>NC_084568.2:33970000-34000000 GCF_033978685.3 Nerophis lumbriciformis | reverse complement strand
TCCGACGCTAGCCGCCGACCGCATCGATGATCGGGTGAAGTCCTTCGTCGCGCCGTCGATCGCTGGATCCCAGGTGAGCTTCAGTGTTGATGAGCAGATGAGAGCTGGCGTAGGTGGAGAGCTAATGTTTTTAGCATAGCTCTATCGAGGTCCCGTAGCTAAGTTAGCTTCAATGGCGTCGTTAGCAACAGCATTGCTAGGCTTCGTCAGGCGGTACAGCATTAACCGTGTGGTTACAGGTCCAGAGTTTGGTAGTATTGTTGATTTTCTGTCTATCCTTCCAGTCAGGGGCTTATTTCTTTTGTTTCTATCTGCAGTTAAGCACGATGCTATCACGTTAGCTCCGTAGCTAAATTGCTTCACCGATGTATTGTCGTGGAGATAAAAGTCACTGTGAATGTCCATTTCGCGTTCTCGGCTCTCATTTTCAAGAGGATGTAGTATCCGAGGTGGTTTAAAATACAAATCCGGGATCCACAATAGAAAAAGGAGAGAGTGTGGAATCCAATGAGCCCTTGTACCTAAGTTACGGTCAGAGATAAAAAAGATACGTCCTGCACTGCACTCTAGTACTTCACTCTCACGTTCCTCATCCACAAATCTTTCATCCTGGCTCAAATTAATGGGGTAATCGTCGCTTTCTCGGTCCGAATCGCTCTCGCTGCTGATGTAAACAATGGGGAAATGTGAGGAGACTTTCAACTTGTGACATCACGCTACTTCCGGTACAGGCAAGGCTTTTTTTTATCAGCGACCAAAAGTTGCGAACTTTATCGTCGTTGTTCTATACTAAATCCTTTCAGCAAAAATATGGCAATATCGCAAAATGATCAAGTACGACACATAAAATGGATCTGCTATCCCCGTTTAAATAAAAACATTTCGTTTCACTAGGCCAGGGGTCGGCAACCCGCGGCTCCGGAGCCGCATGTGGCTCTTTGATCACTCTGATGCGGCTCAGCAGCTTACTTGCTGAACCCCCCAATTTTCCCGTGAGACTTCCGGATTTCAGTGCCTCTCGCAGAAAACTCCCGGGATTAATATTCACCGATTTTCACCCTTACAGATATAATAAGGGCGTGCCATGATGGTACAACATTTGGCGCCCTCTACAATCTGTATTAACAGCGTGCCAGCCCAACACTTGTTATATAATATACATCTTCTGCTTGCACACGTATGTGACAGCAAGGCATACTTGGTCAACAGCCACACAGGTTACACTGACGGTGACCATATAAAACAACTTTAACACAAACAAGAATGACAAACACATTTCGGGAGAACATCTGCACCTTAACACAACATAAACACAACAGAACAAACACCCAGAATCCCATGCAGCCCTGACTCTTCCGGGCTACATTATACACCCCTGCTACCACCAAACCCCGCCCCCACCCCAAGCCTGCTCCCTCACACATCAACCCCCCCAGACAACAATATTGGGGGCACTGCCTTTGCGTGCCGGCCCAATCACATAATATGTACGGCTTTTCACACACACAAGTGAATGCAAGCATACTTGGTCAGCAGCCATACGGGTCACACTGAGGGTGGCCGTATAAGCAACTTTAACACTGTTACAAATATGCGCCACACTGTGAACCCACATCAAACAAGAATGACAAACACATGTCGGGAGAACCGTAACAAAACATAAACACAACAGAACAAATACCCAGAACCCCTTGCAGCACTAACTCTTCCGGGACGCTATAATATACACCCCCCCCCCTCTCTCTCTCTCTGTGCGTCGGTTGAGGTGTGCGGGGTTTGGTAGTGGGGGTGTATAATGTATACCGGAAGAGTTAGGGCTGCATGGGATTCTGGGTATTTGTTCTGTTGTGTTTATGTTGTGTTACGGTGCAGATGTTCTCCCGAAATGTGTGTGTCATTCTTGTTTGGTGTGGGTTCACAGTGTGGCGCATTATTAGTAAGAGTGTTAAAGTTTTTTTTATACCGCCACCGTCAGTGTAACCTGTGTGGTTGTTGACCAAGTATGCATTGCTGTCACCTACGTGAGCAAGCGGAAGCCCCATACAACGTGTGGCTGATCAGGCACGCTGGTTGTAGTGGGTGCTATATGCTGTACCATCACTGCACGCATGACGCTGACAAGCGCTGTTCATTTAAAACCCGCGTGCTGCACCAGCTTAAAAATTCCATAAAAAGGTGTGGGCAGCGTGTCTGAGACCCCTGGTTTATACATAGCACAAAGCAAAAAAAAAAACTTTGTATGCAGTGTTATTTCATTTAAAATTTCCAAAATGTTTGCGGCTCCCATTGTTTTCTATAATTTGTGAAACTGGTCAAAATGGCTCTTTGACTGGTAAAGGTTGCCGACCCCTGCACTAGGCCTTTAAAGTTTGTCTAAGTCTAAAACAAATGTGCTACTTTAAAACAATAATTTGATAATAAGAAATACACTATAGGGGTGTTTATCGATCTTAAAAAAAGCATTTGACACTATAGATCATTCTATAATATTGTCGAAGTTGCATTCATTTGGTGTGAGAGGAGTAGTTTTAGAATGGCTAAGAAGTTATTTAGAAAATAGACAAGAGTTTGTGGATTTTGTGTGTAATACATCTGAACAAATGAGGATTGAATGTGGAATTCCACAAGGTTCGGTTTTGGGACCAAAATTGTTTATTTTATATATTAATGATATATGTTAGGTATCAAAGTTATTGACATTTTTATTATTTGCGGACGACACCAATTTTTACAGTTCGGGACACGACTTAAAAGCGTTATCAAACATTATTGAACAGGAAATGATTAAACTTAAGAGATGGTTTGATGTCAATAAATGTAAAAAAAAATAAAGTTTATGATTTTTTGTAAGAGGAAAAGGGAGGAAGCAATCAAACTGTCAATAGATGGAATTGATATTGAAAGGGTTTTTGAACTTAGATTTTTAGAAGTGATACTGGATGACGGTCTGACATGGAAATCTCATATTGCACATGTACGGAAAAAGATGTCTAAGAGTATTTTTATATTAAACAAAGTCAAATATGTGTTAGATTATAGGGCAATGTGTATATTGTATTGTGCACTTATATTGCCATATATCAGCTACTGTGTGGAAGTGTGGGGGAACACATATAAGAGTAACATAAAGGCATTGTATCAACTACAGAAAAGAGCTATAAGGATTATTCATAAAGCAGATTATCTAGAACACACTAACATATTATTTATTAATTCTGGTTTATTGAAACTACAGGAGCTAGTAAAGTTACAGACATTATGTGTCATGTTTAAGGCTAAAAGTAAAACATTACCAGACGATGGACCCCTGCTGTTTTTCTTGGGAATTCATTCTTCCTTCATTTGTTACCAGATTCGCACCTTCTTTCTCTCGTATTACCACTCTGCTACCTCTCTGCTCCGCGGGAGCGTCTGACGTTGCACGCGAGACAGTATGCATACTTGCCAACCTTGAGACCTCCGATTTCGGGAGGTGGGGGGAGTGGGGTGTTGTGGGCGTCGTCGGGGGTGGAGCGGGGGGGCGTGGTTAGGGGCGTGGTTAAGAGGGGAGGAGTATATTTACAGCTAGAATTCACCAAGTCAAGTATTTCATATATATATATATATCTATCTAAGAAATACTTGACTTTCAGTGAATTCTAGCTATATATATATATATATATATTTATTTTATTATTATATATATATATATATATATATGCATATACAAATAAAATAAATACTTGAATTTCAGTGTTCATTTATTTACACATATACACACACATAACACTCATCTACTCATTGTTGAGTTAAGGGTTGAATTGTCCATCCTTGTTCTATTCTCTGTCACTATTTTTCTAACCATGCTGAACACCCTCTCTGATGATGCATTGATGTGTGGCACGCACAAAAGTGCTTTCACTAAATGCATTAGAGTCTGGAATCTTCCATCTCTCCCTAACATGGCCCAAAACTGGTCAATCTTTGCTTCCTGAGGAAGATCTTCAGTGCCAAGCACTTGGTAGTCCACTACTTCCCGGAGGCTATCCAGGTCCAATCGCAGCTGCGACTTGGAACTTACAAGCTGTTATGAGAGTAGCGTATGTGTGTGTGTGGCCCTTTAATAGGTGAGCATGTGAGATGAGTGACATCAGTGAGTGTGTGGGCGAGAGAAGAGAGGGAGCGGTAGCGTGAGTGCGGGCGGGGACTAGTTTGTTTTGTGTTGGATTGGCTGTGTGCAAGCAATCAATAAAGCAAGATTTGCAACTAATCGCCGGACTCAAGCAGGAAAGGTGCAACAAAGCGTATTTCTTCATCTTACTCGTCGTCGGCGTCGCCATGGCTGTATCTTCCTCGTTCTTCTGCTTCATCTCCTTGTTGTGTGCGCAGTTGTGCACTGCACTCTCTAAAAGCCGTATATGTTATTGATGTTATAGATGGCAGTATTGTCCTGTTTAAGAGTGTCACAACATTGCTGTTTACGGCAGACAAACTTCTTTACGGTAGACAAAAACGTGACTGCTGTAGTTGTGTGTTGTTGCCGCGCTGGGAGGACGTTAATGAAACTGCCTAACAATAAACCCACATAAGAAACCCTCGATCATTCTACACTTATAATGTGATTGGGCAGGCACGCTGTTTATATCGTGGAGCTGGAGGGGGCGTGGCCTCCAGCTCCGCCTGAATTTCGGGAGATTTTCGGGAGAAAATTTGTTCCGGGAGGTTTTCGAGAGAGGCGCTGAATTTCGGGAGTCTCCCGGAAAATACGGGAGGGTTGGCAAGTATGAGTATGTGACGTATGTAAGAAGGTGCGCTTGTTTTACGTCTCTGTGAGAAGGAGAGACAAGAAAGAGTGAGAAGAGCCTGTAGTGTAATGCCAGCAGCTAAAAGCAACTGCATGAGAACGTATACTCCAATATCACGATATAGTCATTTTCTATATCGCACAGAGACAAACCCGCGATATACATATGTTCCTCCAAGTGGACCCTGAGCTAAAATGAGTTTGACACCCCTGCATTAAGTGGAAACCCTGGACATGATCTCCTTGTTTACCTCGGAGGCATTTTGTCCCCCATGGACTGTAGTGACTGATAGTAAAAATATAGTGGATTAGGTAGTAGTCCAGGAGCATTTATCATGTGACCTGCAGGACTATCAGCACAACAGTTTAGTGATATTGATTGCAGTCAGTGGGACCTGGGTAGAATAATGGCTGCTCTCTGCCATCTACAGGGCCTCTGCGCTCCCATGCCTCAACTGCAGCCAAATATTTACCATCCACTTGGAAAAATATTGTTCTTGAAGGATTTGTCATGCTTTTTTTCTTTTTTTTTTCACTTCCTCACTGGCTGACGTTTCCCCCTCCACGCCGGCTGCAGCCCGGATTGTAACTCAGCCCAACCAAGCGAACTAAATAATCACGGTGTGTTCAACCGAGCGTGCCGCGGGATGACGGATGCAGAAAACAAAAGTCGTGGGTCATGGAGATGCACGTTTCGTGCGTGTTTTGGACGCGTGGGAGTGGGACGGCGAGGGGGGGGGGAGCGGGAGCAGGTGCAATAACAGCGGCAGCGCGAGAGAAGACCGGGGCCGCCAAACACAACAAGCGCGGGGTCACCTGGGATCACGCAGTATGGCGGCGGTCCCACGCCACTCCACGCTGAACCACATGTGAATGGTTAAGGAAACCTCCTGCCCGTGTCAAAACACTGCTTGGTGGATAATGATGCAGCACCCACCCATTTGTAGTCCTTCCACCCGCGATGGAAGTCCACCGAGCCATTTCTGCGATGCTGCAGGACGGTCCAGCCACCGCCTCTGGTCTTCATGTCGCAGAAAACCTGGAGAAAGGAAAACAGTCTGTGTCATTATTTGCATGATTGGCTGTGAATACATCCTCTCATGTAGTGTTGTGACTAGAGATGTCTGATAATGGCTTTTTTGCCGATATTCCGATATTGTCCAACTCTTAATTACCGATACTGATATATACAGTCGTGGAATGAACACATTATTATGCCTAATTTTGTTGTGATGCCCCGCTGGATGCATTAAACAATGTAACAAGGTTTTCCAAAATAAATCAACTAGGGATGTCCCGATCCGATATTTGGATCGGACCGGCCGCCGATATTTGCAAAAAAATGCGTATCGGCAAGGCATAGGAAAATGCCGATCCAGATCCAGTTAATAAAAAAACTCCCTCCGTGTTTTCCAACGCACCTATTTAAATAATACATTCCACTTTTCTGCTGCTCCCTAATTTCCATTCCGCATTTTCCAGCACACCTTCAACACATCCACAGGTCTGTGAATTCTCACGCAGTTGCTTTTAGCTGCTGGCATTACACGACAGGCTCTTCTCACTCTTTCCTGTGTCTCCCTCTCACAGACAGCAAGCGCACCTTCTTACACACGTCACATACTGTCACGTCATACGTCACATACGTATACGTCCTCTCCGAGCAGAGAGGTAGCAGCATGGCTAACGTTAGCTGTGGTGCTAGCGCAGCCGTGTGACCAACGTTCTCTCTAAGGTGCGCGCTTGTGCAATTGCGCACTGCTCAAGCGTCCTCTGCGCATAGCAATTATATGCCACGCACAAAATCAAATAAAAAAATAAGCGCATAACAATTTTCGACACACGGACACGACAGAGAAAACAGTTTTTGTCATCATTGTTCAAATATTATAACGTCTGTCGAGATGCTTATCTCCATTCGGTGCCACACGTCCACACCATCAAAATGCCGAGGCAAAAAATTTCCAGATCAACACCGTATGAAAAAATTAGTGATTTTTTTAGTTGTGATTTCCTTCTCTGCATGAAAGTTTAAAAGTAGCATATATTAATGCCGTATGAAGAAGAATGTTTTAATGTAGACATGCAAGCCTTGAAAGAAAATGTTGAAAATCAAGACTACATTTCCTGCACATGGTTGCATTCCTACCCTATATTTTAACTTTAGATTTATTCTCATATCAAACTCTTTTGGCTGTCTTTTTGACACTTACATCCGGCGCCCCCCTCCACACCCTGGATTATAAATAATGTAAATAATTCAATGTGATTATCTTGTGTGATGACTGTATTATGATGATAGTATATATCTGATAGTATATATCTGTATCATGAATCAATTTAAGTGGACCCCGACTTAAACAAGTTGAAAAACTTATTGGGGTGTTACCATTTAGTGGTCAATTGTACGGAATATGTACTTCACTGTGCAACCTACTAATACAAGTCTCAATCAATCAATCAAAACACATAGAATCATCATACTGCTGTGATTATATGCATCAAGTGTTCATTCAAGGCTAAGGCAAAATATCGAGATATATATTGTGTATCGCAATATGGCCTTAAAATATCGCAATATTAAAAAAAGGCCATATCGCCCAGCCCTTGTTTCAATGATGCCATTTCTGTTTGTCATGTATAATTTTGTCTATTTTATGTTTATCCTTGAATAAACAGGTCAGTTTCTTGTTACCAACCATTGTGTATTATTCAAACTCCCCTAATTCAGCTGGCTAGTTGTTATCAAGAGTACTAAAACCCTTTTCAACATGATTCTGACAACTAAGTAGGCTAAATAACTTTAAACTTTAATACATGCTCGGATAGGCCATTATCGGTCAGTATCGGTATCGGTCAGTATCGGTATCGGATCGGAAGTGCAAAAACAATATCGGTATCGGATCGGAAGTGCAAAAACCTGGATCGGGACATCCCTAAAATCAACTCAAGTTATGGAAAAAAATGCCAACATGACACTGCCATATTTATTATTGAAGTCACAAAGTGCATTATTTTTTTTAACATGTCTCAAAACAGCAGCTTGGAATTTGGGACATGCTCTCCCTGAGAGAGCATGAGGAGGTTGGGGGTAGCAGAGGGTGTATATTGTAGCGTCCCGGAAGAGTTAGTGCTGCAAGGGGTTCTGGGTATTTGTTCTGTTGTGTTTATGTTGTGTTACGGTGCGGATGTTCTCCCCAAATGTGTTTGTCATTCTTGTTTGGTGTGGGTTCACAGTGTGGCGCATATTTGTAACAGTGTTAAAGTTGTTTATACGGCCACCCTCAGTGTGACCTGTATGGCTATTGACCAAGTATGCATTCACTTGTGTGTGTGAAAAGCTGTGGATATTATGTGACTGTGCCGGCACGCAAAGGCAGTGTCTTTAAGGTTTATTGGCGCTCTGTACTTCTCCCTACGTCCGTGTACATAGCGGCCTTTTAAAAAGTCATAAAATTTACTTTTTTAAACCGATACTGATAATTTTGAAACCGATACCGATCATTTCCGATATTACATTTTAAAGCATTTATCAGCCGATAATATCGGCAGTCTGATATTATCGGTCTCGTTGTAGCAATATCAATATTTTGGTACCTATACTAAAATTATTTCGATACTTTTTGGCCCTGTGATGAGGTGGCGGCTTGTCCAGGGTGTACTTCGCCTTCCGCCCGATTGTAGCTGAAATAGGCTCCAGCGCCCCCCGCGACCCAGAAGGGAATAAGCGGTAGAAAATGGATGGATGGATGGACTTTTCGGTGCTTTTCTAAATAAAGGGGACCACAAAAAATTCCATTATTTGCTTTATTTTAACAAAAAAATCTTAAAGTACATTAAACATATGTTTATTATTGCAAGTTTGTTCTTAAATAAAATAGTGAACATACTAGACAACTTGTCTTTTAGTAGTAAGTAAACAAACAAAGACTCCTAATTAGTCTGCAGTAACATATTGTGTCATTTATACACCTATTATTTTGTACACATTATAAAGGACAAGTGGTAGAAAATTAATTATTGATGTTCTTGTTCGTTTACTTTCCATTTCAACATGTTCTATCTACACTTATGTTAAAATGTAATAATCACTTATTCTTCTCTTGTTTGGATACTTTACATTATTTTTGGATGATACCACAAAGTTAGGTATCAATTTGATACCAAGTAGTTACAGGATCTGACATTGGTCATATTCAAAGTCCTCATGTGTCCAGGGACGTATTTCCTGAGTTTATAAAAATATAAATAAATAAAAAAAAACGAAAAAAGATGTTGTGATGCCAAAAAATATTGATGTAATCATAGTAGTATTGACTAGATACGTGCCTGTACTTGATATCATTACAGTGGATATCAGGTGTAGATCCACCCATGGCATTTGTTTACATTGTGACGCCGGTGAGCTATTGTATCCTCCTACAGTGTGTAGTGAAGCATGTTTAGCTATTCCTCATCCTGCAGTGATAATAATACTTGTAAGAAACTTACTTTTTTTGTCTCCATTAGTGATTTAGAAGTTGCTAAAACACATTAGTTGCTAGCTGGCTAACCATGTCTTAAAGCACCTCTTCCTGAGGGCGTTTCAGTGTTATAACTTCACGTTTATCTTTACTTTTTAAGCCAAAATGCGTCCATTCTCCCTTTTCTGTCTACACACTGTGTCTGCTTGTAAGTACTCTGTGATTGTGCGCTGCCGAACATGCTCCTCTGCTCGTAAAACCAGCAATGTCACGACGAGACGACGACGCACTGTCATGCCCGTTAAAAAAAGAGGGGGCGGATGGTACTTTTTAGAGGCAGTATAGTACCGAATATGATTCATTAGTGTAGTACTGGTATACCATAGAACCCTACACACAATCTGTTAGTTCCCATCCACAGTAAGCAGACATGAACGTCTATCAGCTTCCTGCACTCTATATAAGATTTTAGGAAAATCTTGAGATTTTTCCTCAAGAAAATAAAAGTAAACAACTAAAACGGTCATACAGAAATTACATGTATAACAGTTTGATGAAAAAAATATTGTTTATGTAATGAATTATTGTTCGTTTTGTGTTTGTTTTCGTCTTCATCCGAACACGTGAGGCTGTGCCAGAGTTCTCCTACAGACTCTGAACACACATTAAGACAGAAAAAAAAAGATGACAAATTATAAGATAAAAAGACTCGATTTTAGGAATAAAAATGATGAAACTTAGTGAAATGATCTGTCCATGCAGTGAGTTAATTTGACTTGATATGACATCCTAAACCAGGGGTCAGCAACCCGCGGCTCCGGAGCCGCATGCGGCTCTTTGATCACTCTGATGCGGCTCAGCAGCTTACTTGCTGAACCCTCCCATTTTCCCGTGAGACTTCCGGATTTCAGTGCCTCTCGCAGTAAACTCCCGGGATTAATGTTCACCGATTTTCACACTTACAGCTATAATAAGGGCGTGCCATGATGGTACAACATTTGGCGCCCTCTACAATCTGTATTAACAGCGTGCCAGCCCAATACTGGTTATACAATATACATCTTCTGCGTGCACACGTACGTGACAGCAAGGCATACTTTGTCAACAGCCACACAGGTTACACTGACGGTGACCATATAAAACAACTTTAACACTTTTACTAATAATGCGCCACACTTTGAACCAAAACCAAACAAGAATGACAAACACATTTCGGGAGAACATCTGCACCTTAACACAACATAAACACAACAGAACAAACACCCAGAATCCCATGCAGCCCTGACTCTTCCGGGCTACATTATACACCCCTGCTACCACCAAACCCCCCCCCTCTCTCTCTCTCTGTGCGTCGGTTGAGGTGGGCGGGGTTTGGTAGCGGGGGGGGGGTGTATAATGTATCCCGGAAGAGTTAGGGCTGCATGGGATTCTGGGTATTTGTCCTGTTGTGTTTATGTTGTGTTACGGTGCAGATGTTCTCCCGAAATGTGTTTGTCATTCTTGTTTGGTGTGGGTTCACAGTGTGGCGCATTATTAGTAAGAGTGTTAAAGTTGTTTTTTTTATACCGCCACCGTCAGTGTGACCTGTGTGGTTGTTGAACAAGTATGCCTTGTTGTTATCTACGTGAGCAAGCGGAAGCCCCATACAACATGTGGCTGATCAGGCACGCTGGTTGTAGTGAGTGCTATATGCTGTACCATCACGGCACGCATGACGCTGACAAGCACCATTCATTGAAAACCCGCGTGCCGCACCAGCTTTTAAATTACACATAAAGGTGTGGGCAGCGTGTCTGAGACCCCTGGTTTATACATAGCACAAAGCAAAAAAATAACTTTGTATGCAGTGTAATTTCATTTAAAATTTCAAAAAATGTTTGCGGCTCCCATTGTTTTCTATAATTTGTGAAACTGGTCAAAATGGCTCTTTGACTGGTAAAGGTTGCCGACCCCTATATGACCTACTCCATGGGTGTCAAACTCTGGCCCGCGGGCCAAATTTGGCCCGCCGTGTAATTTCACTTGGCCCTTGAGGTGATATCAAATTAACACTAGAGCTGGCCTGCGGATTATATACAGCGGCGGTGCCGCGGTACACCGCTAATTCTCATACTTGCCAAACCTCCCGGGAGTCAGTGCCTCTCCCGAGAATTGTAACATCCTCTTTTCGTTCAGTCAAACAAGTGCTGGCCCAGATACATAATATATGGCACGCTCACAGAAGTGAATGCAACACATAGTTGATCTTCAGCGATACAGGTTACACTGAGGGTGCCAGTATAAAAAAACTTTAACGTAGCATCCCGGAAGAGTTAGTACTGCAAAGGGTTCTGGGTATTTGTTCTGTTGTGTTTATGTTGTGTTACTGTGCCGATGTTCTCCCAAAATGTGTTTATCATTCTTGTTTGGTGTGGATTCACAGTGTGGCGCATATTTCTAACAATGTTAAAGTTGCTTATAGGGTCACTCTCAGTGTAAACTGTATCGCTGTTGATGAAGTATGCGTTGCATTTACGTGAGTGTGCGTACAGGAGCCGCTCATATCTTGTGATTGGGCGGGCACGTTGTTAGATGGGATGAAAAGCATACGTGACGTCAGCTCGTAGAGGACGTTAAAAGCAGTGCCTGTAAGGCACGCCCCCAGGATTGTGGAATACGAGATATTATGACTGATGAACACCTTCGTTCAATAATGAAGGTTGCCTCAGCTCAAAGCCTGTGCCCCGACATTAATGAACTAGCATGCAAGAAAAGATGGCAGGTATCTGGCTTGGGCACATCAGATTAGATCAGTGAATGGTTGGTTTATTCATTGTTATTTTATTTTCAAATGTATTAGCCTGTGGAAAAAGTTAATGTTGATATTTACCTCAGAAGGCTGCAAATAGAAAAGAGGCATTCAATTTTTATTTAAATTGTATTTGATATGTCATTGATATTTTTTAATTTTCATTATTATTATTTGAAACTCGATTTTCACTATAAAGTTATATAAGCCTTGCTTGTTCAATATTCAATGCAAAACTTGTTTGGGTCCCTATTAAAAGGTTAATTAGTTCAACCTTGGCCTGTGGCTTTGTTCAGTTTTACATTTTGGCCCACTCTGTATTTGAGTTTGACACCCCTGGCCTACTCAGTGGCCTAGTGGTTAGTGTGTCTGCCCTGAGATGGGTAGGTTGTGAGTTCAAACCCCGGCCGAGTCATACCAAAGACTATAAAAATGGGAGCCATTACCTCCCTCCTCGGCACTCAGCATCAAGGGTTGGAATTGGGGGTTAAATCACCAAAAATGATTCCTGGGCGCGGCCACCGCTGCTGCTCACTGCTCCCCTCACCTCCCAGGCGGTGATCAAAGGGATGGGTCAAATGCAGAGGACAAATTTCACCACACATAGTGTGTGTGTGACAATCATTGCTACTTTAACTTGAACTTTAAATCAGCAGGACTTTTCCTTTAGAAAAAAAGGTATTACGTTCTGAAAACATGCATTATTCAACTTCCATCCATCCATTTTCTACCGCTTGTCCCACTTGCAATTCTTAAATTAAGAATCATTGGAATGTTGAGGAATCTTTAAACAATATGTTCTACTAAAGCTTTTAAATCCAAACTGAGAGCATTTAAAGGTCCTGTCATGTTAATGTGTAACTTTTCTGCCTCTTGGCCTTTGAAAAAGAGCTTTTTAATTTGAATGGAATTTTTTCCTGGTTAAAGAAAGTATGTGGGACCAGCATTTCTTATTTGAATAGCTATTTTCTCAATTATAACATTTTAAAACTAGAATAGACACAATCTTAATAATTCATGCTAAAATAAAGATCATGCTGTGACTAAACCAGGGGTCGGCAACCCAAAATGTTGAAAGAGCCATATTGGACCAAAAATACAAAAACAAATCTGTCTGGAGCCGCAAAAAATTAAAAGCCATATCACATACAGATAGTGTGTCATGAGATATAAATTGAATTAAGATGACTTAAAGGAAACTAAATGAGCTCAAATATACCTACAAATGAGGCGTAATGATGCAATATGTACATATAGCTAGCCTAAATAGCATGTTAGCATCGATTAGCTTGCAGTCATGCAGTGACCAAATATGTCTGATTAGCACTCCACACAAGTCAATAACATCAACAAAACTCACCTTTGTGGATTCATGCACAACGTTAAAAGTTTGGTGGACAAAATGAGACAGAAAAAGATGTGGCATAAAACACGTCCTAGAAAGTCGGAGAAGGTTATACATGTAAACAAACTAAGGTGAGTTCAAGGACCGCCAAAATTAGTAGGACAAAACGGCGCTCGCCAAATACTCGAATCAGTGAAGCATGTTTAATATAAACAGTGTGCTTTATAACAATTAGGGAGGTTTGTGTCATGTTTGTCCTCCTACAGCGGGGGTCGGCAACCTGCGGCTCTTTAGCGCCGCCAAGGTGGCTCTCTGGAGCTTTTTCAAAAATGTATGAAAAATGGAAAAAGATGAGGGCAAAAAAATATATTTTTTGTGTTAATATGGTTTCTGTAGGAGGAAAAATATGACACAAACCTCCCTAATTGTTATAAAGCACACTGTTTATATTAAATATGCTTCACTGATTCGAGTATTTGGGGAGCGCCGTTTTGTCCTACTAATTTTGGTGGTCCTTGAACTCACCTTAGTTTGTTTACATGTATAACTTTCTCCGACTTTCTCGGACGTGTTTTATGCCACTTCTTTTTCTTTCTCATTTTGTCCACCAAACTTTTAACGTTGTGTGTGAATGCACAAAGGTGAGTTTTGTTGATGTTATTGACTTGTGTGGAGTGCTAATCTGGCATATTTGGTCACTGCATGACTGCAAGCTAATCGATGCTAACATGCTATTTAGGCTAGCTATATGTACATATTGCATCATTACGCCTCATTTGTAGGTATATTTGAGCTCATTTAGTTTCCTTTAAGTCCTCTTAATTCAATTTATATCTCATGACACACTATCTGTATGTAATATGGCTTTTAATTTGTTACGGCTCCAGACAGATTTGTTTTTGTATTTTTGGTCCAATATGGCTCTTTCAACATTTTGGGTTGCCGACCCCTGTCCTACAGAAACCATATTAAAACAAAAAATATATATTTTTCCCCTCATCTTTTTCCATTTTTCATACATTTTTGAAAAAGCTCCATAGAGCCACTAGGGCGGCGCTAAAGAGCCGCATGCGGCTCTAGAGCCGTGGGTTGCCGACCCCTGGACTAAAGATAAGTTAATAGCTCCTAAAACTCGGTTCATTTCTAGAAATACAATTTTAAATCTTGACAGGTGGCAAATAGTTTGCAGTGTGCATGTAAGTCCAATTGGAGTGCAGTACATTGCTATGCACAACACATGATAGTAAATAGTGTACGTAAGGCAGTGGTTTTAACTGTTTTGGCTGCGTGACCCACCATTACCCGATAATTACAAGTGGTGACTCAACCCCTGAATCAAGTATCTCATCAAATTTGAAAAATGGTCCGAAAGTTGAACATTGTAAACTGCTGGTTCACGCTCTCATCAAACAAACTGTATGTCTTTAATTGGTCTCCCTTGTCGTGTTTTGTACAGCTGGTTGAAACAGACGGCAACGCTTGTTCCACACCAGTCTGACCTGCAGCGAAAGGAAGGCGAACAAGAAGAAAAAACCCCCGCCAGAACCAAGATGATGAAAGCATCTCCAAGGTTAGTTTATTCCCTTCCAGCCTTTGAAGAGCTAAGTCAACAGGCTACGTGTTATCTGTCGACCCTGTTTGATACACCTATGTACACCTATGCTAGTATCCCTGTTTGATACACCTATGTACACCTATGCAAGTATCCCTGTTTGATACACCTATGTACTCCTATACTAGTATCCCTGTTTGATACTCCTATGTACACCTATGCAAGTATCCCTGTTTGATACACCTATGTACTCCTATACTAGTATCCCTGTTTGATACACCTATGCAAGTATCTCTCTTTGATACACCTATGCAAGTATCTCTCTTTGATACACCTATGTACACCTATACTAGTATCCCTGTTTGATACACCTATGCTAGTATCCCTGTTTGATACACCTATGTACACCTATGCTAGGTATTTGTCGCCTGTTCCTCTCCTCTACATGTAGTCCGCTGAAGCTAATGCTGGTTTGTTGACTTACTGTTTCATTGCATCCACCCTCGCCATAAATTGTAGGAACGGCCTCCGTTATTAAATGTGTCAATCCTATCGGAGCGAGGCTGCAATTCTCGATACTCTGAAGGTAGATTGTCACCAAACACAAACGTCGTCGGCACTTCTTACTTCTTCCGACTAGGCTTGAAGTTTGTGCAATTTGTATTAATACAAACAATAACAGAGCATTGTCCGTCATCGGGTTGCATCGTAGGCATGTTTTAGTGTGGGTTGTCTCAATACCAATATTTTGGTACCGGTACCAAAATGTATTTCGATACTTTTGTAGAAAGTGAACTCCACATACTAATACTTCCACATACTAATACTTTTGTAGAGTGAACTCCACATACTAATTCTTTTGTAGAGAGTGAACTCCACATCCTAATACTTCTGTAGAGAGTGAACTCCACATACTAATACTTCTGTAGAGAGTGAACTCCACATACTAATACTTTTGTAGAGTGAACTCCACATACTAATACTTTTGTAGAGAGTGAACTCCACATACTAATACTTTTGTAGAGTGAACTCCACATACTAATACTTCTCTAGAGAGTGAACTCCACATACTAATACTTCTGTAGAGAGTGAATTCCACATACTAATACTTTTGTAGAGAGTGAACGCCACATACTAATACTTCTGTAGAGAGTGAACGCCACATACTAATACTTCTGTAGAGAGTGAACGCCACATACTAATACTTCTGTAGAGAGTGAACTCCACATACTAATACTTCTGTAGAGAGTGAACTCCACATACTAATACTTTTGTAGAGAGTGAACTCCACATACTAATACTTTTGTAGAGAGTGAACTCCACATACTAATACTTCTGTATAGACTGAACTCCACATACTAATACTTTTGTAGAGAGTGAACTCCACGTACTAATACTTTTGTAGAGAGTGAACTCCACATACTAATACTTCTGTATAGACTGAACTCCACATACTACTACTTTTGTAGAGAGTGAACTCCACATACTAATACTTCTGTAGAGAGTGAACTCCACATACTAATACTTCTGTAGAGAGTGAACTCCACATACTAATACTTTTGTAGAGAGTGAACTCCACATACTAATACTTTTGTAGAGAGTGAACTCCACATACTAATACTTTTGTAGAGAGTGAACTCCACATACTAATACTTTTGTAGAGAGTGAACGCCACATACTAATACTTTGTAGAGAGTGAACTCTACATACTAATACTTTTGACCAAAACTGTATTTATTAAGCAGTGGCACAAACATTCATGTCATTTTCAAACAGAAAATGCAAGATTGTCAGAGCTATTAGTGCACTTTTGTGCATGATGTCACTAAGATGACATATCAAAACAACACTAAATTAAAGTGCACCTTTTGTACAGAACGCCACTACAATAGTTTAAAACAAATAAAGTGCACTTTTGTGCATGATGTCACACAAGATATTTCAGTAAGTGTCAAATAAAAATGAGCTGCATGATAGGAAATTAAATCCTTCGCTATGTGGTAGGTTCCTGCGGACGTTATCTCCTTCTGTTGTTGACTAGTTTTTTCATATGGTGTTGATGTGGAAATGGTTGTTTGGGCATTTTGTTGGTGTGGCACCAAACGGAGATGTTGACATGCGGAGTTTCAAGCACTCTTCATTCTCTAGCGCAGTGGTTCTCAACCTGGGTTCGATCGAACCCTAGGGGTTCGGTGAGTCGGCCTCAGGGGTTCGGCAGAGCCTCCGCCGTGTAGGTCAAGACACGCCCGACTCATCGTGTAAACACAAACTTCTCCCTGTCGGCGTATTATAGATACCCCCAAACAATGTTCCCTCTAATTTTCCATATGTGTGAGCAAACACAAAAACTCCTTGAGCATTCATGTGGAGCACATGTGAGCGACGTCAGACGTGCACATGCACTGTGGTCACACCTGCAGCACACCTGTCCCAAACCTGACTAAATAACAAGTTCAATGTTTTATTATTATAATCAAAGGAAAGCAGTCATTTCCATGAGATTATTTTGGCCCACTTACAATGACTATAACATGAGCTGTGTACTAGTATTATATGTCTGGATGGGAGGTCCTGCTTTGGAAATAATGTGTACCCCTTTCAGATATTGCATTTAGTTCCCACCAAAACATTCACATATTGCACAATGAGATGTAAACATGGGATCATGTGTACATTCCTGTAACTTTCTGTTTGTAAAATATATCTTTATTAGTATTTCTTTAATAACATCATTTTATGATTACGGTTCAGGTTCGGTGAATGCAGATATGAAACTGGTGGGGTTTGGTACCTCCAACAAGGTTAAGAACCACTGCTCTAGCGGGTGACTTTTCAAATGATGCTACAAATTAGCAGTAATGCTACTTTTCCTAGCACCACTTTTGCCACACACTTGACATGTTACGGTTGTCTGTTCGACATCTTCCCGCTTGAAGCCAAACCACCGCCAGACGATGGACCCCCTGCTGTTTTTTCTTGGGAATTAATTCTTCCTTCATTTGTTACCAGATTCGCACCTTCTTTCTCTCGTATTACCACTCTGCTAGGATCACAGCTAACGTTACCCATGCCGCTACCTCTCTGCTCCGCGAGGGCGTATGACGTTGCACGCGCGACAGTATGTGACGTATGTAAGAAGGTGCTCTTGTTTTATGTCTCTGTGAGAAGGAGAGACAAGAAAGAGTGAAAAGAGCCTGTAGCCTGATACGTTCTCACGCAGCTAAAACTGCGTGAGAACGTATACTCCAATATCACGATAGTCATTTTCTATATCGCGCAGAGACAAACCCGCGATATATCGAGTATATTCCATATATCGCCCAGCCCTAACAGGCGTATTCAATAATCATGCTAATATGAAAAATGTAACTTAATAGAATGTGGGGATGTAAAAGGCATCCGGTGCTACGGAGCCACTGCATGGAAGAAATCCTCATTTTTGACCGTTTTTGTGGATTTACCATTGGCCTGTGGAGAACTGGGACGCACAGAGACTCTTACCAGGAGGACTTGAGTGGTACCGAGAGTAGCTGCGTCTTCCAACATTTTATCACTTGCCGCTACGTGCATGTCACGTACGTAACTTTGGGGACTTTGGGGTTGATATATGTGATGTATTAACTTTGGGGAAGTGAACTGCACTTTGGGTTGTGGGATTGAGTGTGTTGTGCAGGTGTTTGGTTTGTATTGGCGGGTTATATGGACGAGAGGGGGCAGATGTTTGTTATGCGGGATTAATTTGTGGCATTTTAAATATAAGCCTGATCGTTTTGTGGCTAATAAGTGAAGTGAATTATATTTATACAGCGCTTTTCTCTAGTGACTTAAAGCGGTTATGGTTAGAGTGTCCGCCCTGAGATCGGTAGGTTGTGAGTTCAAACCCCGGCCGAGTCATACCAAAGACTATAAAAATGGGAGCCATTACCTCCCTGCTTGGCACTCAGCATCAAGGGTTGGAATTGGGGGTTAAATCACCAAAAATGATTCCCGGGCGTGGCCACCGCTGCTGCTCACTGCTCCCCTCACCTCCCAGGGGGTGAACAAGGGTGATGGGGCAAATGCAGAGAATAATTTCGCCACACCTAGTGTGTGTGTGTGACAATCATTGGTACTTTAACTTAACTTATATGTCTTGTGGTTATGTATTGTTTCAGTCGTTCCCAGCTGAATATCAAGTCCTTTATTTGCGTAGTGGCAGCGACATCCGGAGAACTTGGGTGCGTTTGTTCCAAAGGGGACCACAAAAAATGTCATTATTGACTTTATTTTAACAAAAAATCTTAGGCTGCATTAAACTTATGTTTATTATTGCAATTTAGCCCTTAAATAAAATAGTGAACAATCATTGGTACTTTAACTTTAACTTACTTTGTCGATATTTTTTAACATCACAAAATCTTCTTTCGTTTTTTTTTTTTAAATTTACATTATGTTTATAAAGTCAGTAAATATGTCCCTGGATACATGAGGACTTTGAATATGACCAATGTATGATCCTGTAACTACTCGGTATCGGGTTGATACCCAAATGTGTGGTATCATCCAAAACTAATGTAAAGTATCAAACAACAGAAGAATAAGTGATTATTACATTTTAACAGAAGTGTAGATAGAACATGTTAAAACAGAAAACAAGCAGATATTAACAGTAACTTAATAATTAATTTTCTACCACTTGTCCTTAATAATGTGTACAAAATAATAGGTGTATAAATGACACAATATGTTACTGCATAGACTAATTAGGAGCCTTTGTTTGTTTACTTACTACTAAAAGACAAGTTGTCTAGTATGCTCACTATTTTATTTAAGGACTAAATTGCAATAATAAACATATGTTTAATATACCCTAAGATTTTTTTGTTAAAATAAATCCAATAATGACATTTGTTGTGGTCCCCTTTATTTAAAAAAGTATTGAAAAGTACCAAAATAGTTTTGGTACTGGTACTCACTGGCAGAAATGTAGATCTCCACCTATGGTACTGCGCACGTGTTTACGACTTTTGGAACCTTGTCCGAATCTCTGTTTGGAAAATCCAGCATCACTGAATGTGTTTCATGTTATAGACGCCACCCAGCTTGCCGGTTCCACGTGTGGCATAGATTGAAGGCGGCAACGATCGGGGGTCTAACAGCGTGCATCACTGGGAAAGCACATTGGCCCCTGTTGACAGGAAACACATGGCAGCGCAACCTAACACCTGGCCGCCTTGCCCAAAGCAGTGGAAGCGGCAGAACAAGCAAACACGGTGCCAACTAGCAAGTAAAAAGTCATGAATAATGAAAATGCTGCTGTCTTGAGAGCAAACAGTGAGGACACCAGTCTTGAATCCAAGCCATGGTCGCGTTAACACATTTTCCTGAGTTATTCTGACACAAAGTTAAGATTGAGCCTTCCGTAAGCCATTCCTGATACACTATATTGCCAAAAGTATTGAAAGTATCTGAACTTGAAGTGCCATCCCATTCCTACCCCATAGGGTTCAATATGATGCCGGTCCACCTTGTGCAGCTATTACAGCTTCAACTCTTCTGGGAAGGCTGTCCACAAGGTCGCGGAGTGTGTTTATAGGAATTTTCCACCATTTTTTCCCAAAAGCGCATTGGTGAGATCACACACTGATTTTGGTGAAGAAGGCCTGGCTCTCGGTCTCCCTTCTAACACATCCCAAAGGTCAGGACTCTGTGCAGGCCAGTCAAGAAATGTAGCGTTGCCCTGGCAACCTCCAAACCCAGACTGGTCCATCAGATTGCCAGATGGAAAAGTGTGACTCATCAGTCCAGAGAAGGCGTCTCCACTGCTCTAGAGTCCAGTGGCGACGTGCTTTACACCACCACCACGGATTTCATACACCTCTGATTAGTACACCTGGTTCTGATCATTTGGATGGCTGGCCAAACACTTTTGGCAATATAGTGTATTTTCACAAAACATCTTCCCATACTACACATATTGTGAAGACATTGCTGGAGAAAAGACCTTTAAAGGCCTACTGAAAGCCACTACTACCGACCACGCAGTCTGATAGTTTATACATCAATGATGAAATCTTAACATTGCAACACATGCCAATACGGCCGGGTTAGCTCACTAAATTGCAATTTTAAATTTCGCGCAAAATATCCTGCTGAAAACGTCTCGGTATGATGACGCCGGCACGTGACGTCACGGATTGTAGACGACATTTTGGGACAGCATGGTGGCCAGCTATTAAGTCGTCTGTTTTCATCGCACAATTCCACAGTATTCTGGACATCTGTGTTGGTGACTCTTTTGCAATTTGTTCAATGAACAATGGAGACAGCAAAGAAGAAAGCTGTAGGTGGGAAGCGGTGTATTGCGGCAGGTGTTGTGCCGGATAACGCAGCCCCGCCGTAGAATGCACCCCTTGACTGTTGTGCCGGATAACACAGCCGGTGTTTCATTGTTTACATTTCCGGAAGATGACAGTCAAGCTTTACCATTGGCCTGTGGAGAACTGGGACAACAGAGACTCTTACCAGGAGGACTTTGAGTTGGATACGCAGACGCGGTACCGTGAGTACGCATGCAGCTGCGGCTTCCAAACATTTGATCGCTTGCCCGTACGTGTGTGCCGCTATGTGCATGTCACGTACGTAACTTTGGGGACTTTGGGGAAATATATGTGCTGTATGAACTTTGGGGAGGTGAACGGTACTTTGGACTGTGGGATTGAGTGTGTTGTGCAGGTGTTTGAGTTGTATTGGCGGGTTATATGGACGGGAGGGGGGAGGTGTTTGTTATGCGGGATTCATTTGTGGCATATTAAATATAAGCCTGGTTGTGTTGTGGCTAATAGAGTATATATATGTCTTGTGTTTATTTACTGTTTTAGTCATTCCCAGCTGAATATCAGGTCCCACCCGCCTCTCACAGCATCTTCCCTATCTGAATCGCTCCCACTGCTCTCTAGTCCTTCACTCTCACTTTCCTCATCCACGAATCTTTCATCCTCGCTCAAATTAATGGGGAAATCGTCGCTTTCTCGGTCCGAATCGCTCTCGCTGCTGGTGGCCATGATTGTAAACAATGTGCAGATGTGAGGATCTCCACAACCTGTGACGTCACGCTACTCGTCTGCTACTTCCGGTACAGGCAAGGCTTTTTTATCAGCGACCAAAAGTTGCAAACTTTATCGTCAAAGTTCTCTACTAAATCCTTTCAGCAAAAATATGGCAATATCGCGAAATGATCAAGTATGACACATAGAATGGACCTGCTATCCCCATTTAAATAAGAAAATCGCATTTCAGTAGGCCTTTAAAGTTGCTCTACCTTGACAGAGTGGGTGGAGTTGGGGAGGTGTATGCCATATATTCCACTCGCTGTTTGTCCAGACTGAAGAATCTCTGAACAGTCCCTGAAAGTCAGCGGCTCCTCCTTGGGCACTTTGGAGATTTCTGTAGGTGGAAAAAAAACAAACTTGTTTCTAAATACAGTTTGCGGTTCACTTGTTGCGATCCCAGTGCATTGCGGATTTTAAAGTACCATTGAGTACACTGATATGAGAGTACTGTACTACTTTGAGTTTTCATGCTGAAATGACATTGTCTTTAGAGTGTGTTTGTGTGGGGGGGAAGCTTTTTGGAAGGCTAATAGACTTTAAATCAGGGCTATTCAACTACAAAACCCCAAACCAGTTAAGTTGGCACGTACAAACCCCGTTTCCATATGAGTTGGGAAATTGTGTTGGATATAAATATAAACGAAATACAATGATTTGCTAATCCTTTTCAACCCATATTCAATTGAATGCACTATAAAGACAAGATATTTGATGTTCAAACTCATAAACTTTTTTTTTTTTTTTTGCAAATAATAATTAACTTAGAATTTCATGGCTGCAACACGTGCCAAAGTAGTTGGGAAAGGGCATGTTCACCACTGTGTTACATGGCCTTTCCTTTTAACAACACTCAGTAAACATTTGGGAACTGAGGAGACACATTTTTGAAGCTTCTCAGGTGGAATTCTTTCCCATTCTTGCTTGATGTACAGCTTAAGTTGTTCAACAGTCCGGGGGTCTCTGTTGTGGTATTTTAGGCTTCATAATGCGCCACACATTTTCAATGGGAGAAAGGTCTGGACTACAGGCAGGCCAGTCTAGTACCCGCACTCTTTTACTATGAAGCCACGTTGATGTAACACGTGGCTTGGCATTGTCTTGCTGAAATAAGCAGGGGCGTCCATGGTAACGTTGCTTGGATGGCAACATATGTTGCTCCAAAACCTTTATGTACCTTTCAGCATTAATGGTGCCTTCACAGATGTGTAAGTTACCCATGTCTTGGGCACTAATACACCCCCATACCATCACACATGCTGGCTTTTACACTTTGCGCCTATAACAATCTGGATGGTTCTTTTCCTCTTTGGTCCGGAGGACACGACGTCCACAGTTTCCAAAAACAATTTGAAATGTGGACTCGTCAGACCACAGAACACTTTTCCACTTAGTATCAGTCCATCTTAGATGAGCTCAGGCCCAGCGAAGCCGACGGCATTTCTGGGTGTTGTTGATAAACGGTTTTCGCCTTGCATAGGAGAGTTTTAACTTGCACTTACAGATGTAGCGACCAACTGTAGTTACTGACAGTGGGTTTCTGAAGTGTTCCTGAGCCCATGTGGTGATATTCTTTACACACTGATGTCGCTTGTTGATGCAGTACAGCCTGAGGGATCAAAGGTCACGGGCTTAGCTGCTTACGTGCAGTGATTTCTCCAGATTCTCTGAACCCTTTGATGATATTACGGACCGTAGATGGTGAAATCCCTATATTCCTTGCAATAGCTGGTTGAGAAAGGTTTTTCTTAAACTGTTCAACAATTTGCTCACGCATTTGTTGACAAAGTAGTGACCCTCGCCCCATCCTTGTTTGTGAATGACTGAGCATTTCATGGAATCTACTTTTATACACAATCATGGCACCCACCTGTTCCCAATTTGCCTGTTCACCTGTGGGATGTTCCAAATAAGTGTTTGATGAGCATTCCTCAACTTTATCAGTATTTATTGCCACCTTTCCCAACTTCTTTGTCACGTGTTGCTGGCATCAAATTCTAAAGTTAATGATTATTTGCAAAAAAAAAATGTTTATCAGTTTGAACATCAAATATGTTGTCTTTGTAGCATATTCAACTGAATATGGGTTGAAAATGATTTGCAAATCATTGTATTCCGTTTATATTTAAATCTGACATAATTTCCCAACTCATATGGAAACGGGGTTTGTAATTCGTATGTATACTTTTGACCCTCACATTTTCAGTAGAGCCATAATAAATTCATAAAAGAAGCAAACTTCATGAATGTTTTTTGTGACCAACAAGTATGTGCTCCAATCACTCTATCACAAAAAAATAAGAGTTGTAGAAACTATTGGAAACTCAAGACAGCCATGACATTATGTTCTTTACAAGTGTATGTAAACTTTTGACCACGACTGTATGTGCACTTGAATAGACTGCAAAGAAAAGATACTTAACGTTTGAACCGGAAAACTAAATTTTTTGCAAATATTAGCTCATATGGAATTTGATGCCTGCAACATGTTTCAAAAAAGCTGGCACAAGTGGCAAAAAAGACTGAGAAAGTTGAATGGAATGCTCATCCCACAGGTGAAGAGGCTAATTTGGAACAGGTGGGTGCCATGATTGGGTATAAAAGCAGCTTCCATGATGCAAATAAAGATAGAATACTATTAACCGCAACATGTAAGTGTAAAAAAACCCGATTTGTACATTTTCAGAATGTGCTTGTTCTGTTTTTAATTAATTTAATTTAATTATTTAATTAATTTTAATTAAATGTAATTAAAATTAATAATTGTATTACTATTTTTTAAACAAAGAAAACAATCTAAAGTTGTCTTTATTTTTATTTTTATTTATTTTTAAGTTATTGTGGATTTTTACCAGTCCGGCAGTTTTTACCAGTCCGGCCCACTTGGCAGTAGATTTTTCCCCATGTGGCCCCCATCTAAAATGAGTTTGACACCCCTGGTTTAGACCGAAGTCACATTTGATAAGATCAGATTCCAATCGGATTTGGACTATTGGTACCTCCTGATGTGGTCTGAATCTGACGCACAAAGATCACATCTGGCGCGTTTAGACTGGCAAAAAAAGGTTTGCCATGTAGTGTAAATGGATTATTGATCTTATTCGTCCGCTTACCATTGCAGTGGTTGACCAAAGCCAGCAGCTGGCCCACGGTGTCAGTGAGCACGGCCTGTTGTCTCTGCAGCTTGGTGCTGTTGAGAGCCGCGCTGCCCAGCTCGCCCTGGAGCTGAGCCACCAGATCACTCTGCCTTTGCATCAACTCCTGCAACTCTTGCTTCTCTCTCTGCGAGCCCTGCAGCTCCATCCCATAGCGAGCCTCCAGCGTCACCAGCCTCTCTTCTAGAACACTGAAACAACATCACAGGTCGTTTTACACATCATGCCCATCATCTTGGTCAGGTTAGGATGAGTGAATACATCGAAATGGGCGATCGAAATAACAAACCCCGTTTCCATATGAGTTGGGAAATTGTGTTGGATGTAAATATAAACGGAATACAATGATTTGCAAATCCTTTTCAACCCATATTCAATTGAATGCACTACAAAGACAAGATATTTGATGTTCAAACTCATAAACATAATTTTTTTTTGCAAATAATTAACTTAAAATTTCATGGCTGCAACACGTGCCAAAGTAGTTGGGAAAGGGCATGTTCGCCACTGTGTTACATGGCCTTTCCTTTTAACAATACTCAATAAGCGATTGGGAACTGAGGAAAATAATTGTTGAAGCTTTGAAAGTGGAATTCTTTCCCATTCTTGTCTTTCAACAGTCTCCGCTGTCGTATTTTACGCTTCATAATGCGCCACACATTTTCGATGCGAGACAGGTCTGGACTGCAGCCGGGCCAGGAAAGTACCCGCACTCTTTTTTTACGAAGCCATGCTGTTGTAACACGTGCTGAATGTGGATTGGCATTGTCTTGCTGAAATAAGCAGGGGCGTCCATGAAAAAGACGGCGCTTAGATGGCAGCATATGTTGTTCCAAAACCTGTATGTACCTTTCAACATTAATGGTGCCTTCACAGATGTGTATGTTACCCATGCCTTGGGCACTAATGCACCCCCATACCATCACAGATGCTGGCTTTTCAACTTTGCGTCGATAACAGTCTGGATGGTTCGCTTCCCCTTTGGTCCTAATGACACGATGTCGAATATTTCCAAAAACAATTTAAAATGTGGACTCGTCAGACCACAGAACACTTTTCCACTTTGCATGAGTCCATTATAGATGATCTCGGGCCCAGAGAAGCCGGCGGCGTTTCTGGGTGTTGTTGATAAATGGCTTTCGCTTTGCATAGTAGAGCTTTAACTTGCACTTACAGATGTAGCGACCAACTGTATTTAGTGACATTGGTTTTCTGAAGTGTTCCTGAGCCCATGTGGTGATATCCTTTAGAGATTGATGTCGGTTTTTGATACAGTGCCGTCTGAGGGATCGAAGGTCACGGTCATTCAATGTTGGTTTCCAGCCATGCTGCTTACGTGGAGTGATTTCTCCAGATTCTCTGAACCTTTTGATGATATTATGGACTGTAGATGTTGAAATCCCTAAATTTCTTGCAATTGCACTTTGAGAAACATTGTTCTTAAACTGTTTGACTATTTGCTCACGCAGTTGTGGACAAAGAGGTGTACCTCGCCCCATCCTTTCTTGTGAAAGACTGAGCATTTTTTGGGAAGCTGTTTTTATACCCAATCATGGCACCCACCTGTTCCCAATTAGCCTGCACACCTGTGGGATGTTCCAAATAAGTGTTTGATGAGCATTCCTCAACTTTATCAGTATTTATTGCCACCTTTCCCAACTTCTTTGTCAAGTGTTGCTGGCATCAAATTCTAAAGTTAATGATTATTTGCAAAAAAAAAAATGTTCATGAGTTGAACATCAAATATGTTGTCTTTGTAGCATATTCAACTGAATATGGGTTGAAAAGGATTTGCAAATCATTGTATTCCGTTTATATTTACATCTAACACAATTTCCCAACTCATATGGAAACGGGGTTTGTATTTACTCAGTAACACAGAACAAATACAGATGTGAGCAATCAAGTTCTTAATTGGTTTTATTATGTTATGTCAGTTACATTCCAGTCGAGTAGTAATTTGCAACGCTTATTAACTGCAGATGTCGTGGTCCGACAATATCTCACAGCTGACATAGGGCTGAAAATACAATAATCGAAAATAACAACGATGCACATTCTGGACCTTGTGATGATGAAACAGATGAGGAGCCAATGAGTGAAAAAAAAAAAACTACCGGATTTTCCAGACTATAAGGCGCACTTTAATTTTTAAAAAATTTCTCAAAACTCGACAGTTTGCTTTATAACCTGGTGCATCTAATGTACGGATTAATTTTGGTTTTGCTTACCGACCCCGAAGCAATTTTATTTGGTACATGGTGAAATGATAAGTGTGACCAGTAGATGGCAGTCACACATAAGAGATAGATATCAACTAGAGATGTCCGATAATATCGGCCTGCCGATATTATTGGCCGATAAATGTAATATAGGAAATTATCGGTATAATTTTTTTCATTATCGGTATCGGGTTTTTTTTGTTGTTTTTTTTGTTTTTTTATTAAATTAACATAAAAAACACAAGATACACTTACAATTAGTGCAAAAAAACCTCCCTCCCCCATTTACACTCATTCACACAAAAGGGTTGTTTCTTTCTGTTATTAATATTGTGGTTCCTACATTATATATCAATATATATCAATACAGTCTGCAAGGGATACAGTCCGTAAGCACACATGATTGTGCGTGCTGCTGCTCCACTAATAGTACTAACCTTTAACACTTAATTGTACTCATTTTCATCAATTACTAGTTTCTATATAACTGT
Source organism: Nerophis lumbriciformis (assembly GCF_033978685.3). Classification (NCBI taxonomy): domain Eukaryota; kingdom Metazoa; phylum Chordata; class Actinopteri; order Syngnathiformes; family Syngnathidae; genus Nerophis; species Nerophis lumbriciformis. The sequence continues at coordinate 33,972,113 of NC_084568.2, read as the reverse complement.
TTTTATATTGTTTTACTTTCTTTTTTATTCAAGAAAATGTTTTAAATTTATTTATCTTATTTTATTTTATGAATTTTTTTTTAAAGTACCTTATCTTCACCATACCTGGTTGTCCAAATTAGGCAAAATAATGTGTTAATTCCACGACTGTATATATATCGGTTGATATCGGTATCGGTAATTAAAGAGTTGGACAATATCGGAATATCGGATATCAGCAAAAAGCCATTATCAGACATCCCTACTGCAATATGATGGCAATATGACTCAAGTAAACAACACCAACACTTTAAATGTTCCATTGAAAATATAGAACATTTTACACTGCGCTCAAAAATCTATCAAAATGTTTTAGTACGACTTTGGTAAGCTATGAAGCCGCACCGCTTGATGGATTGTCGTCGCATTAAACATACAAGTATTATTATGGTGTGTGTATAAGGTAAGACATATTATCTGCCATTTTGTTTCGCAATATTATGCAAAAGCAACTTTTCTTACCTTCTGGTACCTGCTGATCTGTATTTGGGATCTGCATAAATCCTGAAAAATTGCGCGCGTCCGCCTTTGTAGTCCGTGCCAACACCATAGTCGATAAGCTTCCTCTTTTTCTCTATCTTCTTGTTATGGGACATTCATCCTCCGCTGTTGCCATTTCTAATATAAAGTACTGTAAAGTTCTTACTTATATCTGTCAGTAAACTCGCCATGAAAGCGCTAAAATATACCGGTGTAGTGAGTTTACATTATCCACCCAAGGAACTTTAGTTATCAGAGAGTTCCGGTCGGACGGTTTTTCACGGGACACATTTCCGGCCTTGTTGTTGTTTCCGTTATTGATTGAAGTAAAGTGTGAATGTCATTAAAACAGTTAGCGCCATCTTTTGATATTTCTTCCACTCCCGTCCTTGCACGCTACACCGCTACAACAAAGATGACGGGGAGAAGACGCTGTCGAAGGTGAGCCACGTAAATAAGACCGCCCACAAAACGGCGCATCCTGAAGCGACTGTCAGAAAGCGACTTGAAGATGATGTGTAAAACATCATCTATGCAACATTTTGACCAAAGAACCACCATCACATGTTATGTAGACCACAAGGAAGTCTTTTACTTTTAGAAAAATAATAAAAATAATATGACTCCTTTAATGCGCCTTATAATCTGTCGGGAAAATACGGTAATTACACCATTTTTCATTCATTTATTGTAACACCAAAAGTCAACTTTAAATATAGTATAAAACACTTGGATATAAATTAGTAACGAATAAACCACAACAAGTAAAATAATAATCATAATAGCAGTAACAATAAATATAAATAACAGCAATATAAAAAAGTTTTTCCATTTTAAGTCAGTTTTTTTATTTTTCACACTATTTTACCACCATATGGTGTGTGCTTTTTGTGTCAAATACAATTGGATAAAATGTTAGTTAAATAAATGCAAAAATCCTCACATTTATTAAACATTTTTGGACCAGTATTTTAGGTCAAAGCATAATAATTTAGTAAATGTATCAATAAGTCATTTAAGTTGTAGAGATGTCCGATAATGGCTTTTTTGCCGATATTCCGATATTGTCCAACTCTTAATTACCAATACCGATATCAACCGATACCGATATATACAGTGGTGGAATTAACACATTATTATGCCTAATTTTGTTGTGATGCCCCGCTGGATGCATTAAACAATGTAACAAGGTTTTCCAAAATAAATCAACTCAAGTTATGGGAAAAAAATGCCAACATGGCACTGCCATATTTATTATTGAAGTCACAAAGTGCATTATTTAATTTAACATGCCTCAAAACAGCAGCTTGGAATTTGGGACATGCTCTCCCTGAGAGAGCATGAGGAGGTTGAGGTGGGGGAGGAGGTGTATATTGTTGCGTCCCGGAAGAGTTAGTGCTGCAAGGGGTTCTGAGTATTTGTTCTGTTGTGTTTATGTTGTGTTACGGTGCGGATGTTCTCCCGAAATGTGTTTGTCATTCTTGTTTGGTGTGGGTTCACAGTGTGCCGCATATTTGTAACAGTGTTAAAGTTGTTTATACGGCCACCCTCAGTGTGACCTGTATGGCTGTTGACCAAGTATGCTTGCATTCAC
>NC_084568.2:33790000-33965000 GCF_033978685.3 Nerophis lumbriciformis | reverse complement strand
CAGCATTCTTCCCTGCTTGGCACTCAGCATCAAGGCTTGGAATTGGGGGTTAAATCACCAAAAATGATTCCCGGGCGTGGCGCCGCTGCTGCCCACTGCTCCCCTCACCTCCCCGGGGGTAATCAAGGGATGGGTCAAATGCAGAGGACAAATTTCACCACACCTAGTGTGTGTGTGACAATCTTTGCTACTTTAACTTAACTTTAACTTTACACATACAAACTGTAGCACACAAAAAAGCACATTTAATTAAAAAAACTTTATTATGGTCTTACCTTTACTTATAAGTGCGGGAACAGTGGTGTTCGTGTTGGAGGAGTTGTGAATGAATGAAATATGAAATCCGTTCTGCAGTCTGCAGGTGTACCTAATGTTGTGTCCCTGCAGTCGTTCACGGCTCCCCCGGCGCGAGCATTGTTGTTTTTGCGCTTTTTGGCTTCTTGTTAAGTGACTTTTTTTTTGGTGGATTCGGTCTTGCACGTGGAGGGTTTGGGTGTGGGCTTTGGCGCTCCCGTCGGGGGGTGCATTCTGCGGCGGGGGTGCATTAACCGGCACCAGGAGGCGGGATTACTGCGAGCCTCACACAGTGCGTCTTCGCAGCAGTTTTATGATTGTTTAGCACAAGAAATACTTTACACACATACAGTTGTTGACAAAATACACTGTACATTATATACCTCAGCTAACTAAACTATGGAAATGTATAATATAATTCATTTAGCAATACGGTCTCACTGCACAGCAGGCCAGCAATTAGCCGAGTCCGCAATCCATGTTGAGGCACTGAGTGACGTGCCTCAACTGGCTGCTGATCACCGCACCGTCTCTTCTCAGTATTTGAACGGCAAATGGGACAATTCAGCGATTTTGAATAAAAATAATCTAAAACTGGTGAAGTTAAATGGAAAATAACTTTATAGTATAATCACTGGATACATATAACAATTTAATTAATTTTTTTTCTTTTTACATTTTTTTCCTTTCCATGATGGCAGGTGAGGCCCCGCACGTCACTGGTATATAAATAATAATATAATGTTAAATAAAATCAGTCCCTTGGGCTCAAAACTGAAAATAATACAGCTCTCCAAGAAGTGCAATTCTGCTGCTATTTGACATAACTGTTTGTTATGATGCTTTGACATTTTTGCACTTTATTTCTTTATTGAAAGAAAATTCTATGAAGAGAAAAGTTGTTTGCAAATGTGGTTACAATGCTAAAAAATGAAAAGTTAAAGCTAAAAAAAGAAATACACTTTATTGAGTTAACATTATTTCTTTATAGGGGGAAAGATGTGATGTTATGAGTTAGGGCAGGGGTCGGCAACCTGCGGCTCCGGAGCCGCATGCGGCTCTTTGATCACTCTGATGCGGCTCAGCAGCTTACTTGCTGGAGCTCTCTACAATCTGTATTAACAGCGTGCCAGCCCAACATTTGTTATACAATATACATCTTCAGCTTGCACACGTACGTGACAGCAAGGCATACTTGGTCAACAGCCACACAGGTTACACTGACGGTGACCATATAAAACAACTTTAACACTCTTACTAATAATGCGCCACACTTTGAACCAAAACCAAACAAGAATGACAAACACATTTCGGGAGAACATCTGCACTTTAACACAACATAAACACAACAGAACAAATACCCAGAATCCCATGCAGCCCTGACTCTTCCGGGCTAAATTATACACCCCTGCTACCACCAGGCGGAAACACCATACAACGTGTGGCTGATCAGTCAAGCTGATTGTAGTGGATGCTTTATGCTCTACCATCACGGCATGCATGACGCTGACAAGCGCCATTCATTTAAAACCCGCGTGCCGCACCAGCTTTCAAATTCCATTTCAAGGTGTGGGCAGCGTGTCTGAGACCCCTGGTTTATACATAGCACAAAGCAAAAAGAAAACTTTGTATGCAGTGTTATTTCATTTAAAATTTCAATAAAATTTTGCGGCTCCCATTTTTTTCTATAATTTGCGAAATTGGTCAAAATGGCTCTTTGACTGGTAAAGGTTGCCGACCCCTGAGCTAGGGAATATAACAACTACACTACCCAGCATGCAACGGGAGTGACGAGCATGCGCGGTAGCCCTGAAAAGTGTTGTTGCATGTCGCCACGCCGGCAGCTAAGAATGAGGTTATGAGCACGCTGTGAAAGTAAACGTCAAGAACTCAGCCGACACGCCTCGTCTGCATTATTTATAATTAGACAGACAACACATATACAGTGTGATTTTGTTTTGTTTACAAGGAAAGAAAAAGAAAAGTTAAAAAAGGGAGATATGTTGTATATATATGTATGTGCTGCGGTTGCTTTAAGAACGTTGCGACATTTTAGCAACATAGCCTGGTTGCTATGTTTCCGCTTGGTCGTAAAAGTGTTGGTCATGTGTTTGTACCCTGCTCAAATCTCTCAGTAAAGTTATTCATTGGATTATACCTTTTGTTTTGAACTTTATTACACCTTGGAGTGCTTTTTCCGGTCCATTGTTTTTCCTGCTTTCCCTATCTGCGCCTAATGACTGAGCTACGTGACGTCATTTCTTGTGTTGTCCTACGGGGCATTTTTTGTGGGACAGGATTCATTCCCAGGGATTCGAATAAATAAAAAAAAACTCTTTTTCTTTACTATAGTGGTCTCGATAACGGGTATCAGTTCTCAAAAAGGGATTCGAGTCCGAGGACTCGGTTCTTTTCTTTCGAATATCATCGAGTATCATCCCTATACCAAAGACTATAAAAATGGGAGCCATTACCTCCCTGCTTGGCACTCAGCATCAAGGGTTGGAATTGGGGGTTGAATCACCAAAAAAAACCTCCCAGGGTGTGATCAAGGGTGATGGGTCAAATGCAGAGAATAATTTGGCCACACCTAGTGTGTGTGTGTGACAATCATTGGTACTTTAACTTGAACTTTACTGTACTTTGAGGTTACAGTTGAAACCCCCCAAAAAAAGAAGCAAAGCAATTCAGATATTTGCGTGTCCGCAAAGGAATAAATGGCACCTGAGTCTCAACGTCGGTCAGTTTGCGAGTTTGCTCTGCCGACTGACTGAGGAGGTTGCTTCCCATCTCCAGCATGGCGGCGGTGTGAGTGTGCACCGCCGCTCTTTTCATTTCCTCCACGCCGGAGCGAACGTTCTCCTGGATGAAGTTCTCCAGCTGAAAAAAGCAAACAAATATATATATATATTAGAGATGTCCGATAATATCGGCCGGTAAATGCTTTAAAATGTAATATCGGAAATTATTGGTATCGGTTTCAAAAAGTAAAATGTATGACTTTTTAAAAGGCCGCTGTGTACACGGACGTAGGGAGAAGTACAGAGCGCCAATAAACCTTAAAGGCACTGCCTTTGCGTGCCGGCCCAATCACATAATATCTACGGCTTTTCGCACACACAAGTGAATGCAACGCATACTTGGTCAACAGCCATACAGGTCACACTGAGGGTGGCCGTATAAACAACTTTAACACTGTTACAAATACGCGCCACACTGTGAACCCACACCAAACAAGAATGACAAACACATCTGGGGAGAACATCCGCACCGTAGCACAACATAAACACAACAGAACAAATACCCGGAACCCCTTGCAGCACTAACTCTTCCGGGACGCTACAATATACACCCCTCGCTACCCCCTACCCCCCCAGCCTCCAACTCAACCCCGCCCCCCCCAACCCCGCCCACCTCAACCTACTCGTGCTCTCTCAGGGAGAGCATGTACCAAATTCCAAGCTGCTGTTTTGAGTCATGTAAAAAAAAAAAAGCACTTTGTGACTTCAATAATAAATATGCAGTGCCATGTTGGCATTTTTTTCCATAACTTGAGTTGATTTATTTTGGAAAACCTTGTTACATTGTTTAATGCATCCAGCGGGGCATCACAACAAAATGAGGCATAATAATGTGTTAATTCCAGCACGGTGGAAGAGGGGTTAGTGCGTCTGCCTCACAATACGAAGGTCCTGAGTAGTCGTGAGTTCAATCCCGGCCTCGGGATCTTTCTGTGTGGAGTTTGCATGTTCTCCCCGTGACTGTGTGGGTTCCCTCCGGGTACTCCGGCTTCCTCCCACCTCCAAAGACATGCACCTGGGGATAGGTTGATTGGCAACACTAAATTGGCCCTAGTGTGTGGATGTGAGTGTGAATGTTGTCTGTCTATCTGTGTTGGCCCTGCGATGAGGTGGCGACTTGTCCAGGGTGTACCCCGCCTTCCGCCCGATTGTAGCTGAGATAGGCTCCAGCGCCCCCCGCGACCCCAAAAGGGAATAAGCGGTAGAAAATGGATGGATGGATTAATTCCACGACTGTATATATCGGTATCGGTAATTAAGAGTTGGACAATATCGGAATGTCGAATATTGGCAAAAAAGCCATTATCGTATATATATATATGTGTGTGTATATATATATATATATATATATATATATATATATATATATATATTAGTAGTGTTGTCCCAATACCAATATTTTGGTACTGGTACCAAAATGTATTTCAATACATTTCAGTACTTTTCTAAATAAAGGGGACCCAACAAAAATGTCATTATTGGCTTTATTTTAACAAAAAGTCTTAGGGTACACTAAACGGATGTTTATTATTGCAAGTTTGTGCTTAAAGAAAATAGTGAACATACTAGACAACTTGTCTTTTAGTAGTAAGTAAACAAACAAAGACTCCTAATTAGTCTGCTGACGTATGCAGCAACATATTGTGTCATTTATACACCTATTATTTTGTACACATTATATAGGACAAGCTGTAGAAAATGAATTATTAATCCACTTGTTCATTTACTGTTAATATTTGCTTACTTTCCATTTCACCATGTTCTATCTACACTTCTGTTAAAATGTAATAATCACTTATTCTTCTGTTGTTTGATACTTTACATTAGTTTTGGATGATACCACACATTTAGGTATCAATCCGATACCAAGTAGTTCCAGGATCATACATTGGTCATATTCAAAGTCCTCATGTGTCCAGGGAGTTTATAAACATAATATACATTTAAAAAAAACGAAAGAAAATTTTGTAATGCGTAAAAATATCGATGTAATCATCGTAGCATCGACTAGATACCTTCCTGTACTTGGTATCATTACAGTGGATGTCAGGTGTAGATCCACCCATGGCGTTTGTTTACATTGTGACGCCGGTGAGCTATTGTATCCTCCTACGGTGTGTAGTGAAGCATGTTTAGCTATTCCTCGTCCTGCAGTGATAATGCTACTTGTAAGAAACTTACTTTATTCGTCACCATGGAGACAAGGATTAGTGATTTAGAAGTAGCTAAAACACTGGGCGTTTCAGTGTTATAACTTCACCTTTATCTTTACTATTTAAGCCAAAATACGTGCATTCTCCCGTTTCTGTCTCCACACTGTGTCTGCTTGTAAGTACTCTGTGATTGTGCGCTGCCGAACATGCTCCTCTGCTCGTACAACCAGCAATGACGACGACAAGGGGGCGGGGGAACGGTGGACGGGTACTTTTTCAAGGCGGTATAGTACCGAATATGATTCATTAGTATCGCGGTACTATACTAGTACCGTACAACTCTAATATATACCAAACATTTTAGTATGACGTGTTCATGAAAGCGCAGAGATTTAATAACAATAATACGTCTCAAAGGTTTTCAAACAGCTCATGAAAGGACTCCAAATGAAAAAAAAGTAGGTTGGAAAATACTCAATATTTGATGAAGTATAAAAGGATGAACCAAATAGGCGAATGGAGATGAATTGGCAATTAACTTTTTGCTGTGTGGTAATTCTTCTCTGTTGCTCCCTTCTGTCCCCTCATGCTCCCTTTTGCTCTTTAAATCACAACTTTTTTTGCATTTTGCGACGCCCAGACATCTTGGAGTGGTGACCGGACGGATTAAAGCCGGCATCCTCGCGTCATAATCCGTCCAAAGTCGTCGTCTTCGGAGCACGAGTCCACTTCTCTCCACTGTGAGTTGCACTAATTGCTGCTCTGCAGCACACTGCGCCCGTTTACATCACATTTCAAATGAAGCATAATTCTTTCCTAATGTTTCTAAACGGCGTAAATGAAGAGACAGGAGATGCATTTGTATCCTAATCGTCTCGCCATTAGACCCATTTGTTCCCACTTATAATTACACGGGAAGAGGCACACCGCGGTGATTATGATGCAGGATTGATTTATTCTGCCTCACTTTAAAGGGGAACTGCACTTTTTTTTGGAAGACATTTTCTCCAATTCTTATGTGAGACAAAAGCACACGACGTTCTCTTTTCTGTGTGTTCTAAAGAGTGAACAACTGCTAGTAAGAGGTGGCTAACAATGGGGATTCATTAATTTCGCCTATATACCGTCAACGAACAGCAGCGGGCCCACCCCGACGGTGTTCATATCATAGCAGGGGATTTTAATAAGGCCAATCTGAAGACTGTACTCCCTAAGTTCTACCAGCACGTGAAGTGTTCTACAAGGGGCAAGAACACCCTGGACCACGTGTATACCAACATAAAGCACGCGTACAGAGCTACACCCCTCCCCCAGCTTGGACAGTCAGACCATCTTTCCCTCCTGCTCTCTCCTACCTACACCCCCATCAGACGCCACGCCAGGCCAGGCCTATCACAAAGACTGTTATGACCTGGCCTGACGATGCACTCCCCAAACTTCAGGACTGCTTCCAACACACAGACTGGGACCTCTTCCAACAACAGGAGCTGGAGACAGCCACAGGAACGGTGCTGGACTACATAAAGTTCTGCATCGGGAATGTGACTGTGGAAAAAACCATCCGGGTTTACCCCAACAAGAAACCCTGGATGACCAGCCAGGTCCGCACACTCCTCAGGGCCCGCGACGCAGCCTTCAGGTCAGGGGACAGGGCACTGTACAGTGTTGCTAGAGCCGACCTGAAGAGAGGGATTAAAAAAGCAAAGGCGGACCACAGGAGGTGCATAGAGTCCCATCTGTCCAGCAAAAACTCACGGGAGGTGTGGCGGGGCATTCATGACATCACGAACTTCAGAGGCTGCAATATGACAACTGCGGATCAGAGTGCGACACTGGCAGAGGAGCTTAACTGTTTCTTTGCCCGTTTCGAAACCCCCCAGCGACACTCATCTTCTCCAGCCCTGCCCCCGCCCCCACCGGGCTCCGGCGCCACTCCACTCACTGTACAGGAGCACAGTGTCAGACGAGTGCTCCTGGCTATGAACCCCAGGAAGGCTACCGGACCAGACGGAGTACCTGGAAAGGTGCTCAGGACGTGCGCCCACCAGCTCGCTCCCCCCCTCACCAGGATCTTCAACCTCTCCCTGGCTCAGGCAGTCATCCCATCCTGCCTGAAGTCATCTACAATAATCCCGGTGCCGAAGAAGTCTCCCATCACCAGCCTGAATGATTACCGACCAGTGGCCCTCACTCCGGTAATCATGAAGTGCTTCGAGCGACTTGTTCTCCAGCACATCAAGGACCATATCCCTCCAGACTTCGACCCCCACCAGTTCGCATACCGGGCGAACAGGTCCACAGAGGACGCCATCGCTGTTGCTCTCCACTCTGCTCTGAACCACCTGGAGCAGCAGCAGAGCTACGTCCGGATGCTCTCTGTGGACCATAGCTCTGCCTTCAATACAATAATCCCGGACAGACTCTGCAATAAACTGGACACTCTTGGCCTCCCCCCTCTCACAAACGCCTGGATAAGGGACTTCCTAACGGACCGACCCCAGAATGTGAGACTTGGCCCGCACCTCTCATCCTCCCGCACGCTGAGCATCGGCTCCCCACAGGGCTGTGTGCTGAGCCCCCTCCTCTACTGCCTTTACACCCATGACTGCAGTCCGGCCCACAGTGACAACCTTACCGTCAAGTTCGCCGACGATACCACAGTGGTCGGGCTCATCTCCAGGGGTGACGAGGCTGCCTACAGAGAGGAGGTCCTGAAGCTGACGGCCTGGTCTTCGGAGAACAACCTCGCTCTCAACACCAGCAAGACCAGAGAGATCATCGTCGACTTCAGGAGGAGCAGCACCGACCCTTCCCCCCTCTACATCAACGGCGAGCGTGTAGAGAGGGTCCACACCTTCAGGTACCTTGGAGTCCACATCTCTAATGACTTCTCCTGGACAGTCAACACCACATCAATCATCAAGAAGGCTCAGCAGCGGCTACACTTCCTTAGAGTCCTCGGGAAGTACAACCTGAAGCCTGACCTGCTGCTGACCTTCTACCGCTCGTCCATCGAGAGCCTGCTGACCTACTGTATTACGGTATGGTACGGCAGCTGCACTGCAGCAGACAGGGAGAGGCTGCAAAGAGTGGTCAAGACGGCTCAGAAAATCATCGGCCGCCCTCTCCCCTCTCTGACGGACATCTACACCTCCCGCTGCCTCAACAGAGCCAGTGCCATCATCAAGGACAGCACCCACCCTGGCTCTGACCTGTTCCACCTGCTGCCCTCTGGGAAGCGCTACAGGTGCATTAAAACCAAAACAAACAGGCTAAAGAACAGCTTCTTCCCCAGGGCCATAACCATCCTGAACGGACTGCCCCATTGTCCCTCATAACTGCCTTCTCTTCAGTGCAATAACCCATTCCACCAACCACCCTGTTTTTGTTTTGTTTTTTCATGTATATATTCATTTCACACCATATTCATTGCACTTCTACATTTTTTAAATTTTTATATATCTGCACATTGTTTTTCTAGCATGCACACATCGCACTGTATGGAATGGCCTCAATCTCGTTACCTTGCGTAATGACAATAAAGCTGATTCTGATTCTGATTCTGATACAGTGGTGGTCAAAAGTTGACATACACTTGTAGATAACATAATGTCATGGCTGTCTTGAGTTTCCAATCATTTCTACAACTCTTATTTTTTTGTGATAGAGTGATTGGAGCACATAGTTTTTTTATGAATTTATTATGGGTCTACTGAAAATGTGCTGGGTCAAAAGTATACATACAGCAATGTTAATATTTGCTTACATGTCCCTTGGCAAGTTTACCTGCAATAAGGCGCTTTTGGTAGCCATCCACAAGCTTCTGCTTGAATATTTGACCACTCCTCTTGACAAAATTGGTGCAGTTCAGCTAAATGTGTTGGTTTTTCTGACATGGACTTGTTTCTTCAGCATTGTCCACATGTTTAAGTCAGGACTTTGGGAAGGCCATTCTAAAACCTTCAATCTAGCCGGATTTAGCCATTCCTTTACCACTTTTGACGTGTGTTTGGGGTCATTGTCCTGTTGGAACACCCAACGCCCAAGACCCAACCTCCGGGCTGATGATTTTAGCTTGTCCTGAACAATTTGGGGGTAATCCTCCATTTACTCTCTGTAAAGCACCAGTTCCATTGGCAGCAAAACAGGCCCAGAGCATAATACTACCACCACCATGCTTGATGGTAGGAATGGTGTTCCTGGGATTAAAGGCCTCACCTTTTCTCCTCCAAACATATTGCTGGGTATTGTGGCCAAACAGCTCCATTTTTGTTTCATCTGACATCAAAAGACCTTCTGGAGAAAAGTTCTGTGGACCACATTGATGATAACTCAAGCATTACTGTAACTTCTCTTGATTGTTCTTCTTTATCAGTCACATTGTTGTCCTATCGCATTGTGTTGTAAGGAGCAAGGTGCTGTGTTGGTCAGCGTTAAATAATAATGTAGCTATAGCTTCGTTAATATGCAGGTCACGCCCATTTACAGGATATGGTGCGTTGTAGGCTGTTTTCAGATCAATCGATTGATACCGGGCCGCACACCCTTCATGTATATTTTATGCAGATGATGTTCTGCAAACTAGGAGTGAAATGTCTTCTACTGACATGCTAATGAAAGCCCAGGCTGGTGACTGCCGCGCCAGGATGATAAGCCTTTATTATTATCGTCTCATTTCATCAGTTGGATTCTCATTATCGGAACTATGGATGCAACGTCATGACTGGCATTATCTGTCGTTAATTATCGGCCGCCGGTAATATCGTGCATCCCTACTTTTAACATATCATTCAGTATTAGATCAGGATATCAGTTCAGTGAGGTTAACCCGGGCCTCTCTGATCCCCACGCGATAGGTCTCCCTTTGCAGAAGCTTCACAGGCTATTAAAAGCAAAAACAATAACCAGCTCACATCCCTTCTGCCAAGACCACCTCCTACCCTGAGGGCAGCCGAGAGAGTGAGTAAACGAGGGCCCGGCTGGAGGTCACGTCGGGGGCTCGGACAAACAAAGAAAACAAACATGAGTTCCCTCTTAGAAGACGGAATTTGGGAAATGAATACAGTCCCCTTGCACTCGTTCACTTTGTGGCTCATATACGCGCTTAGGTTTGTGTGTGTTGAGAGGTTCCTTCAAATAGGCCTGGTCAGATGGTCCACGGTCAGGGTCATGGACCCTCCCAGGGGAGCTGTGAGTGATATCCCACAGATTTGTTGCAGAAACACAGGCACACAAATGCCTCAAAGCATGTATGCTTCTGGTAGTGCATTGGCTTAGTTTCAACAGTTGCAACGTGATACATCACATGTTTATTTACACTTTCATATTCAACATCATGCCTGAAAAGGAGTCGGAAGAAGTCGAGCTTATTCACCCTAACCCAGGGGTCGGCAACCTTTACCAGTCAAAGAGCCTTTTTGACCAGTTTCACAAATTATAGAAAACAATGGGAGCCGCAAAATTTTTTCGAAATTTTAAATGAAATAACACTGTATACAAAGTTTTTTATTTGCTTTGTACAAACCAGGGGTCTCAGACACGCTGCCCACACCTTTATGTGGAATTTGAAAGCTGGTGCAGCACGCGGGTTTTAAATGAATGGCTCAGCGTCATGCGCACCGTGATGGTGCAGCATATAGCACCCACTACAGCCAGCGTGCCTGATCAACCACCCTTTGTATGGGGCTTCCGCTTGCTCACGTAGATAACAACAATGCATACTTGTTCAACAACCACACAGGTCACACTGACGGTGGCGGTATAAAAAAAAAAACCTTTAACACTCTTACTAATAATGCGCCACACTGTGAACCCACACCAAACAAGAATGACAAAGAAATTTCGGGAGAACATCTGCACCGTAACACAACATAAACACAACAGGACAAATACCCAGAATCCCATGCAGCCCTAACTTTTCCGGGATACATTATACACCCCCCCCCCCCCCCCCCGCTACCAAACCCCGCCCACCTCAACCTACGCACAGAGAGGGGGGGTGGGGGTGGGGGGGGGGGGGGGGGGTGGGGGTTGATGTGTGAGGGAGCAGGGTTCGGGTGGGGGTGGGGTTTGGTGGTAGCAGGGGTGTATAATGTAGCCCGGAAGAGTCAGGGCTGCATGGGATTCTGGGTGTTTGTTCTGTTGTGTTTATGTTGTGTTACGGTGCAGATGTTCTCCCGAAATGTGTTTGTCATTCTTGTTTGGTTTTGGTTCAAAGTGTGGCGCATTATTAGTAAGAGTGTTAAAGTTGTTTTATATGACCACCGTCAGTGTAACCTGTGTGGCTGTTGACCAAGTATGCCTTGCTGTCACGTACGTGTGCAAGCAGAAGATGTATATTGTATAACAAGTGTTGGGCTGGCACACTGTTAATGCAGATTGTAGAGGGCGCCAAATGTTGTACCATCATGGCACGCCCTTATTATAGCCGTAAGGGTGAACATCGGTGAATAATAATCCCGGGAGTTTTCTGCGAGAGGCACTGAAATCCGGAAGTCTCACGGGAAAATTGGGGGGTTCAGCAAGTAAGCTGCTGAGCCGCATCAGAGTGATCAAAGAGCCGCATGCGGCTCCGGAGCCGCGGGTTGCCGACCCCTGCCCTAACCCTTTTCCATTCCAAAGCAACTGCTACCACGTGTTTACGTCCTGTTCTCAATCCGTAACACCAACAAATCAATAAAGTTCACATAATAAATAGTTATCAATTAGTTGTGATTCATATAATTTGCTGAATTTGCTGGCAGTGGAATGTTCCAGATACAAGAAAATAAAGTTAAAGTACCAATGATTGTCACACACGCACTAGGTGTGGTGAAATCTGTCCTCTGCATTTGACCCATCCCCTTTGATCACCCCCTGGGAGGTTTGGGGAGCAGTGAGCAGCAGCGGTGCCGCGCCCGGGAATCATTTTTGGTGATTTAACCCCCAAATTCTAACCCTTGATGCTGAGTGCCAAGCAGGGATGTAATGGCTCCCATTTTTATAGTCTTTGGTATGACTCGGCCGGGGTTTGAACTCACGACCTACCCATCTCAGGGCGGACACTCTAACCACTAGGCCACTGAGTAAAATGTGTGTTGTAAATTTTGTTCCCCCTTGTAAATGTAAAAAAATAACAGTTCGGAGTAGTGTTATCCCGATACCAATATTTTGGTACCGGTACCAAAATGTATTTCGATACTTTTCGATACTTTTCTAAATAAAGGGGACCACAAACAATTGCATTATTGGCTTTATTTTAACAAAAAGTCTTAGGGTACATTAAACATATGTTTATTATTTCAAGTTTGTTCTTAAATAAAATAGTGAACATACTAGACAACTTGTCTTTTAGTAGTAAGTAAACAAACAAAGACTCCTAATTAGTCTGCTGACGTATGCAGTAACATATTGTGTCATTTATACACTTATTATTTTGTCAACATTATGAGGGACAAACTGTAAAAATTTATTTTTAATCTACTTGTTCATTTACTGTTAATATCTGCTTACTTTCTCTTTTAACATGTTCTATCTACACTTCTGTTAAAATGTAATAATCACTTATTCTTCTGTTTTTTGGATACTTTACATTAGTTTTGGATGATACCACTCATTTGGGTATCAATCCGATACCAAATAGTTACAGGATCATACATTGGTCATATTCAAAGTCCTCATGTGTCCAGGGACATGTGTTTATAAACATAATATACATTTTTTTAAAAACGAAAGAAGATGTTGTGATGCCAAAAAATATCGATGTAATCATAGTAGTATCGACTAGATACGCTCCTGTACTTGGTATCATTACAGTGGATGTCAGGTGTAGATCCACCCATGGCGTTTGTTTACATTGTGACGGTGTGTAGTGAAGCATGTTTAGCTTAAAATTTGCGCGTTTCCGCCTTTGTAGTCTGTGCCGACTCCGTAGTCAATAAGCTTCTTCCTTTTCTCTATCTTCTTGTTATCCTCCACTGTTGTCATTTTTGATATAAAGTAGTGTAAAGTTCTTACTTATATGTGTCAGTAAACTCGCCATGAAAGCGCTAAAACATACCGGTGTAGTGAGTCTACATTATTCACCCAAGGAACTTTAGTTATTAGAGCTTTGGTAGGACGGTTTTCCACGGGACAAAAGTATCCAGTATTGCAACAAATATTACAGTATATTATCATACTTTCCAAACATGTTTTTGTCTAAATAAAAATATTTAACTTTACTACCCATCAAATTCATAAAAATGACAATACATTTTACGTTGTTCTTTACAGCTTATTACTGTAAAATGAAAAAAACTACTACTCTTTTTTTTGCGTTAAAATGCCGTTGACTGAGCCGCCAGTTTTTGACTGTAAAATCTACGGTTGTTGTTTTTATTGGTGTATTACTGTAAATGGAAAGACGGTACATTTGTTTGTACGGTAGAAAAACTGGCAGCTAAGTTGCCAGAATAACAAAATAACTTATACTGTTTTTCCATGAACAATATAATGTAGTAAAAGCCAATGCAAATTTAACGCAAAAATTCTGGCAACCAAAAAAACAGTGGTACTGTTTTTTCTTAAAAAGTTGTAAAAAAAATTTAAATAAAAAACTCTATTTTACAGTAAAATTTGGTCGACAGTCTACTTCATGGGTGTCAAACTCTGGCCAGCGGGCCAAATTTGGCCCGCCGTGTAATTTAAAAGTTAAAAAGTTAAAGTACCAATGATTGTCACACACACACTAGGTGTGGCGAGAATATTCTCTGCATTTGACCCATCACCCTTGATCACCCCCTGGGAGGTGAGGGGAGCAGTGGGCAGCAGCGGTGGCCGCGCCCGGGAATCATTTTGGTGATTTAACCCCCAATTCCAACCCTTGATGCTGAGTGCCAAGCAGGGAGGTAATGGGTCCCATTTTTATAGTCTTTGGTATGACTCGGCCGGGGTTTGAACTCACAACCTACCGATCTCAGGGCGGACACTCTAACCACTAGGCCACTGAGTAGGTTTCACTTGGCCCTTGAGGCAATATCAAATCAAAACTAAAGCTGGCCCGCCGATTATATTCTAATTCTAATACTTGCCAGTCTTCCAAACTTCAGCGCCCCTCCGGGACGCTACAAGGTGTGTGTGTGGGGGGGGGGGGGGTTTGGTGGTAGCGGGGGTGTATTTTGTAGCGTCCCGGAAGAGTTAGTGCTGCAAAGGCTTCTGGGTATTTGTTCTGTTGTGTTTATGTTGTGTTACGGTGCAGATGTTCTCCCGAAATGTGTTTGACATTCTTGTTTGGTGTGGATTCACAGTGTGGTGTATATTTCTAACAGTGTTAAAGTTTTTTATACTGGCACCCTCAGTGTAACCTGTATCGCTGTTGATGAAGTATGCGTTGCATTCACTCGTGTGTGTGCGCACAGAAGCCGCACATATCTTGTGACTGGGTCTGAACGATGTTAGAATGGATGAAAAGCGGACGTTAAAGGCAGTGCCTGTTAACGATGGTTAAAATCAGGCACTTTGAAGCTTTTTTTAGGGATATTGCGTGATGGGTAAAATTTTGAAAAAAACTTCGAAAAATAAAATAAGCCACTGGGAACTGATTTTTGATGGTTTTAACCCTTCTGAAATTGTGATAATGTTCCTCTTTAAGTCCTTTTTACAAATGTCGTTTGGGTAGAGATTGGACAATTTGGGTCCCAGTATTGATCCCTGGGGGTACGCCGCAGGCTATATTTAAAGCTGCAGACATGTGTTGGCCAAGCTTCAGCAATTGGGTCTACTAAATGATACTCTTGATCAAATCAAGAAGGGGACACATCCTTCCAGCACCACAATAAAGCAAACCAACATTGTTTTTTCTCAATAGACACACTTTGTTGTAGGAAGTCACATTCCGTGTTTGTCATAGTCCCATTGGATTCCCTGTTGACCAACCTAGACCGTAGTCAGTGCCTCAACAAAGGAGCGCACGCAACTTTTATGAATAGAATTTTAAACAAAGAACCATACTGAACTGAGCTGAATTCTCGGTGGACGCGTGTCTTTAAATGGGCTCTGTGAGGGTTTTAAAAAAGGCTCTTCAGAGTGGTTGAAAGCCATTTCACTACCATGCATGTTCCAAAGAGGGATTTCTACATTATCCTTTATGTCCTGTATCCCCCGGTGGGGATTACCAGTTGACTGACTAAGTGATTACACGGAGAATGTACGAGGCTTTAAACCGCACTTCTTATTCGACAAGACGAATAGCTCTAAATGTAGTTTGAAACGCTTTTGTATTCTATGGTTGAACCATTTTCTCAAACGCAGTGCACATAGCACACAAAGAACAAACACTTCATCTCGGTCTTTCACCAGCTCTTCCACTCTCATGCATATACTGTGTGGCCTCTAGGGGGAGCCCGTCGTAGAAATGTGGTTGTCTGTTCATAGACTCCAACTTCACACAGAGCATGCACTTGGGAATTTAGAGTTTTTTTCTCCCCCATATATAGTTGTGGTCAAAAGTTTGCATAAATTGTAAAGAACATAATGTCATGGCTGTCTTGAGTTTACAATCATTTCTACAACTCTCTTTTTTTCTGTGATAGAGTGATGGGAGCACATACTTGTTGGTCACAAAAAACATTCATGAAGTTTGCTTCTTTTATGAATTTATTATGGGTCTACTGGAAATGTGAGCAAATGTGCTGGGTCAAAAGTATACATACAGCAATGTTAATATTTGCTTACATGTCCCTTGGCAAGTTTGTTGGTTTTCTGACTTGTTTCTTCAGCATTGTCCACACGTTTAAGTCAGGACTTTGGGAAGGCCATTCTAAAACCTTCATTCTAGCCTGATTTAGCCATTCCTTTACCACTTTTGACGTGTGTTTAGGGTCATTGTCCTGTTGGAACACACAACTGCGCCCAAGACCATACCTGCCAACTACTCCGGTTTTCCCGTAATTAGTACGGTTTTCATCAACCTATTCCGGGTTACGGTTGCAGTGATAAAAAATATGTTTTTTCATTAATTAAAAAAAAACAATTTTTTTTAAGTTTTATTCACGAAATCGCGTAACAACAATGACAATCGACACTGCTTCCCGTAACTTCCTATCGAGCCATTCCAAATGCCATGCGCGAGGCTATTTATAGCACCGCTGCCAAGCACGAGGCACCAGTTGCCATTGTTTCCAAACGAGCGAACGATCCGGCTGATTCCATGATCATCATGGAATCAGCCGGAGAAAAATCGCAAACGAGTCTTAAACCGAAAAGAAAACTGCAGTCATTCCGTGAAGAATATTCAAAAGCCTATCCGGGAATAATTATCCGTTCCAAAAAGGGTGAAAACTACGCGAATTGCACCTTGTGTAGACAAGATTTTTCGATCGGACACGGAGGAATTAGCGATGTAAAAGACCACGTTGGGACAAAAAAACACAAGTCTAATGCCGTTGCTAGCGATACAAGTGGAAAACTTTCAACGTTTTTCGTCGCCCAAACAGATTCTTTGGATGTGATAAATGCCGAAGTTTTATTTACGGAGGCAATAATTGAGCATGGACTTCCAATTGCACTGGCTGATCACATGGGACAGTTATTTCGGAAAATGTTTCCCGACTCGAAAATCGCCAAAAAATATGGATGTGGTCGAACCAAAACATCAAACATTATTCAGTGACTTGGAACAGAATCCTCAAAAAGTATCGCCGATGTCATGAGGACGGAACCATTTAGCATGTCGACTGACGGCAGCACCGATTATGACGATGTAAAACTGTACCCCATTTGTGTTCGATATTTCGATGACGACATTGGAAAAGTATTGTCAGTACTTCTGTCTTTGAGGGAATGCAATACGGCTTCCACAGGCGAAAACATTTACAAAATACTTGCGGAAGAAATAGACTCAAACGAAATTCCTTGGCAGAATTTGGTTTGCTTTGCTGCCGATAATGCTGCAGTATTTTGCTGTAATATTTTTCTTTTGAAAAGTCACTGTGACTGATAGAAAAGTGATGGTTTTAGCAACATTTTAACCTGTCTGAATGCTAATAATCATTTTGCGTCGGGGGGTGAACCCCCCACCAGGACTTTGTCCTGGACCTACCGGGGCCTGCGGCCCCTGGACCCTGGCTACTAGGTTTTTCTGATTTCAAAAGTTGGCAGGTATGCAAGACCCAACCTCCGGGCTGATGATTTTAGCTTGTCCTGAAGAATTTGGAGGTAATCCTCCTTTTTCATTGTCCCATTTACTCTCTGTAAAGCACCAGTTCCAAGCTTCTGGTTGAATTGTTGACCACTCCTCTTGACAAAATTGTTGCAGTTCAGCTAAATGTGTTGGTTTTCTGACATGGACTTGTTTCTTCAGCATTGTCCACACATTTAAGTCAGGACTTTGGGAAGGCCATTCTAGAAACCTTAATTCTAGCCTGATTTAGCCATTCCTTTACCACTTTTGACGTGTGTTTGGGGTCATTGTCCTGTTGGAACACCCAACTGCGCCCAAGACCCAACCTCCGGGCTGATGATTTTAGCTTGTCCTGAAGAATTTGGAGGTAATCCTCCTTTTTCATTGTCCCATTTACTCTCTGTAAAGCACCAGTTCCATTGGCAGCAAAACAGGCCCAGAGCATAATACTACCACCACCATGCTTGACGGTAGGAATGGTGTTCCTGGGATTAAAGGCGTTCCTGGGATTAAAGGCCTCACCTTTTTTCCTCCAAACATATTGCTGGGTATTGTGGCCAAACAGCTCCATTTTTGTTTCATCTGACATCACATGGACAAAGACAAGACCTTCTGGAGGAAACTTCTGTGGACCATGACTGTACATGGCTTAAAGGGGAACATTATCACCAGACCTATGTAAGTGTCAATATATACCTTGATGTTGCAGAAAAAAGACCATATATTTTTTTAACCGATTTCCGAACTCTAAATGGGTGAATTTTGGCGAATTAAACGCCTTTCTATTATTCGCTCTCAGAGCGATGACATCACAACGTGACGTCACAACGGGAAGCAATCCGCCATTTTCTCAAACACCGAGTCAAATCAGCTCTGTTATTTTCCGTTTTTTCGACTGTTTTCCGTACCTTGGAGACATCGTGCCTCGTCGGTGTGTTGTTGGAGGGTGCAACAACACGAACAGTCACGGATTCAAGTTGCACCAGTGGCCCAAAGATGCGAAAGTGGCAAGAAATTGGACGTTTGTTCCGCACACTTTACCGACGAAAGCTATGCTACGACAGAGATGGCAAGAATGTGTGGATATCCTGCGACACTCAAAGCAGATGCATTTCCAACGATAAAGTCAAAGAAATCTGCCGCCAGACCCCCATTGAATCTGCCGGAGTGTGTGAGCAATTCAGGGACAAAAGACCTCGGTAGCACGGCAAGCAATGGCGGCAGTTTGTTCTCGCAGACGAGCGAGCTAAACCCCCTGGATGTCTTGGCTCACACCGTCCCTTATGCCACCGAAGATGATCAAGAGAAGAATATCGACCCTAGCTTCCCTGGCCTGCTGACATCAACTCCAAAACTGGACAGATCAGCTTTCAGGAAAAGAGAGCGGATGAGGGTATGTCTACAGAATATATTAGTTGATGAAAATTGGGCTGTCTGCACTCTCAAAGTGCATGTTGTTGCCAAATGTATTTCATATGCTGTAAACCTAGTTCATAGTTGTTAGTTTCCTTTAATGCCAAACAAACACATACCAATCGTTGGTTAGAAGGCGATCGCCGAATTCGTCCTCGCTTTCTCCCGTGTCGCTGGCTGTCGTGTCGTTTTCGTCGGTTTCGCTTGCATACGGTTCAAACCGATATGGCTCAATAGCTTCAGTTTCTTCTTCAATTTCGTTTTCGCGACCTGCCTCCACACTACAACCATCCGTTTCAATACATGCGTAATCTGTTGAATCGCTTAAGCCGCTGAAATCCGAGTCTGAATCCGAGCTAATGTCGCTATAGCTTGCTGTTCTTTCCGCCATGTTTGTTTGTGTTGGCTTCACTATGTGACGTCACAGGAAAATAGACGGGTGTATATAACGATGGTTAAAATCAGGCACTTTGAAGCTTTTTTTAGGGATATTGCGTGATGGGTAAAATTTTGAAAAAAACTTCGAAAAATAAAATCAGCCACTGGGAACTGATTTTTAATGGTTTTAACAATTCTGAAATTGTGATAATGTTCCCCTTTAAGTCATGTACAGTCGTGGTCCACAGAACTTTCCTCCAGAAGGTCTTGTCTTTGTCCATGTGATGTCAGATGAAACAAAAATGGAGCTGTTTGGCCACAATACCCAGCAATATGTTTGGAGGAGAAAAGGTGAGGCCTTTAATCCCAGGAACATCATTCCTACCGTCAAGCATGGTGGTGGTAGTATTATGCTCTGGGCCTGTTTTTCTGCCAATGGAACTGGTGCTTTACAGAGAGTAAATGGGACAATGAAAAAGGAGGATTTCCTCCAAATTATTCAGGACAAGCTAAAATCATCAGGCCAGAGGTTGGGTCTTGGGCGCAGTTGGTGTTCCAACAGGACAATGACCCTAAACCAGGGGTCGGCAACCCAAAATGTTGAAAGAGCCATATTGGACCAAAAATACAAAAACAAATCTGTCTGGAGCCGCAACAAATTAAAAGCCATATTACATACAGATAGTGTGTCATGAGATATAAATTGACTTGAGATGACTTAAAGGAAACTAAATGAGCTCAAATATAGCTACAGACAGGGCCGGCCCGTGGCATAGGCCGTATAGGCAAATGCTAAGGGCGCCGTCCATCAGGGGGCGCCACGCCAGTGCCACAAATGTTGGAGAAAAAAAAAAAGAAAAAAAAAGTTGGTACTATTATTTCTAAATACAAAAAATAATCCCACGTTAATTAAAATGCAAAGTAAAGCCTATTTAATAGAAATATTATTTGTTACAACATTACGCCCCCCCCCCCCCCCCCCCCCCCCCCCCCCCCCCCCGCATGGTGCACCCCCTCCCTTCCCGTATAATGACTCTTTTTGGACGTCACCACATCAAAAAAATCAACACAAGATGTCAAAACGGCCAAAACTGTCAGGTGCCCAGGGAAGAAAAAAGAGAAAAGAAGAGGAGGAGAAACGAGAAAAGACAGAGGTAGCATGTAGGTAACGTTAGCCTACATGACATTATTTGTCTGTTACAGAATGTGATAGTAGCTGGCTTTTTAGCATTAAGCTAATGTTACATGATTCGGCAATTGCTAATCAATAAATAGCTAGTTCTGTTTTAACGTCGGGTTAATATTGTGGAGGGGGCTAAATTGTTATGGAAAATAATAATGTAACGTTAGGTAATTACAGTACTCCCACCTTACATTCCTCAGGGACATTTGTATTAGATCTTTTAAGCAGGTGTTTTTTGTTTACATTGTTATTGCCTCCTGGTTAGCTAATGTTTGCCCTGCAGGTAATAGTCACCTTTCCACCCCTTTATATATTAGGTATAGTTGTAAGTAAAAAAAAAAGGTCAAAGACAAAGCTATTCGGTTTCTTGTGAGTATATACACTTCACTGCCGATGTGGGGGGGCGCCACCTAAAATTTTGCCTAGGGCGCCAGATTGGTTAGGGCCGGGCCTGGCTACAGATGAGGCATAATGATGCAATATGTACATATAGCTAGCCTAAATAGCATGTTAGCATCGATTAGCTTGCAGTCATGCAGTGACCAAATATGTCTGATTAGCACTCCACACAAGTCAATAACATCAACAAAACTCATCTTTGTGCATTCATGCACAACGTTAAAAGTTTGGTGGACAAAATGAGACAGAAAAAGAAGTGGCATAAAACACGTCCTCGAAAGTCGGAGAAAGTTATACATGTAAACCAGGGGTCGGCAACCCGCGGCTCTTTAGCGCCGCCCTAGTGGCTCTCTGGAGCTTTTTCAAAAATGTATGAAAAATGGAAAAAGATTAGGTGAAAATTATATATTTTTTGTTTTAATATGGTTTCTGTAGGAGGACAAACATGACACAAACCTCCCTAATTGTTACAAAGCACACTGTTTATATTAAACATGCTTCACTGACTCAAGTATTTGGCGAGCGCCGTTTTGTCCTACTAATTTTGGCGGTCCTTGAACTCACCGTAGTTTGTTTACATGTATAACTTTCTCCGACTTTCGAGGACGTGTTTTATGCCACATCTTTTTCTGTCTCATTTTGTCCACCAAACTTTTAAGGTTGTGCATGAATCCACAAAGGTGAGTTTTGTTGATGTTATTGACTTGTGTGGAGTGCTAATCAGACATATTTGGTCACTGCATGACGGCAAGCTAATCGATGCTAACATGCTATTTAGGCTAGCTATATGTACATATTGCATCATTATGCCTCATTTGTAGCTATATTTGAGCTCATTTAGTTTCCTTTAAGTCATCTCAATTCAATTTATATCTCATGACACACTATCTGTATGTAATATGGCTTTTATTTTGTTGCAGCTCCAGACAGATTTGTTTTTGTATTTTTGGTCCAATATGGCTCTTTCAACATTTTGGGTTGCCGACCCCTGATGTAAACAAACTACGGTGAGTTCAAGGACCGCCAAAATTAGTAGGACAAAACGGCGCTCGCCAAATACTTGAGTCAGTGAAGCATGTTTAATATAAACAGTGTGCTTTATAACAATTAGGGAGGTTTGTGTCATGTTTGTCCTCCTACAGAAACCATATTAAAACAAAAAATATATTTTTTTCCCCTCATCTTTTTCCATTTTTCATACATTTTTTAAAAAGCTCCAGAGAGCCACTAGGGCGGCGCTGAAGAGCCGCATGCGGCTCTAGAGCCGCGGGTTGCCGACCCCTGCCCTAAACACACGTCAAAAGTGGTAAAGGAATGGCTAACTCAGGCTAGAATGAAGGTTTTAGAATGGCCTTTCCAAAGTCCTGACTTAAACGTGTGGACAATGCTGAAGAAACAAGTCCATGTCAGAAAACCAACACATTTAGCTGAACTGCACCAATTTTGTCAAGAGGAGTGGTCAACAATTCAAGCAGAAGCTTGTGGATGGCTACCAAAAGCACCTTATTGCAGGTAAACTTGCCAAGGGACATGTAAGCAAATATTAACATTGCTGTATGTATACTTTTGACCCTCACATTTTCAGTAGACCTATAATAAATTCATAAAAGAAGCAAACTTCATGAATATTTTTGTGACCAACAAGTATGTGTTCCAATCACTCTGTCACAAAAAAATAAGAGTTGTAGAAATGATTGGAAACTCAAGACAGCTTTGACATTATGTTCTTTACAAGTGTATGCACACTTTTGACCACGACTGTATGTGTTTGCGGATGCTGGCGAGCAGGAGAGACAAAGGGGAAATCTGACGGCTGACAAGTCAAGGGTGTGAGATGAGAAGGATCATCTCCGAAGTGGCTGAAGAATGGATGGATATGGTTGAAGAGAAGATGCAAAGAAAAAACATTGTTTCTGGTGAGCGTGGTTAATATTCATAATGTTCTATTCTAAAATTCTGATGTATGATAATGCTTGCTCTCGGCTTGGCTCCAGTACTGAATGCTTGATGGATTCATGCATGAATATGGAGAGTGCCTTAGACAAGAATGGGAAGGCGGGTGGAGAGCAATGGCGCACTCTGGCACAATAGGCCAACGTTGTGCTCTGTGGCCCGATGACCTGAGCAAAGGCAAACACTATTGTGTGCCCACTTTTAATCGCATGGCTTCATTTGAGTCATAATTCCAGGCTCAATAATACTGCAGCCAGCCAGAGGATGTACTGATCTATGCCTCCCACTGATAAACACTCATTCCACTAAACTCCATTATGTCACATTTCTGTGGGAGCCAAGTGAAGCCCATTCAACTTTGCGGAAAGAGGTGCTAAAACATGAGTCAGGGCTGATGTTTATTTGTCGCCTGCCGAGGGTAAAGACCGATTTAGAAGGTTCAACGGTGTGAGTCGTACAGTATTTGGCACCGTATCATACTAGCTTGGCTTTTTTTCGGTTCCATGCAACAGGGATTTCTTCCTGGCATCCGAGGGCTCCTGGATGTAGAGACAAGCCAGCTGAGCCAGGTGTGCTTCCAGGAAATCTCACTTAAGACCGGAACTTATCAATAATCAAAGTTTGTCAACAGATGTTGTCATCTTTGGATTTTTATTGTTTTCCCTTGTGCTTTTTGCTGACTTTGTTTGAAGCTCTGCATAGTAAAATAGATTGTAGGAAAACAAAAGCAATGATAGTTTGAAGTAAGGTTGTCCCTAGGGATGTCCGATAATGGCTTTTTGCCGATATCCGATATTATCCAACTCTTTAATTACCGATACCGCATACTTGCCAACCCTCCCGGATTTTCCGGGAGACTCCCGAAATACAGCGCCTCTCCCGAAAACCTCCCGGGACAAATTTTCTCCCGAAAATCTCCCGAAATTCAGGCGGACCTGGAGGCCACGCCCCCTCCAGCTCCATGCGGACCTGGAGGGTCTGCATGGAGCAATGTTGTTGTAATATATTGAGTTGGAGGCAATAACCAGGCGAGGTGATGAAGTACGTCTCTTTACTGTAGACTTCAGAACAGACTCACACACTTGACGTCAGGTGCGCAACACCACGTAAATCGTTGGCCAACCAAAAAGTAACCCCAGTACGCTATAGCCAACATTCACCAGGAGATGGCAACAGACAAACATAGATCACTCTAATACATTCCTCCCCTTTTAGAATTGTAGAATTTACTCAAAAGAAAAAACAACCCAACCAAAAAATGCAGCAGCTCAATTAAAAAACTGTACTTAAGCCACATTATTTTATTTTTTTTAGTACTGAACTCTTAACCCTCATTTGTAAACAATAACATGCTTATTATACAAACAGTATTTGTACATCTTTAACACAGATTTTTATACTGTCTTCAGAGATTCCGTTTTTTTGGTGGTACTCGAAACCTTTCTGGGTACCTGCGGATCACTGGTGAGGTTTTTGTTGTAGGTGATCTGGGTTCTGATGATGGCAACTCAGCAGCCCTTGAATCTGGTTCAATGATGAGACTAGTTTGTGTCTGACTCACTGATGGTCCTGATGATGGAACTGAAACAGCACTGTCCAGTTGTACTGATGGCACATTTTCTGCAACTGGTGGAGACTAGATAACTGGCAGTCTCTCCGTGTTTTCTCGCCATGGTAACATGTGATCCACATGCACTGTGCGCTGTCTCTGTCCCTCTTGATGGATAGATAGTTTGATATATATATATATATACTGTATATATATATATATATACTGTATATATATATATGAAATACTTGACTTGGTGAATTCTAGCTGTAAATATACTCCTCCCCTCTTAGCCACGCCCGCAACCCCCCCACCTCCCGAAATCGGAGGTCTCAAGGTTGGCAAGTATGCGATACCGATATCAACCGATACCGATATATACAGTCGTGGAATTAACACATTATTATGCCTAATTTGGACAACCAGGTATGGTGAAGATAAGGTCCTTTTAAAAAAATAAAATAAAATAAAATAAGATAAATAAATTGAAAACATTTTCTTGAATAAAAAATAAAGTAAAACAGTTACATAGAAACTAGTAATGAATGAAAATGAGTAAAATTAAGTGTTAAAGGTTAGTACTATTAGTGGACCAGCAGCACGCACAATCATGTGTGCTTACGGACTGTATCCCTTGCAGACTGTATTGATATATATTGATATATAATGTAGGAACCACAATATTAATAACAGAAAGAAACAACCCTTTTGTGTGAATGAGTGTAAATGGGGGAGGGTGTTTTTTTGGGTTGGTGCACTAATTGTAAGTGTATCTTGTGTATTTTATGTTGATTTAATAAAAATAAAAAAATCGATACCAATAAAAAAAAAAAATGATACCGATAATTTCGGTCGATAATATCGCAAACTCTTAAAAAATTGATTCTCATTGAAAAAAGGACAGAATATTTTGTTTTGTTTTTCAAAACAATTTTTGAAAATTACAAATCAATTTAGAATCGTAATGAATGTAATTATTTTTTGTGCACCACTAGTTATGAACGATAAAACACTGAGTATTGACAACATATGAATGTCACATCTCCTCTCCATCGACAAAAATGCAACAAACACAGCGAAATATGAACGCAAACTTAACAAAAATGTATTCTCATTGAAAAAAGGAAATACCATTTTTATTGTTTTTCAAATCGATTTTTGAAAATTATGAATCAATTTAGAATTGTAATGAATCAAATTTTTGAGCATCACTAGTTATGAAGGATAAAACACTGAATATTGACAACATATGAATGTCACACCTCCTCGATCGATATATTTAACAATCAAGCGAAACACAACAAAAATGCAATAAAACAGCGAAATATGAACTCTAACTTAAAAAAAATGTAATCTCATTGGAAAAAAAGGAAAGAAAAATGGTTGTTTTTCAAACCTATTTTTGAAAATTATGAATCAACTTAGAATCGTAATGAATCTAATTTTGTTTTTGTGCACCACTAGTTATGAACGATAAAACACTGAATATTGACAACATTTGAATGTCACACATCCTCTCGATTGACATATTTAACAATCAAGCGAAACACAACAAAAATGCAACACAAACAGCGAAATATGAACGCAAACTTTAAAAAAATGTATTCTCATTGAAAAAAGGAAATAAAAATTGTATTGTTTTTCAAATACATTTTTGAAAATTATGAATCAATTTAGAATCGTAATGAATCTAATTTTTTTTTGTGCACCACTAGTTATGAACGATAAAACACTGAATATTGACAACATATGAATGTCACACCTCCTCTCGATCAACATATTTAACAATCAAGCGAAACACAACAAAAATGCAACACAAACAGCGAAATATGAACGCAAACTTTAAAAAAATGTATTTTCATTGAAAAAAGGAAAGAAAAATTGTTTTGTTTTTCAAAACGATTTTTTGGGAAATTATGAATCAATTTAGAATTCTAATGAATAACATTTTTGAGCACCACTAGTTATGAATGATAAAGCACTGAATATTAACAACAAATGAATGTCACACCTCCTCTCGATCGACATATTTAACAATCAAGCGAAACACAACAAAAATGCAACAAACAGCGAAATATGAACGCAAACTCTTAAAAAATTGATTCTCATTGAAAAAAGGACAGAATATTTTGTTTTGTTTTTCAAAACGATTTTTGAAAATTATGAATCAATTTAGAATCGTAATGAATGTAATTATTTTTTGTGCACCACTTGTTATGAACGATAAAACACTGAATATTGACAACATTTGAATGTCACACCTCCTCTCCATCGACAAAATTGCAACAAACACAGCGAAATATGAACGCAAACTTAAAAAAAAATGTATTCTCATTGAAAAAGGGAAATACAATTTTTATTGTTTTTCAAATCGATTTTTGAAAATTGTGAATCAATTTAGAATTGTAATGAATCAAACCACTAGTTATGAAGGATAAAACACTGAATATTGACAACATATAAATGTCACACCTCCTTGATCGACATATTTAACAATCAAGCGAAACACAACAAAAATGCAATAAAACAGCGAAATATGAACTCAAACTTAAAAAAAAAAAGTAATCTCATTGAAAAAAAGGAAAGAAAAATGGTTCTGTTTTTCAAACCTATTTTTGAAAATTATGAATCAATTTAGAATCGTAATGAATTGAAAACATTTTTGTGCACCACTAGTTATGAACAATAAAACACTGAATATTGACAACATGAATGTCACACCTCCTCTCGATCCATATATTTAACAATCAAGCGAAACACAACAAAAATGCAACCGATTTTTTAAAATTATGAATCAATTTAGAATCGTAATGAATGTAATTGTTTTTGTGCACCACTAGTTTATGTAGAGTTATTCTAAGCACCGATTTGTTGTGGTAAAATCTTTACAAGAACAGGTTAAAATCAAGCTACTTTACCTTCTGCAGCCATTGGGTATTATTCTCCATGACGCTCTCCAGACTCTCCAGTTTCCTCTCCCGCCAGGAGGACTTGTGAGTGGACTGACTCACACCGGGTTTGATTTTGGCTGGGGAGTCCCCCTGGAGAGTGTTGGAGACCTCATAGTCCTTCTGTGGCTGGCAATGGTCCACCTCGGGGAGGATGAAGGTGTAGCTGCAGGGGCCGTGCTGCACCTGGTGCTGCTGGCGCTCTGAGGCCGATACGCAGGCCGCCAGGTGGGCCACGTAGGCCAGGGTCAGGCCCAGCAGGTGGCCCATCTCAGGTTGGACAAGAGGGAGGATGGTTTATCCTGCTTTGGTCTTCTTGAACTTTCTCTTCCGTTCTTCTGCTCGCTCTTCCATCCACTGGTCTGCTCCCACTTTTCCATGTGGTGGTGGACGCACAAAACCACACGAGTCAAGAACCGGGACGCATTCTAACTCCAAAGCCGGGCTTCCGAGTCTATCTGGAAAGAACAGCAGCTGGTGTCCATGTGCTCTGCAGACGAGTGGAGATGGAGTCAGGAGTCAGGAGTGTCCCTCCTTGGGATCTTGGAGAGAAAGGCTCTTGAAATGATGAGAGGGGTGTTTCTCTCTCTCTCAATGACCCTTCCCTCCGGTACTTTCACCCTCTTACGCCACTCCAGTTTGCAGAAGTTAAAACATGCTGCACTCCAGCGGGGGCTCAAGTAGGAGCAACTTTTTGTTCCTCCCACCCTTGCTCTTTCTCTCTCTAGGGCTTCACTCCACTCACAGGTTGTCAGTGGTTTTGTAAAAAGTAAGAAGTTTGCAAACTAGACTCAGTGCATCTAAGAATTGTGGTATGACCTTTTTCATTGTTTGGAGAATTCATTTAACCCATTCAAGTAATTCAGCAGTTCAGCTTAATGTGTTGGTTTTCTGACTTGTTTCTTCAGCATTGTCCACATGTTTAAGTCAGGATTTTGGGAAGGCCATTCTAAAACCTTCATTCAGCCATTCCTTTACCACTTTTGACGTGTGTTTGGGGTCATTGTCCTGTTGGAACACCCAACTGCGCCCAAGACCCAACCTCCGGGTTATTGATTTTATTCATTCTGTGTTTGTTCTAGTCCCATTGGATGCTTTTTTTAACCAAATTATTTTAGAAATCAGACTAATTTAGTGCATGAAAATGTAATGAGTGATGTTTAAGGGAATTAGCCGCTCTGCTCAAGGAGCAACTCAGATATTTTTGGGAGATGGTGGTCAGAAGAATCACACATAATGGCCTCTAAAGATATCGATCCCTGAATAGTAGGGGTGTGTATCTCTACCTTAAAAAGTGATTCGATATGAATTTCTGTATCGATCCGTTGTGGTGAAGAAGGAGCTGAGCCGGAAGGCAAAGCTCTCAATTTACCGGTCGATCTACGTTCCCATCCTCACCTATGGTCATGTGTATACATATATATGTATGTATATACATATATATGTATGTATATACATATATATGTATGTGTGTGTGTGTGTGTGTGTGTGTGTGTGTGTGTGTGTGTGTGTGTGTGTGTGTGTGTGTGTGTGTGTGTGTGTGTGTGTGTGTGTGTGTGTGTGTGTGTGTGTGTGTGCGTGCGTGCGTGTATGTATACAGGTAAAAGCCAGTAAATTAGAATATTTTGAAAAACTTGATTTATTTCAGTAATTGCATTCAAAAGGTGTAACTTGTACATTATATTTATTCATTGCACACAGACTGATGCATTCAAATGTTTATTTCATTTAATTTTGATGATTTGAAGTGGCAACAAATGAAAATCCAAAATTCCGTGTGTCACAAAATTAGAATATTACTTAAGGCTAATACAAAAAAGGGATTTTTAGAAATGTTGGCCAACTGAAAAGTATGAAAATGAAAAATATGAGCATGTACAATACTCAATACTTGGTTGGAGCTCCTTTTGCCTCAATTACTGCGTTAATGCGGCGTGGCATGGAGTCGATGAGTTTCTGGCACTGCTCAGGTGTTATGAGAGCCCAGGTTGCTCTGATAGTGGCCTTCAACTCTTCTGCGTTTTTGGGTCTGGCATTCTGCATCTTCCTTTTCACAATACCCCACAGATTTTCTATGGGGCTAAGGTCAGGGGAGTTGGCGGGCCAATTTAGAACAGAAATACCATGGTCCGTAAACCAGGCACGGGTAGATTTTGCGCTGTGTGCAGGCGCCAAGTCCTGTTGGAACTTGAAATCTCCATCTCCATAGAACTTGCTGGTAGACGGCTGCGTTGACCCTGGATCTCAGGAAACAGAGTGGACCGACACCAGCAGATGACATGGCACCCCAAACCATCACCCAACCATGCAAATTTTGCATTTCCTTTGGAAATCGAGGTCCCAGAGTCTGGAGGAAGACAGGAGAGGCACAGGATCCACGTTGCCTGAAGTCTAGTGTAAAGTTTCCACCATCAGTGATGGTTTGGGGTGCCATGTCATCTGCTGGTGTCGGTCCACTCTGTTTCCTGAGATCCAGGGTCAACGCAGCCGTCTACCAGCAAGTTTTAGAGCACTTCATGCTTCCTGCTGCTGACCTGCTCTATGGAGATGGAGATTTCAAGTTCCAACAGGACTTGGCGCCTGCACACAGCGCAAAATCTACCTGTGCCTGGTTTACGGACCATGGTATTTCTGTTCTAAATTGGCCCGCCAACTCCCCTGACCTTAGCCCCATAGAAAATCTGTGGGGTATTGTGAAAAGGAAGATGCAGAATGCCAGACCCAAAAACGCAGACATCCTAATCGCTGCCATTGTGTCCTTAGGCAGGACACTTCACCCTTGCCCCCGGTGCCGCTCACACTAATGAATGATAGGTGGTGGTCGGAGGGGTCGTAGGCGTAAACTGGCAGCCTCGCTTCCGTCAGTCTACCCCAGGGCAGCTGTGGCTACCAATGTAGCTTACCACCACCAGGTGTGAATGAATGATGGGTTCCCATTTCTTTGTGAGCGCTTTGAGTATCTAATAATAGAAAGTGCAATATAAATATGTGTGTGTATGGATGGATTTTGCACGTTTAAGACGCTATCCTTGCCACACAAGCTTTGTAGTAAAAAAAAATTACTACAAAGTAATTTGTAGTAAATTAATTTGTCGTGACGTCATCGCTCATGCTTTTCCGGAGGGTGAAAACGTAAAGTGTGGCAACATTTCCCCTTATTCTTTTTAAGTAGGTGAATCCGTTGCTCCTTTTGCAAAGCAGATCTTGTTTTTATTACACAACATCTGTGACAGGGGAACATATCAAGCGGGGGAATGTCTGACATCTGGAGGATGTGGTCTCAACTCTGTAAGATTGTTACCTTGCATATAAATAGATATTTATAAATGAATCAGTTTTCTTTGTTGTTAGTAAGCACATGCCTTAAGTACCCGAAGCTAAATATGAAAGTTGATGGCTAAATTAGAACCACTGAATTTGTGTTTGCTTTACAATCCGATTGTTTGATTAATCGTTAAGATAGGCAGGTGTATGTGTTTGTGTGTAGACATACAGTTTTCAAACTACACTTGTGTGGACGGAGATCGTTTTAACCCCAAATATGCCTTGTTTAAACTCTCTGTGTTCGTGTGGACATGGCCTTCGTGAGTAGCTTCCCAAACTACTCTGTGTAGTGTTCAATAGCTTATACACTACTGCCATCTAGTGTCTCAAATCTGCAACTACCTTCAAATCCCCTGCAATTGTTTTATTAGCTTAGCCACACTCCTTCTACCTGGCTACCAGACACTAATAAATACCGTATTTTTCGGAGTATAAGTCGCACCAGAGTATAAGTCGCACCTGCCGAAAATGCATAATAAAGAAGGAAAAAGACTGGAGCCCGGCCAAACTATGAAAAAAACTGCGACTTATAGTCTGAAAAATACGGTAGCACTTTTGGTAAGTTGGAAATTGTTCTAAACTATTTATCATCTGGCTTAAATAAGTCATAAAAAGTATCAATAATTATCGATATTGATCAATATAATAAATGTATATTGTGACTACGGTTGTCCCGATACCGATATATACAGTCGAGGAATTAACACATTATTATGCCTAATTTTGTTGTGATGCCCCGCTGGATGCATTAAACAATGTAACAAGGTTTTCCAAAGTAAATCAACTCAAGTTATGGAAAAAAATGCCAACATGGCACTGCCATATTTATTATTGAAGTCACAAAGTGCATTATTTTTTTTAACATGCCTCAAAACAGCAGCTTGGAATTTGAGACATGCTCTCCCTGAGAGAGCATGAGGAGGTTGAGGTGGGCGGGGTTGGGGCGGGTGGGGTTGAGGTGAGGGGGGGGGGGGGGGGGGTAGCGGGGGGTGTATATTTTAGGGTGCTGCAAGGGGTTCTGGGTATTTGTTCTGTTGTGTTCATGTTGTGTTACGGTGTTGATGTTCTCCCGAAATGTGTTTGTCATTCTTGTTTGGTGTGGGTTCACAGTGTGGCGCATATTTGTAACAGTGTTAAAGTTGTTTATACGGCCACCCTCAGTGTGACCTGCATGGCTGTTGACCAAGTATGCGTTTGCATTCACTTGTGTGTGTGTGAAAAGCCGTAGATATTATGTGATTGGGCCGGCACGCAAAGGAAGTGCCTTTAAGGTTTATTGGCGCTCTGTACTTCTCCCTACGTCCGTGTACACAGCACCTTTTTAAAAAGTCATACCGTATTTTTTCGGACTATAAGTCGCAGTTTTTTTCATAGTTTGGCCGGGCTCCAGTGCGACTTATATATGTTTTTTTCCTTCTTTATTATGCATTTTCGGCAGGTGCGATTTATACTCCGAAAAATACGGTAAATATTACTTTTTGAGACCTATACCGATAATTTTGAAACCGATACCGATAATTTCAGATTTTAAAGCATTTAGCGGCCGATAATATCGGACTGCCAATATTATCGGACATCTCTACTAACAAGGTAACCAGGAGATGAGAAACAAATTGGATGATGGATAATTGTTTTTAGTGTATTTTACAGCTGAAAAACCGGCCCGTTAACATAAGAGATGGTAACAGGAGGCTAACACAAGAGGAAGGTTAAAGCACCTCTTCCTGAGGGTGTTTCAGTGTTTTAACTTCACTTTTATCGTTAGTTTTTAGGCCAAAATGCGTCCGTTCTCCCTTTTCTGTCTACACACCGTGTCTGCTTGTAAGTACTCTGTGCTTGTGCGCTGCCGAACATGCTCCTCTGCTCGTAAAAACCAGCAATGTCCATGCCTATTAAAAAAAACAATAAAAAAATGGGGAACCGGTACTTTTTCAAACAGAGTATAGTATCGTTTTTGATTCATTAGTACCGCGATACTATACTAGTACCGGTATACCGTACAACCCTAATCGTGACACAGCTTTGCCAAATGTGTGCAATGTTTTGTATTCTCTTTGTTGTTGCCTTGGCGATGCACGTCTACTAAAGGTGTAACTGTACACAAACATTGCGGTTTAATACGTACCTCGGTTTAGAGGTCACGGTTCGTTTCATTTTCGGTGCAGTAAGAAAAAAACAAAATATACATTTTCTGGTTATTTATTTACCAAAATTTGTAAACAATGGCTTTATCCTTTCAACAAAACAATAACATACATGTACACACAGGGTCCATTGCCAGGGTTAATGCAGTCAACATATATAAAATAAAAACTAAATAAGATAAGGCTCAGAATTGGTTTCTTAACAAAACCTGTCTACATATAAAGTGCAACATTTCCACATATAAAGTGCAACATTAAACTGCTTCAAGTTGTTGCTCAGATTAAATAAAATGACAAAACTTTTCTTCTACATACAAAAAGTGCAACATTAAACAGTTTCAAGTAGGGATGTCCGATAATGGCTTTTTGCCGATATTACGATACTGTCCAACTCTTTAATTACCGATACCGATATCAACCGATACCGAAACATACAGTCGTGAATTAACACATTATTATGCCTAATTTGGACAACCAGGTATGGTTAAAAAATAATAAAATAAAATAAGATAAATAAATTAATAACATTTTCTTGAATAAAAAAGAAAGTAAAACAATATAAAAACAGTTACATAGAAACTAGTAATATATTTACTAGTAATAGTACAGCTTAAGTTGTTCAACAGTCCGGGGGTCTCCGTTGTGCTATTTTAGGCTTCATAATGCGCCACACATTTTCAATGGGAGACAGGTCTGGACTACAGGCAGGCCAGTCTAGTACCTGCACTTTTTTACTATAAAGCCACGTTGATGTAACACGTGGCTTGGCATTGTCTTGCTGAAATAAGCAGGGGCGTCCATGGTAACGTTGCTTGGATGGCAACATATGTTGCTCCAAAACCTGTATGTACCTTTCAGCATTAATGGCGCCTTCACAGATGTGTAAGTTACCCATG
The DNA here is from genome assembly GCF_033978685.3 of Nerophis lumbriciformis. Taxonomy (NCBI): domain Eukaryota; kingdom Metazoa; phylum Chordata; class Actinopteri; order Syngnathiformes; family Syngnathidae; genus Nerophis; species Nerophis lumbriciformis. Next base: position 33,931,426 of record NC_084568.2, on the reverse strand, counting down.
TCTTGGGCACTAATACACCCCCATACCATCACAGATGCTGGCTTTTCAACTTTGCGCCTATAACAATCCGGATGGTTCTTTTCCTCTTTGGTCCGGAGGACACGACGTCCACAGTTTCCAAAAACAATTTGAAATGTGGACTCGTCAGACCACAGAACACTTTTCCACTTTGTATCAGTCCATCTTAGATGAGCTCAGGCCCAGCGAAGCCGACGGCGTTTCTGGGTGTTGTTGATAAATGGTTTTCGCCTTGCATAGGAGAGTTTTAACTTGCACTTACAGATGTAGCGACCAACTGTAGTTACTGACAGTGGGTTTCTGAAGTGTTCCTGAGCCCATGTGGTGATATCCTTTACACACTGATGTCGCTTGTTGATACAGTTCAGCCTGATGGATCGAAGGTCACGGGTTTAACTGCTTATGTGCAGTGATTTCTCCAGATTCTTTGAACCCTTTGATGATATTACGGACCGTAGATGGTAAATCCCTAAATTCCTTGCAATAGATCGTTGAGAAAGGTTTTTCTTAAACTGTTCAACAATTTGCTCACGCATTTGTTGACAAAGTGGTGACCCTCGCCCCATCCTTGTTTGTGAATGACTGAGCATTTCATGGAATCTACTTTTATACCCAATCATGGCACCCACTTGTTCCCAATTTACCCGTTCACCTGTGGGATGTTCCAAATAAGTGTTTGATGAGCATTCCTCAACTTTATCAGTATTTATTGCCACCTTTCCCAACTTCTTTGTCACGTGTTGCTGGCATCAAATTCTAAAGTTAATGATTATTTGCAAAAAAAAATTTGTATCAGTTTGAACATCAAATATGTTGTCTTTGTAGCATATTCAACTGAATATGGGTTGAAAATGATTTGCAAATCATTGTATTCCGTTTATATTTACATCTAACACAATTTCCCAACTCATATGAAAACCGAGGTTGTACACGTACCGTTCCACCCTTAACGTCTACTGTCAAAGGCTTTAGGAGAAAGCTTCATCTGGAGACAGCTTGTTTTATTATGGTCAAATATCAACAAGCTTGTTTCCAGACATACAGGGGAACATTATCACAATTTCAGAATTGTTAAAACCATTAAAAATCAGTTCCCAGTGGCTTATTATATTTTTCGAAGTTTTTTTCAAAATTTTACCCATCACGCAATATCCCTAAAAAAAGCTTCAAAGTGCCTGATTTTAACCATCGTTATATACACCCGTCCATTTTCCTGTGACGTCACATAGTGATGCCAACACAAACAAACATGGCGGATAGAACAGCAAGCTATAGCGACATTAGCTCGGATTCAGACTCGGATTTCAGCGGCTTAAGCGATTCAACAGATTACGCATGTATTGAAACGGATGGTTGTAGTGTGGAGGCAGGTAGCGATAACGAAGTTGAAGAAGAAACTGAAGCTATTGAGCCATATCGGTTTGAACCGTATGCAAGCGAAACCGACGAAAACGACACGACAGCCAGCGACACGGGAGAAAGCGAGGACGAATTCGGCGATCGCCTTCTAACCAACGATTGGTATGTGTTTGTTTGGCATTAAAGGAAACTAACAACTATTAACTCGGTTTACAGCATATGAAATACATTTGACAACAACATGCACTTTGAGAGTGCAGACAGCCCAATTTTCATCACTTAATATATTCTGTAGACATACCCTCATGTCAGCAGGCCAGGGAAGCTCGGGTCGATATTCTTCTCTTGATCATCTTCGGTGGCATAAGGGACGGTGTGAGCCAAGACATCCAGGGGGTTTAGCTCGCTCGTCTGCGAGAACAAACTGCCGCCACTGCTTGCCGTGCTACCGAGGGCCTTTGTCCCTGAATTGCTCACACACTCCGGCAGATTCAATGAGGGTCTGGCGGCAGATTTCTTTGACTTTATCGTTGGAAATGCATCTGCTTTGAGTGTCGCAGGATATCCACACATTCTTGCCATCTCTGTCGTAGCATAGCTTTCGTCGGTAAAGTGTGCGGAACAAACGTCCAATTTCTTGCCACTTTCGCATCTTTGGGCATACTTGCCAACCCTCCCGGATTTTTCAGGAGACTCCCGAAATTCAGCGCCTCTCCCGAAAACCTCCCGGGACAAATTTTCTCCCGAAAATCTCCCGAAATTCAGGCGGACTCAGGTCCTCATGGACCTGAGTCCGCCTAACCCACAACATAACCCACAACATAAACAGTTTTCCTGCCCAATAACGTTATAACTGTAGAATGATGGAGGGCGAGTTCTTGGTTTCTTATGTGGGTTTATTGTTAGGCAGTTTCATTAACGTCCTCCCAGCGCGGCAACAACACACAACAACAGCAGTCACGTTTTTGTATACCGTAAAGCAGTTCGTCTGCCGTAAACAGCAATGTTGTGACACTCTTAAACAGGACAATACTGCCATCTAGTGCATTTGATGAAAGCACTTTTGTGCGTGCCACACAGAATGCATCATCAGAGAGGGTGTTCAGCATTGTTAGAAAAATAGTGACAGAGAATAGAACAAGGATGGACAATTCAACCCTTAACTCAACAATGACTAGATGAGTGTTATGTGTGTGTAAATGTGTAAATAAATGAACACTGAAATTCAAGTATTTATTTTTTATATAAATATATATATATATATATATATATATATATATATATATATATATATATATATATATATATATATATATATAATAAAATAAATATATATATATATAATAAAATACATATATATATATATATAGCTAGAATTCACTGAACGTCAAGTATTTCATAGATTATATATATATATCGGAGGTCTCAAGGTTGGCAAGTATGTCTTTGGGCCACTGGTGCTACTTGAATCCGTCCCTGTTCGTGTTGTTACACCCTCCGACAACACACCGACGAGGCATGATGTCTCCAAGGTACGGAAAATAAAATAACAGAGCTGATTTGACTCGGTGTTTGAGAAAATGGCGGATTGCTTCCCGATGTGACGTCACATTGTGACGTCATCGCTCCGAGAGCGAATATTAGAAAGGCGTTTAATTCGCCAAAATTCACCCATTTAGAGTTCGGAAATCGGTTAAAAAAATATATGGTCTTTTTTCTGCAACATCAAGGTATATATTGACGCTTACATAGGTCTGGTGATAATGTTCCCCTTTAATTAGAGAGGAAGTTGCATATCAAACATCGAGTTTTTGTTTTTTTGCATCCTATTCCCAAAGAAGAACAAACAAACACTCTTTGTCATTAAAATGTCAGATTAGATGACAGCGTGTATTTGTAGTCACGCTCCACACAGGCCGAGCCGTCACCTCTCAAGCATGGTAAGCATTCCACGCTGCCACGGCTGTGTGAAAGGCTTAATGACCCCCGCCACTTTGAAAGGCCAGTGTGTGGCCACATGGTCGAGGAGTGCCCGTCTCCCAGCACAACGTGATGCCGTAGAATAATGCTTCTCTCCATAGGCATCGATTAAAGTATCATCATTTAATTCACCTCACGGCCCCCGTGATGGCGCCGTAATATAAACACTGTTCTTGCCAGGTATAATAATCGAGTGCGGCTTTTAAGTGTCTTGCCAAGAATCTCGGAAAAGTTGGATATGACCATCATAAGATGATTAGAGAGGAAGAAGAAGAACAAATAAAAATTCCCACAGAGATGATTTATGTGCATTGGCTTTTGAAACCTACTCACATATGAGCTCTTTCAGCATGCATGGAATAAGATGGAAGATAAATATGACGCCTCTTATTTACAGTGTGATATGCAGACGGAACAGTTTGGATTGTGGTGAATACAAATTGCACATTTTATGTGGGAGGGGAAAAAAATACTACCTCATCTCTTGCTCATCCATAACAATGTTATTTACAGTACATAATGGATGCTCAATGTGCTAATAGAAAGATGTAACTCATAACACCGTAGCCATATAATCTACCGTATTTTCCGTGCACCGATATATAAGCCACACCCACAACATTTTGGAAGAAAAATTATTTCCCATACATTAGCCGCAGATACACTATATTGCCAAAAGTATTTGGCCACCTGCATTGACTCACATATGAACTTGAAATGCCATCCCATTCCTAACCAATAGGGTTCAATATGATGCAGCTATTACAGCTGCAACTCTTCTGGGAGGGCTGTCCACAAGGTTGCGGAGTGTGTTTCTATGAATTTTCCACCATTCTTCCAAAAGCGCATTGGTGAGGTCACACCATACTTGCCAACCCTCCCGAATTTTCCGGGAGACTCCCGAAATTCAGTGCCTCTCCCGAAAATCTCCCGGGACAACCATTCTCCCGAATTTCTCCCGATTTCCAGCCGGACTTAAGGCACGCCCCCTCCAGGTCCGTGCGGACCTGAGTGAGGACAGCCTGTCGTCACGTCCGCTTGGCCAACCAAAAAGTAACCACATAACACGAGACCGTATAGTGTTCTGTGGTTACTTCTTGGTTGGCCAACGGTTTACGTTGTATTGCGCACCTTGACGGCAAGTGTGAGAGTCGATTCTGAAGTATGAAGTAAAGAGACATAACTTCGTCACCTCGCCTGGTTATTGACTCCAACCCAGAATATTACACTGCCCATACCTACGCTCCTTCAAAGGCTGTGCTACTGGCTGCAAAGCATTGCACTTTCAAATACAACAATGAGTAGATGAGTGTTATGTGTAAATAAATGAACACTGAAATTCAAGTATTTATTTTATTTATATATATATATATATATATATACAGTATATATATATATATATATATATATACTGTATATATATATATATATATATATATATATATATATATATACTGTATATATATATATATATATATATATATATATATATATATATATATATACAGTATATATATATATATATATATATATATTGTCAAGACTAGGACTATGGCGTGGTTTGTTTTCCCATGGTGCAAAAGAATTGGACCGGACAACTAGTGACTATGTGCTGTACTCGCAGGAGGCACTATCCGCAAGTCCCCACCTCTTCATCGGTCCTCAAGCGGTTGAGGGTTGTCCACTGCTTCCGGAGCAGTTCCTGGCCAGAGACGTCTGTGGGGTCATCAATGTAGTGGTGCAGCCTAGATGGTTCTGCTAACTTCCACTGTTCTCTCCATCTCGTCTTGACCCAGGTGGCCTTGGAAGTATCAGCTGATGTTGTGCTGAGCAGCTCGTGGGCTTGCATGGCAAAGGGGTGCCTTGACTTTAGGCGCACGCGTCGTGGTGTTTCTGTGGCGATCTTATTGAGGAGGTGGGATTCGCTGGTCTGTGCCTTTCGGGAGAGGGCCAGTGTGTTTCACTGGAACTAAGGGGCCAAGCCCAACTCATGAAAAACAACCCCACACCATAATTCCTCCTCCACCAAATTTCACACTGGGTACAATGCAGTCCAAAATGTAGCGTTCTCCTGGCAACCTCCAAACCCAGACTGGTCCATCAGATTGCCAGATGGAAAAGTGTGATTCATCAGTCCAGAGAAGGCGTCTCCACTGCTCTAGAGTCCAGTGGTGATGTGCTTTACATTGGACTTGGTGATGTAAGGCTTAGATACAGTAGCTCGGCCATAGAAACCCATTCCATAAAGCTCTCTGCGTACTGTACGTGGGCTAATTGGAATGAAGTTTGGAGCTCTGTAGCAACTGACTGTGCAGAAAGTCTTTGCACTATGCTGACCTCTCTGTCAGTTTACGTGGCCTACCACTTGGTGGCTGAGTTGCTGTTGTTCCCAAACTCTTCTATTTTCTTATAATAAAGCCGACAGTTGACTTTGGAATATTTAGGAAATTTCACGACTGGATTTGTTGCACAGGTGGCATCCTATGACAGTTCCACGCCGGAAATCACTGAGAGTGGCCCATTCTTTCACAAATGTTTGTAGAAACAGTCTCCATGCCTAAGTGCTTGATTTGATACACCGGGCCAAGTGATTAGGACACCTGATTCTGTTCATTTGGATGCGTGGCCAAATACTTTTGGCAATATAGCATACCGTATTTTTCGGAGTATAAGTCGCTCCGGAGTATAAGTCGCACCGGCCGAAAATGCATAATAAAGAAGGAAAAAAACATATATAAGTCGCATTTTTGGGGGAAATGTATTTGATAAAAGCCAACAGCAAGAATAGACATTTGAAAGGCAATTTAAAATAAATAAAGAATAGTGAACAACAGGCTGAATAAGTGTACGTTATATGAGGCATAAATAACCAACTGGTATGTTAACGTAACATATTATGGTAAGAGTCATTCAAATAACTATAACATATAGAACATGCTATACGTTTACCAAACAATCTGTCACTCCTAATCGCTAAATCCCATGAAATCTTATACGTCTAGTCTCTTACGTGAATGAGCTAAATAATATTATTTGATATTTTACGCTAATGTGTTAATCATTTCACACATAAGTCGCTCCTGAGTATAAGTCGCACCTCCTGCCAAGCTATGAAAAAACCTGCGACTTATAGTCCGAAAAACAGTGTATATATGTTGTGAAATGAGTTATTTACAGATTTTGCAAATGTTTATTTGCATGCCTTATTTGTTTCCAAAAGGTGTCTATAACACGGTAGTGAAACAGATGATCAAGGGGAGGGGGCGTGGTTAAGAGGGGAGAAGTATATTTACAGCTAGAATTCACCAAGTCAAGTATTTCATATATATATATAAGAAATACTTGACTTTCAGTGAATTCTAGCTATATATATATATATATATATATATTTATTTATTTATTTTATTATATGTATATATACATATGTATATATATATATATATATATATATATATATATATATATATATATATATATATATATATATATATATATAAATAAGAGAAATACTTGAATTTCAGTGTTCATTTATTTACACATATACACACACATAACACTCATCTACTCATTGTTGAGTTAAGGGTTGAATTGTCCATCCTTGTTCTATTCTCTGTCACTATTTTTCTAACCATGCCGAACACCCTCTCTGATGATGCATTCTGATTCGTCTCCTTGTTGTGTGCGCAGTTGTGCACTCTTTAAAAGCCATAGATGTTATTGTCACATATGCATGTACAGTAGATGGCAGTATTGTCCTGTTTAAGAGTGTCACAACATTGCTGTTTACGGCAGACAAACTACTTTACGGTAGACGAAAACGTGACTGCTGTTGTTGTGTGTTGTCGCCGCGCTGGGAGGACGTTAATGAAACTGCCTAACAATAAACCCACATAAGAAACCAAGAACTCGCCCTCCATCATTCTACAGTTATAACGTCATTGGGCAGGCACGCTGTTTTATTGTGGGAAAGCGGACGTGAAAACAGACCGTCGACACGTCACTCAGGTCCGCCTGAATTTCGGGAGATTTTCGGGAGAAAATTTGTCCCGGGAGGTTTTCGGGAGAGGTGCTGAATTTCGGGAGTCTCCCGGAAAATCCGGGAGGGTTGGCAAGTATGAGGTAAGCAGTGTTGGGACTAACGCGTTACAAAGTAACGCGTTACTGTAACGCCGTTAGTTTCGGCGGTCTCTAGTAATCTAACGCGTTATTTTTTTTTATTCAGTAATTTAGTTACCGTTACTACATGATGCGTTATTGCGTTATTTTACGTTACTTTTGATGTAGTATGGGCTAGAAACAGAAGCGCTGCGGTGACGTTCTTCTGAATCTTCCTCTGTCACAAGCCGGAGAGAAGAAAAGAGGCGCGGTCTATGTGTGTGTGGGGGGAGGCACACAAGTGAAAAAAAAAAGTTGTTGGCACGTTCAGTCCACACACAGCGTGGTCATGGCGAGCGGAGTAACGGAGGAGCTTGAACGCCCCCGCCATTGAGTCGGTGTGTTTATAAGTGCAGACTCGGTTGTGCAAAACGAGGGTTTTAAACACATGCTGAACGTGCTTGAACCACGTTACGACATCCCGTCGCGCACCCACTTCAGCAATAAGATTGTGCCAGATCTTTATGAGCAGGAGAAGAAAAAAGTTGTGGATGAACTATCCCGAGCATCATCTGTTGCGCTCATGACAGACGGGTGGACGTCCAGCGGAACTATAAGCGCTCACTTCATCACAGCAGACTGGGAGATGAGAAGACACGCCCCCTCTACGAGAGTCACCTTGCGCAGGTACTGACACAAGCAGTGGAGGAATGGAAGATAAAGATATCCCAGTCACACGTGATAATGCCAAAAATCAAATAATTACAGAGAATGAGGCGGGACTGGGACCACAGATAGGTGCTTTGCACATGTAGTGAATTTGGCATCACAGAAGGGAATCTCAGTCAATAGGATGGAGCGCCTCTTTGGGAGGATCAGGAAGGTTTCTTACTTCCACCCAAGCACAACAGCTGCTCATGTGCTTAAGACAAAGCAAGAAATGCTAAAGCTGCCTGCTCATACATGATGTCCCAACGAGGTGGAACTCCACTTATGATATGTTGGAGCAGCAGGCAGCTATATACTCTGCATTGACCCACAACACCCTGAAGACAAATGTCACCCTGTCTGATGATGATGTGAGAGTGGCAGGTGAGGTCCTCCAGGTGCTTAAACCCCTCAAATGTGTTCCATCTCTACTGAGCACTGAAACTTCACCATCTGTGTCAATGATCCTGCCACTGAAAACAAGGATTCTACAATCCATGGCTCCAAGTGTGGAAGACAGCAGCATCACTCCAGATGTCAGCCTTTATTTCACTACCTATGTTTCAAGGAAGATGATGTGCCTTCTTATGTTGCACTTTAACTTGTTTTTTATTAATGGTCATTGGTCCAAGTTTAAAGAAAGGAGGAATGCCTTTTTATGTTGCACTTTTTTTCATTAATTATGTTAAAAGGAAAATAAAAATGTATGTCAAGTTGATCAACAGATTGTATTATTCTCCAATGCAATAACAGTACTGAAATGAAGGCAAAAAGGGCATTAATGGGAGCTTTAAAAAAAAAAAAGAAGAAAAAAAGAAGTAACTAAATAGTTACTTTTCACAGTAACGCATTACTTTTTGGTGTAAGTAACTGAGTTAGTAACTGAGTTACTTTTGAAATAAAGTAACTAGTAAAGTAACTAGTTACTGGTTTTCAGTAACTAACCCAACACTGGAGGTAAGGTGGGGCAAGACCACGTAAAGATTTAAATCATTTTAAAATGGACTCTAAAATGGGTACTAAGACAATAAATCCAATGTAACCCAGTGGGATGTACAGTAAAAGTCTGTGGTTTTACTTTCATGGGAACAAATGTTGCTATTCTGAGCCAGTATGTTGTTTTTCTTGTGAAGTGGTGGGGCCTTGCGGTAGAGCCTCACTCACTGGGACCCCTCCCCTCACACCGCAACGTACATGTTCATCTGATGCATGCAGTATAGAACAGGAATGCCCTCAAGTGTCTCTAGTCTTCGGACTCGTCGCTGACCGTTTGTTTGCTCGCAGCAACAAACGAGAAGGAATGCGTGACGCCCTCAGCCTTCTCTGCAGCGGGATGATATTTATGATAATAATAATGATTATATTAGCGTAGCTTTGCTGCCGTGCAGAACTAGGCAACTAAGCAACAGAAAGCCCAGGGGGGGGGTGTTCTGAAGGGAAAAACAAAGTTTAGCTCCGCAGAACTAAGATGAACTTGGATGAACTGAACCCTGCGAACCCGAAGAGTGATTGAAGTCCTCCATGTTCATTAAGGACAACTAAACTCATGACGCATTCAGGCCCCCCCGGGGTCCAATCGAGGTGTGTTTAGGACAGACCTGGGTAAATTAAGACCCGGGGGACGCATGCGGCCCGTTAAGCTTTTCAATCTGGCCCGCCGGACATACCCAAATGTGGAAACTGTAGCTGCCTTTATGATGTGCAGTGATGTTTTGTTTGTTTATTTTTAATTTATTTTAATTGCATTTATTTTTTTACTTTATTAACTGTATTTATATTATTATTTGGTGCAGGAGGGGATATAAAGAGGAAAAAAAGGAAGACCGAGGGGGAAATTGTGGGGACAAGAGGGGGATAAGACAGAGAGACAACAACAACAGCAAACACAACAACAACAACAACAGAACAACATCAGCAAATACGACATGTACAAATATGATGGTAAAAGTGATAGCAAAGAAGCAGTTAGTGAAATAAATAATAATACAGAAATGACAATGAACATTATTACACTACAAATGGATCAATACAAATACCAATAGAAATAGCACTATTGATAATGAATAATACCAATAATTTACCTTTATTATCAACAGTACAGTTGTTCAAATGCAACAATACATATACGTAATGATAACTTGAGATACAAAAGAAGGCAGATAAATGGAGGGGAAGAAAGAGAAGCCAACTGTATTAACCTTGTAGATTGTTATAGTAACAATAGGTTATGCTTTGTCAGTGTGCCGTGTGTTACCCAGTTTCCCCTAGGGCAAGGGTCGGCAACCTTTACCAGTCAAAGAGCCATTTTGACCAGTTTCACAAATTAAAGACAACATTGGGAGCCACAAAAATCTTTTGAAATTTAAAATGAAATAACACTGCATACAAAGTTTTTTTTGTGCTTTGTGCTATGTATAAACCAAGGGTCTCAGACACGCGGCCCACACCTTAAAATGAAAATTTAATGTTAGTGCGGCCCGCGGGTTTTATATGAATGGCGCTTGACAGGGGGGTTGATGTGTGAGGGAGCAGGGTTGGGGTGGGGGCGGGGTTTGGTGGTAGCAGGGGTGTATAATGTAGCCCGGAAGAGTCAGGGCTGCATGGGATTCTGGGTATTTGTTCTGTTGTGTTTATGTTGTGTTACGGTGCAGATGTTCTCCCGAAATGTGTTTGTCATTCTTGTTTGGTTTTGGTTCAAAGTGTGGTACATTATTAGTAAGGGTGTTAAAGTTGTTTTATATGGCCACCGTCAGTGTAACCTGTGTGGCTGTTGACCAAGTATGCATTGCTGTCACTTACGTGTGCAAGCAGAAGATGCATATAACAAAAGGCTGGGCTGGCACGCTGTTAATACAGATTGTAAAGGGCGCTAAATGCTGTACCATCATGGCACACCCTTATATATTATTGTAAGGGTGAAAATGGGAGAATATTAATCCCGGGAGTTTTCTGCGAGAGGCACTAAAATCGGGGGGGTCGGCAAGTATGCAGCTGAGCCGCATCAGAGTGATCAAAGAGCCGCATGCGGCTCCAGAGCCGCGGGGTGCCGACCCCTGACCGAGGGCAACAACGTTAATATATGTCTGATGAAACGTGATTATGTGCATGACTGTATGTAAGCATATGTACTAGTGTATGTACATTATGTGTATATGTATGTTTGTACAGTGAATGTATATGTACATGTGTGTGTATATGTATGTTTGTACAGTGAGTGTATATGTACAGTGTGTGTATATGTATGTTTGTACAGTGAATGTATATGTACATGTATGTGTATATGTATGTTTGTACAGTGAATGTATATGTACAAATGTTTGCAAATGACCGTAAGTCTTGAACTATGTAAAGTATTTCAATGGTTGTAATCTGCACTTTTGCATGATATACTAGTTACTATGGTAATCTAATTAGTTACTATGGCAATCTAAGTCACAGCAGCTTACCATGAATTGATTAACGTGGACCCCGACTTAAACAAGTTGAAAAACGTATTCGGGTGTTACCATTGAGTGGTCAATTGTACGGAATATGTACTGTACTGTGCAATCTACTGATACAAGTTTCAATCAATCAAAGCTCAGACGAGGCACCAGGCAGTGTGGGTGGGGAGCGTTTCCACTGAGTGTCAGCCTGAAATGTGGGTATCAGGGACAGACGTGGAAGGAGATTTTTACAACAAAGTTCTAAAGCTTAGTGATACATCAGATGAATCAGATATTAGGTGTTTGTTCTTTTTACTCTTCGCGTTCATATTTCGCTGTGTTTGTAGCATTTTTTTTTTGCATTTCGCTAGATTGTCATACATGTCGATCGAGAGGCAGTGTTGGCGCTAGGCATTTTCAAAATGGGGTCCCCGGGACCCCATCAAGTCATAAAAATGGGGTCCCACAGTCAATACTTGGGGTCCCACTTTTTTGTTTTGAAAACAAATGACGAATGTATGCATTATCCTGCTATATCTCACATTCTATATTGTGTTTTGGAAAGAAGGTTGTCATAAACGTTATTTAATTCATTACAAAAATAAAACAAATGTTTATGCATATGTAAATGCAGTGTTTTTCAACCTTTTTTGAGCCAAGGCACATTTTTTGTGTTGAAAAAATACGGAGGCACACCATCAGCAGAAATCGTTAAAAAACGAAACTCAGTTGACAGTAAAAAGTTGTTGGATATGACTTTAAAGCATAACCAAGCATGCATCACTATAGCTCTTGTCTCAAAGTAGGTGTACTGTCACCACCTGTCACATCACACCCTGACTTATCTGGACTTTTTTGCTGTTTTCCTATGTGTAGTGTTTTAGTTCTTGTCTTGCGCTCCTATTTTGGTGGCTTTTTCTCTTTTTTTGGTATTTTCCTGTAGCAGTTTCATGTCTTCCTTTGAGCGATATTTCCCGCATCTACTTTGTTTTAGCAATCAAGAATATTTCAGTTGTTTTTATCCTTCTTTGTGGGGACATTGTCGATTGTCATGTCATGTTCGGATGTACATTGTGGACGCCGTCTTTGCTCCACAGTAAGTCTTTGCTGTCGTCCAGCATTCTGTTTTTGATTACTTTGTAGCCATTTCAGTTTTAGTTTCGTTCTGCATAGCCTTTCCTAAGCTTCAATGCTTTTTCTTAAGGGCACACACCTTTTGTTTATTTTTGGTTTAAACATTAGATATCTTTTTACCTGCACACTGCCTCCCGCTGTTTTCGACATCTACAAATTAGCTACCTGCTGCCACCTACTGATATGGAAGAGTATTACACGGTTACTCTGCCGAGCTCTAGACAGTATCGACATTAAACAACAACACATCATTTGCAGACTATAATTACTGGTTTGCAAAAAATATTTTTAACCCAAATAGGTGAAATTAAATAATCTCCCACGGCACACCAGACTGTATCTCACGGCACACTAGTGTGCCGCGGCACAGTGGTTGAAAAACACTGTGTAAATGTATTCAGTTATAAACTTTCATTCACTTTATTCTTTCCTTCATGGATCTAAACTTTACCGCTGCCGGTATTTTTTTCTGTATTTTAAGTTGTAGGTGTATTTATTTCAGTATAAAAGTGTAAAAAGTGTTTTGCTTCAGTGATGAAATGGTGATAATGGTGTGCCAGAGCATACATGCATATGACACATTGAATTGATTATTCTCACCTTTATCTAGATCATCAGTCGTTTAAAAACTGCCACATCTACACTTTCATGGCAAATAATGCCAACAAACTTAGAATTTGGCAAGTTAGTTTCAATGTCATGTAATAGAGTAGCACTCAATGCCTCTAGCACAGTGGTTCTTAACCTGGGTTCGGTGGAACCCTAGGGGTTCGGTGAGTCGACCTCAGGAGTTCGGCGGAGGTCAAAACACACCCGACTCATCGTGTAAATAAAAACTTCTCCCTATCGGCGTATTACGGATACGACAACAGCAGAAGTCAGACTGATTTGCAGGTGTGTAATTTGTTGTGAGTTCATGCACTGTGTTGGTTTTGTTGTTTGAACAAGGTGATGTTCATGCACGCTTCATTTTGTGCACCAGTAATAAAACATGGTAACACTTTAGTATGGGGAACATATTCACCATTAATTAGTTGCTTATTAACATGCAAATTAGTCATTATTAAGTACTTATAATGCCTTATTCGGCCTGGCCTTATTATAACCCTAACCAAATAACTCTAAATTAAAGCCTACTGAAATGCGATTTTCTTATTTAAACAGGGATAGCAGGTCCATTCTATGTGTCATACTTGATCATTTCGCGATATTGCCATATTTTTGCTGAAAGGATTTAGTAGAGAACATCGACGATAAAGTTTGCAACTTTTGGTCGCTGATAAAAAAGCCTTGCCTGTACCGGAAGTAGCGGACGAGTAGCGTGACGTCACAGGTTGTGGAGCTCCTCACATCTGCACATTGTTTACAATCATGGCCACCAGCAGCGAGAGCGATTCGGACCGAGAAAGCGACGATTTCCCCATTAATTTGAGCGAGGATGAAATATTTGTGGATGAGGAAAGTGAGAGTGAAGGAGTAGAGGGAAGATAGGGAAGATGCTGTGAGAGGTGGATGGGACCTGATATTCAGCTGGGAATGACTAAAACAGTAAATAAACACAAGACATATATATACTCTATTAGCCACAACACGACCAGGCTTATATTTAATATGCCACAAATTAATCCCGCATAACAAACACCTCCCCCCTCCCGTCCATATAACCCGCCAATACAACTCAAACACCTGCACAACACACTCAATCCCACAGCCCAAAGTACCGTTCACCTCCCCAAAGTTCATACAGTACATATATTTCCCCAAAGTCCCCAAAGTTACGTACGTGACATGCACATAGCGATCAAATGTTTGGAAGCCGCAGCTGCATGCGTACTCACGGTACCGCGTCTGCGCATCCAACTCAAAGTCCTCCTGGTAAGAGTCTCTGTTGTCCCAGTTCTCCACAGGCCAATGGTAAAGCTTGACTGTCATCTTCCGGGAATGTAAACAATTAAACACCGGCTGTGTTTGTGTTGCTGCAGCCGCCCGCAATACACCGCTTCCCACCTACAGCTTTCTTCTTTGCCGTCTCCATTGTTCATTGAACAAATTGCAAAAGATTCACCAACACAGATGTCCAGAATACTGTGGAATTTTGCGATGAAAACAGACGACTTAATAGCTGGCCACCATGATGTCCCAAAATGTCCTCTACAATCCGTGACGTCCCTCGCTGACGTCATCATACCGAGACGTTTTCAGCAGAATATTTCGCGCGAAATTCAAAATTGCACTTTAGTAAGCTAACCCGGCCGTATTGGCATGTGTTGCAATGCTAAGATTTCATCATTGATATATAAACTATCAGACTGCGTGGTCGGTAGTAGTGGGTTTCAGTAGGCCTTTAAGTCTTTGTTACTTAGAATATGTTCCCGAGTGTCCAAAAAACTGTAAATTAAGTCTTTGTTACTTGGAATATGTTCCCCATACTAAAGTGTTACCAAAAACATATAACTTTGTCTTGAATTTGAACAAAAACAACATTTTATTTTTCACTAAAGAAGGGTTCGGTGAATGCGCATATGAAACTGGTGGGGTTCAGTACCTCCAACAAGGTTAAGAACCACTGATCTAGCATTTCATCTCTGGCTTGGTGATGGCCAAAAGCTGTGTGTTCCCCTTTAAGAACGGCGGTATGTCAATCAATCAATCTTTATTTATATAGCCCTAAATCACAAGTGTCTCAAAGGGCTGCACAAGCCACAACGACATCCTCGGTACAAAGCCCACATACGGGCAAGGAAAAACTCACCCCAGTGGGACGTCGATGTGAATGACTATGAGAAACCTTGGAGAGGACCGCATATGTGGGTAACCCCCCCCCTCTAGGGGAGACCGAAAGCAATGGATGTCGAGTGGGTCTGACATAATATTGTGAGAGTCCAGTCCATAGTGGATCCAACATAATAGTAAGAGTCCAGTCCATAGTGGGGCCAGCAGGACACCATCCCGAGCGGAGACGGGTCAGCAGCGCAGAGATGTTCCCAGCCGATGCACAGGCGAGCGGTCCACCCCGGGTCCACCCCGGTATGTGGGGTGAGTGAGGTGTGTAAGTGAGTGGGCAAGTTAGGAGAGGGAGCGCTTGCATGTCCAGGAGTGTTAATGAATGAATGAATTATTTATTTCAAACCTGCACAGTACAACAACACACATTTTTTTTTTTTTTTTACATTTTGGCAGTGACATTTATGCAAGGCTTGAAAAGGGGATGGATGAAGCAAATGCTTATAATATCCCAACCCCTCTCACTCACTCCACATTTAACATAAACAATATAATACAAGAACAATACTATACAAACAAAAACAAGAAGAGCTCCTGTACACTAACAATGCAATAGTACCACTGTTACTATGAGACAAGACAAGATGAGACAAAACACACACACACACACACACACACACACACACACACACAGGCCCAAACACTCTCTGACCATACACCTCTCTCTCATCGCTCCGTGCTGAGGGCATCACTCTCTTTCCTCCTCGTACTTCTTCAGTACTTCTTTTTTAAACAGTCTTTTAAATTGAATCATGCTAGAACAGGTTTTTAACTCGTCCCCTAAGTTGTTCCACAGACTGACTCCACGCACTGAAATGCACATTGATTTTAAAGTTGTTCTAAATTTAGGAAAATATAATTTGTTGTTTCCTCTTAGACTGTAACTATGGTGAGCATCTCTATCCTGGAATAGGTTTTGTATATTGGATGGTAGAGAGTTTTGGGATGCCCTAAACATAATTTGAGCAGTTTTAAAATTGACCACATCGTGCAGTTTAAGTTGTTTTAACTCCATGAATAGTGGATTTGAATGATGTCTGTAGTGAACATTGGACACAATCCTAATGGCCTTTTTCTGCAGAGTGACTAAAGGCTGTAGATGAGATTTATAACAATTTCCCCAGACTTCAACACAATAGTTTAAAGGGGGGGAGGCTGGTCTGCGTCCATTCACCCCGTGGAGATCGGATGCAGGGGCTTCGTAGGAGGTTCTGCGACCCGGCTCCTGCGTGCGGCGGGAATGACCGGTTCCAACCTGAGGAGGGCCATCAAGGAGTTGGCAGAGGAGGCAGAGAAGGCAAGTTTCTGGATGTGGCTAAGAAGGAGGGACAACACTTGGGGCTCAACACCCCATTGAGGTCAGTTGCAGGGAGTGGCGCGGGGAGACGTCCCCGCTTAGCCACTGCCCCCCCACCGCGAGGTGTCCTGGCTTGGGGGCGAAACATCAGTGAACGGTGGCACCAGCTGACGACCCTGCAGCTGACCTCCAAGTGCACTGGAGGAGGTGCGACAGGCAGAGATGCCAAGCAGTTAGGTCTGTACTTATTAATTGACATAATTAATGAATGATACAATAACAGCAGAGCATTGGTGTTCAATAAATGACATGATCTCCTCATCATTCCAACACATTTAGCAACTTTTTTCCTCAGGTAACTTATATGAGGCTTCCATGAGATATTTTCATCTATTACCACTCCTAAGAATGAATTTTGTTGAACATATTCTATTGGTGTATCATCAATAACAATCCTGATGGGTATTTCACTTTTGCGATTGCTAAAGAGCATGATTTTGGTCTTCTTTAAATTGAGAGACAATTTGTTTGTATTAAACCAAGTTTTTAACTTGATCATCTCCTCAGTTACAGAGGCCAAAAGTTGCTTCACGTCGTCACCTGCACATGTACTACTACTCAGTGGCCTAGTGGTTAGAGTGTCCGTCCTGAGATCGGTAGGTTGGGAGTTCAAATCCCGGCCGAGTCATACCAAAGACTATAAAAATGGGACCCATTACCTCCCTGCTTGGCACTCAGCATCAAGGGTTGGAATTGGGGGTTAAATCACCAAAATGATTCCCGGGCGCAGCCACCGCTGCTGCCCACTGCTCCCCTCACCTCCCAGGGGGTGATCAAGGGTGATGGGTCAAATGCAGAGAATAATTTCGCCACACCTAGTGTGTGTGTGACAATCATTGGTACTTTAACTTTAACTTTAACTTTTTAATGGTTGTGTCGTCAGCAAAGAGGATGAACTTCAGCAGTGTTGATACTTTACATATTTCATTGATATACATTATAAATAGGGTGGGTCCCAGTATCGACCCCTGGGGGACTCCACAGGTTATGTTCATGAATGTAGATTGATGTTGGTCGATCTGAACAATCTGCTGTCTCTCATTCAAGTAGCTCTTCAGCCATTTCCCTGCCACTCCCCTTATGCCATAGTTTTCCAGTTTATTTACCAAAATCTGGTGGTCAATGGTATCGAAAGTCTTTTGCAGGTCAATAAAAATTCCTATAACAAATTTGTTTTTCTCGATACCATTAGTAATGTTCTCTATTAAATCACTTAAAGCTAATGAAGTTGACCTATTTTGTCGGAACCCATATTGACAATCATATAATAATGTGTGCTTTTCAATGAAGCATGGTGGATGTCAGTTTGGCTATGTGGAAAATATAAATAAAGAGTTGTAACATCGACGGCCTAGTCATTCCAACCAAAGAGCGGAATTGTAGGAACCCAAATTGGAGGGTGTTTCTTGGTGCCTGGTGAGGCTGGATCTTTGAAAATCAGTGCTCCCGGTCGTAAAGGTGTTCTTTCTCTTAGCCCGTTTACATGGCGTGCAAAACATCTTCATACATTTGCTGAAAAGTGGCTCCTGAAGCCACTTTTCATTGAAGCTTCGCTTCTTGGGTTTATTGCTGGCCATGACCAAAACAATAACACGCGGGAGTCCTAATACCGCAAATGCAGTATTTGTGATCAATACAACTTTTGGCGAATCAAAATGTAAGAAATTTTACCGTGCATTACTTTGAAGTTCACCAATAATTCATAATTAATCAGTTAACCCGGCAAATATAAACAAAACACAACACCGGCGGAAAGCTATAATCAGTAAAAAAAATGTTTCTAAAATCCGCGTCCAAAGGACACGCGGACTTCCGGAGTTTCTCGTCCTTTCTGCGTAAAAAGACACAAAAAGTGTGTTAACGGCAACACTGGAGAGGGGGTGTGACGTTCATATGTTGTCAATATTCAGTATTTCATCGTTCATAGTTAATATTGTAAACCCCATATTCTTTGTTTTCATGTACATTCTGGGTGTTTCATTCAGTAAAAAAATGTAAAATTCGATTCCGTTTTTTAAGGCGATCTGTCATAACGTTTTTAGCATCCAATCAGACATTATTGTGAGGTTATGTGTTAATGTTCCTGAAAATAGATGCACCGGCCCCTCAGACACATTTTTTTTCTCTAAATTTGGCCCCCCAGAGGCAAAATAATTGCCCAGGCCTGGTTTAGGATGACACAAGTGAAGAAGTCCAAAACAAACAAAAGCTCCATGTTCAGAGCCAAGAGACGAAAATGTGATGGTTTGTGGTTCTCCCATGAACGCAATTACATGAGTCATGATTGATGGCAACCAAACAAACCAAATGGCTGCCGGGGCTCTGACTTCTGACCACTTTATTACAAGGAAGACTGACATTCTGAAAGTAATATTGACCAAAAAAACAAGAGCAAAACTTCAAGTACACCAATAAATGGCCTTTTGTTTCATTTTGCAATGTCAGTGAGAGAACGTTTGTGCTTTGTTTTCTTGCTGGTTTGAAAGAAGAAACGGTACATTACGATTAAATTGTTAAATTGCATGTACAAATATGCATGAAAACACTCCTTGGGTGGTTTAGTATGTATGAATAGTTTTAGTTACATTGTAAAACTTACAAATGTTGCGAGAAGTGATGAATGAAGAATCACTTCGACATGGACATAATTTTTTTCTAAAAAGCAGTTTTGGTACCCTACACCAGGGGATGTTAATCTTTTTTGCCTCGGTACCCAGCTTTTCCACTACAGAGGGGCCTGGGGCCCCACTCAAATATTAGCATTAAATTAATGAAAAAAATTAATGATAATTATATCTCCCCTACTTACAGTTTAACAGGACAAACTTTGTGAATTGATATGAAAGCATTTGTTAATCACAAGGATAATTATCAAGGCTTAGGTCAGGCTGATTACAAATATAGATATCAATCAAATATACTGCAAAAAAAAAGGGACTGCGGCCAAAATAAAAACTGACGACAAATTAATTTACACACAATTATGCGGTGCAAAAATGAATTCCAACTAAATTAATAATAAATAATAATAATATATATGCACCTGGGGATAGGTTGATTGGCAACACTAAATTGGCCCTAGTGTGTAAATGTGAGTGTGAATGTTGTCTGTCTATCTGTGTTGGTCCTGTGATGAGGTGGCGACTTGTCCAGGGTGTACCCCGCCTTCCACCCGATTGTAGTTGAGATAGGCTCCAGCGACCCCAAAGGGAATAAGCGGTGGAAAATTGATGGATGGATGTTCAGTTTTTTCAGTTCAGTTTCAGTTTATTTTGAACATACATACGGTACAATGTAATGCATCACATATTTCCAGTTGTTTCTTAAATATACTGTCAATACAATTAAAGTGCAAATGATAATGCAGCTTTACCATTTTAATCATAGTTTTTGCGCTTAAGAAACGTTGTTTGCTCGATATTGCCATTTTTGCCACAAGTGGTAAAAAAAAATATTACAACTGAATACAACTGCGGCTTTTAAGGACCACAGCTTAGAAACTACTTTTTTGGTGGCTCTCTGGGGGCGACAGTGGGCCCTCGCCCTAAGAAACAATGCCCTACACTATTTAACATCTGAAATCATGTTACGCTATGAAATGGAAACAAGTCAAACACTAGTGCTATGCGGAAAACGGCTGAATTGGCTAGAGCTTGTCCCTTAAGACCGCTAAGAAATTCATTGATTGGCTTTCTGGGGCTGCTTTCTTGCCAGCATAACAAAGATTGACAGCACGCAGCAGCTGACCAATCAGTGGTCAGATACAATTAAAGAGCGAGTTGGCCTCTACACGGTAATATAGATCACGAACAAATAAGACAAATAAAAAATGCAAACAAGAGGAGTCTAATGCTCCACTCAAAAGTTGAAATGTTGTTGACCAAGTATAGCGCTGAGCACTGTGCTCCTCAGTTATTTTCTCTTACCACCCCCCAAGGAAGCAGAATTTTTTTTTGCCATTGTATGTTAATAATACTAACACAGACACTCGTAAATGTGTTACCAAACACGCTGACGCTAATGACAATAGCCTGATTACGGTACATTTCGATAGCACATTCAAACATGCATGAAAACACTCCTACAGACATCACACACTGGACGGTTTAGTATCTATGAATAGTTTTAGTTACATTGTAAAACTTACAAATGTTGCTTGGAGTGATGAATGAAGAATCATTTCGAGCCACAAAGCCATGGATGGTTATACTTCCAGTTCAAGGCACGAAACAGGAAGAACATTCTCAACCCGCAGCAGTTGCAGCGAGCGAACTCATCCAAAAATTGCCGCCGTAGCACAAACAGTAGCACAACTTTCCAGTGTCTCTGTTGGTGTAATGTGAAAACTATTTATTGAATGCAAAACATATTGGCAGTTAGCAAAGAAAAATCCATAAATTAGCCGCACCGTTTAATAAGCCGAACGGTTCAAAGTGTCGCAAAAAGTAGCAGTTTACAGTCCGGAAAATACATTAACATTGTATATGTCTCGGCTGTGCGTCTAGTTCAGGGGTCAGCAACCCGCGGCTCTTTAGCGCCGCCCTCGTGGCTCCCTGGAGCATTTTTAAAAAAGGATTGAAAATGGAAAAAGATGGGGGGGGGGGAATATTTGTTTTTGTTTTAGTATGTTTTTTGTTTGAGAAAAAACATGACACAAACCTTCCCAATCGTTAGAACTACCACTGTTTAATATGTTTGTGTGTATGCTTCACTGATGAGAGTATTTGGTTAACATCGTTTTGGCCTACTAATTTCTCCCACTCCTTTGTCTCATTTTGTCCACCAAACGTTTTATACTGTGCGTGAATGCACAAAGGTGCGCTTTGTTGATGTAATTGACTTGTTTGAGTGCTAATCAGGCATATTTGGTCAGTGCGTGACTGCAAGCTAATCGATGCTAACATGCTATCTAGGCTAGCTGTATGTTCATATTGCATTGTAGGTATAATTGAGCTCATTTAGTATCCTTCATTTTTATCCTCTTTGTATATCATTTAGTTTTGCATGTCTCGTGACACTTTTCAGATAGTTGTTTGTGTGTCATGTTGTTCCAGACCACAGCAAACATTACCTAGCTTGCCAAAGATTGTAATGGATGGATGGATGTTTCCAGCTATGTGTAAGCCAACCAGACATGTTGTGAAGCAATACGCAAAAATTGTCAATCAGAAAAGCACATTTTTCCCGTGGCTGCAGTTCAGAAGACCTTTGGCCTCGAGTATGTCTGTTTCCATTCCTTCTAGCAGGTGCCCCGATGTGAAAGCCTCTAATGTCCTTCATATGTGGTTTCAGACTACAAACTAGTGGGTGAGCAATGGGCTGCGTGGTAATGATTAGGAGGCGCTCTGCTTGTTGTGCGCAGAGATTAGGTAATACAAAGCATTTTATGGATTAAAGACATATTGGAAGCAGCTGGGACTTTATTGCACGTTTACTGTTCATCACGATTGCTACCAAGCAAACATGATTATATACTCAGAGTAATGTACTTTTGACTATATTTGCCACTGAATGGGACTTCTTGTGGGTTTCTTGTATGCTGCAAGCGATTATAAATCATTTTTTAAACAAAACCCCCGACCCTTCGTTCTCTCCGTAGTCAGGTTCCTTTCCTATCATCTCCACCTGGGTGGAGTTTCCCCGCTTTGCACCATTTCATTGCAGGGTGTATGTTTCGGGTCAATACACCTGGTACCTGCACGTTTTGGCTCTAGCTTCAGGTAGCTTGGCATCTAGAAGCTACAAGCGGAGCGTAAATATTGTTAGTCAAGCATCGATGGGAACCAAGTCTTATATATATTAGTGTTGTCCCGATACCAATATTTTGGTACCGGTACCAAAATGTATTTCGATGTGGCGAAGTTGGTAGAGTGGCCGTGCCAGCAATCGGAGGGTTGCTGGTTACTGGGGTTCAATCCCCACCTTCTACCATCCTAGTCACGTCCGTTGTGTCCTTGGGCAAGACACTTCACCCTTGCTCCTGATGGCTGCTGGTTAGCGCCTTGCATGGCAGCTCCCGCCATCAGTGTGTGAATGTGTGTGTGAATGGGTGAATGTGGAAATACTGTCAAAGCGCTTTGAGTACCTTGAAGGTAGAAAAGCGCCATACAAGTACAACCCATTTATTTATTTATTTATGATACATTTCCATACTTGCCAACCTTAAGACCTCCGATTTCGGGAGGTGGGGGTGGGGGGCG
Source organism: Nerophis lumbriciformis (assembly GCF_033978685.3). Classification (NCBI taxonomy): domain Eukaryota; kingdom Metazoa; phylum Chordata; class Actinopteri; order Syngnathiformes; family Syngnathidae; genus Nerophis; species Nerophis lumbriciformis. The sequence goes on along the minus strand of NC_084568.2, from coordinate 33,908,366 downwards.
TGGTCGGGGGTGGGACTGGGGCGTGGTTGTGGGCGGGGGCGTGGTTAAGAGGGGAGGTGTATATTGACAGCTAGAATTCACCAAGTCAAGTATTTCATACATATATATATATATATATATATATATATATATATATATATATATATATATATATCTACATCCTGAAAATATGTTTAGATAATTGATACTTCAAACTTGCATAAATAAATCTTAAGGAATATAACATAACTTGGCTTCTGAGAGCGTCAAAATGTAATGAATAAAATGCTAAAGTTGTTGATAAACAAGCAATTATTTTAATAATTAAATATGGTCATTTTAAATGTATTATTATGATCATTTATAATTAATTATTTCATATATGTTTATTTTAATGTATAATTCTATGGCTGGATGAAAAAATACAAAATAAAAATACAATTAATTTTGATGTTTTTAGCAAAATATAGTAAAAATGTATTTAGTTTTTTTTTTTATAAATTAATTAATATATTTATTTTTAGGTAAGATAAACATAATAATACAATTTATCTCTAGTCTGGATGATTTAGTTCTTGTCACCCTGTTGTCCTCCCGTCATTAAAAAAAAAGGGTGTCCTCACTCAGGTCCGCATGGAGCTGGAGGGGGCGTGGTCTCCAGCTCCGGCTGAAAAGCGGGAATTTTTCGGGAGAATATTTGTCCCGGGAGGTTTTCGAGAGAGGCGCTGAATTTCGGGAGTCTCCCAGAAAATTCGGGAGGGTTGGCAAGTATGTACATTTCTAAATAAAGGGGAGCACAAAAAGTGGCATTATTGGCCTTATTTTAACAAAAAATCTTATGGTACAATACAAATATATTTGTCCTTAAAAAAAATAGTGAACATACTCGACAACTTATCTTTTAGTAGTAAGTAAACAAATAAAGGCTTCTATTTAGTCTGCTGACGTATGCGGTAACATATTGTGTCATTTATCATTCTAATTATATAGTCAAAATTATAAAGGACAAGCTGTAAAAATGGATGATTAATCTACTTGTTTATTTACTGTTAATATCTGCTTATTTTCTGTTTCAACATGTTCTATCTACACTTCTGTTAAAATGTAATAATCACTTATTTTTCTGTTGTTTGATACTTTACAATAGTTTCGGATGATACCACAAATGTACGTATCGATCCGATACCAAGTAGTTACAGGATCATACATTGGTCATATTCAAAGTCCTCATGTGTCCAGGGACGTATTTACTGACTTTATAAACACAATCTAATTTTTTTTTAAACTAAAAAAGATGTTGTGATGCTAGAAAATATTGATGTAATCATAGTAGTATCGAATAGTGCCCCTCCCGAATTTCTCCCGATTTCCACCCGGACAACAATAATGGGGGCGTGCCTTAAAGGCACTGCCTTTAGCGTCCTCTCTCACCTGAAACCTTCACCCTTTAACAGCCGCATACTGTCCAGGCGTCCGCTTTTCCTCCATATAAACAGCGTGCCGGCCCAGTCACATAATCATGTAGCGTTGGACGAGTTTAACAATGGTCTTTACTCGAAGATGATCTTTTAACTGGTTTAATAATAACGTTAATTTCAAGCACACACACACACACACACAAGTGAATGCAACATACTTGGTCAACAGCCATACAGGTCACACTGAGGGTGGCCGTATAAGCAACTTTAACACTGTTACAAATATGCGCCACACTGTGAACCCACACCAAACGAGAATGACAAACACATTTCGGGAGAACATCCGCATCGTAACACAACATAAACACAACAGAACAAATACCCAGAACCCCTTGCAGCACCCTTGGTCTCAAAAAACATTCATGAAGTTTGGTTCTTTTATGAATTTATTATGGGTTACACTGAAAATGTGAGCAAATGTGCTGGGTCAAAAGTATACATACAGCAATGTTAATATTTGCTTACATGTCCCTTGGCAAGTTTACCTGCAATAAGGCGCTTTTGGTAGCCATCCACAAGCTTCTGCTTGAATTGTTGACCACTCCTCTTGACAAAATTGGTGCAGTTCAGCTAAATTTGTTGGTTTTCTGACATGGACTTGTTTCTTCAGCATTGTCAGGACTTTGGGAAGGCCATTCTAAAACCTTAATTCTAGCCTGAGTTAACCATTCCTTTACCACTTTTGATGTGTGCTTGGGGTCATTGTCCTGTTGGAACACCCAACTGCGCCCAAGACCCAACCTCCGGGCTGATGATTTTAGCTTGTCCTGAAGAATTTGGAGGTAATCCTCCTTTTTCATTGTCCCATTTACTCTCTGTAAAGCACCAGTTCCATTGGCAGCAAAACAGGCCCAAAACATAATACTACCACCACCATGCTTGATGGTAGGAATGGTGTTCCTGGGATTAAAGGCCTCAAATTTTCTCCTCCAAACCTATTGCTGGGTTTTGTGGCCAAACAGCAACATTTTAGTTTCATCTGACCACAGAACTTTCCTCCAGAAGGTCTTATCTTTGTCCATGTGATGTCAGATGAAACAAAAATGGAGCTGTTTGGCCACAATACCCAACAATATGTTTGGAGGAGAAAAGGTGAGTAGTTTGGGACCACTGGTCTAGAGCAGTGTTTTTCAACCTTTTTTGAGCCAAGGCACATTTTTTTCATAAAAAAAATACGGAGGCACACCACCAGCAGAAAAGGTTAAAAAATGAAACTCCACCAGGTTGTCGTGCCTTATTTTGAGTTTGTTGTTGTTTCCTGTGTGTCGTGCTTTTAGTTCCTGTCTTGCGCTGTTATTTTGGTGACCCTTCCTGTTTTGTTGGTGTTCTCCTGTAGCAGCTTCACGCCTTCCTTTGAGCGCTATTGCCCGCACCTGCTTTGTTTTCAAAATCAAGACTATTTAAGTTGTGCGTACGCTATCCTTCTTTGTGGGGACATTGTTGATTGTCATGTCATGTACGGAATGTGCTTTGTGGACGCCGTCTTTGCTCCACACGCTGTAAGTTTTTGCTGTCGTCCAGCATTCTGTTTTTGTTGACTTTGTAGCCAGTTCAGTTTTACTTTTGTTTTTGTTTTACCTATGCTTCAGTGCGTTTTCCTAGCGGGATTTGCCTTTTGTTCATTTTTGGTTTAAGCGTTACATACCTTTTTACCTGCACGCTGTCTCCCGCTGTGCTCTGCATATTGGGATCACGACAAACCATCCTCGACGCGTTCCGACTTCTACAAAGCAATGAATTACCTGCTGCCACCTACTGATATGGAGTATTACAAGATTACCCTACCAAGCTCTACACAGCACAGGCACTAGACAATGGCACATTATTATGATTATTGATTTGCAAAAAAATATTTTTTGGACCAATTAGGTGAAGTTGCATAATTTCCCAAGGCACACCAGACAATATCTCACGGCACACTAGTGTGCCACGGCACAGTGGTTGAAAATCACTGGTCTAGAGGATAATACAACAACTGATGGGCTACCTTGATGCTCTTTAGCGGCCACTGCCAGGCGTCAACGTTATGGGAGGGCGATTCTTTATTTGGGTGAATATTGTTATTGTCAATAGCGTTGACCATAAATAAATCAAAAAATGTATAGTTAATACAGTATATGTGATTGGTATCGGTCTATTTTACTTATGGATGAACTGTATTGGAATTGCCCACTATTGTTGCATTTACATTCAAGAATTCGAAATCGTTGGGAATAGGAATCAAAATGAGGAACCACAGTCAGAACTGTAATTGCCCAAATTTCAAGGATGCCCAAAATCTTTGAGCAGGTGCTGGAATATGACGCGTTTTAATCTATAAAAGACACGCGCTTGCTTACGGTCAACCTACGTCTGACATAGTTAAGAGTACGTCAGGTGCTGTGGTACCCAAACAACTCCTTGAAAAGTGTAAAAATGTAGAACATGACATTGGTGGACAAGGGCCAAGAACCTGAAGGTGGAATGGAATGCTACTTGAAGAGCGGACCCCAGGAGAGGGCCTGCATGAAACACACCAAATGTGGGAACCGTGAACTAAAGGAGGCCTAATTCCACGCTGACAAAGAGCAGCTGCTGCTTCTGAAGTCACTCATCACTCTCCAGGACCATGTCATTGGGAAAAGAAGATGGAGGATGACCAAATACAATATTTCAGATGTCAAGATGAACTTGGACAAACTACTATGCCAAACTTGTAGCGGCAACCAAAAAAAGACGACACAACCAAACACCCTACCGAGTATTTCCAGCTTGGGAAAAAACTGCACTTCAATATATTTAATATTTATTGAAGAGCAATTTTTGCTCATAGAGATAAAGAGTCCATTTCATTTTGTGTTGTTTACTTATTTAGGATAATTAGTTGATAATAGTCCATATCCTTCCAATTCCAATGGTAAAAAAAAAAAACCTGATTCGAAATAAAAGTTTAAAAGAGTTACTTGCAATTTTAGTTTTATATACAGTATTATTATTACCGTATTTTCCGGACTTTAAGGCGCACTTAAAATCCTTTCATTTTCTCACCCGACAGAGCGCCTTATAACGCGGTGCACCTAATGTACGGAATAATTTTGGTTGTGCTTACCGACCTCGAAGCTATTTTATTTGGTACATGGTGTAATGATCAATCATCAATCAATCAATCAATCTTTATTTATATAGCCCTAAATCACAAGTGTCTCAAAGGGCTGCACAAGCCACAACGACATCCTCGGTACAAAGCCCACATACGGGCAAGGAAAAACTCACCCCAGTGGGACGTCGATGTGAATGACTATGAGAAACCTTGGAGAGGACCGCATATGTGGGTAACCCCCCCCCTCTAGGGGAGACCGAAAGCAATGGATGTCGAGTGGGTCTGACATAATATTGTGAGAGTCCAGTACATAGTGGATCCAACATAATAGTAAGAGTCCAGTCCATAGTGGGGCCAGCAGGACACCATCCCGAGCGGAGACGGGTCAGCAGCGTAGAGATGTTCCCAGCCGATGCACAGGCGAGCGGTCCACCCCGGGTCCCGACTCTGGACAGCCAGCACTTCATCCATGGCCACCGGACCTGTGCCCCCCCCCCTCAAGGAAAAGGGGAGCAGAGGAGAAAAGAAAAGAAACGGCAGATCAACTGGTCTAACAGGGGGGCTATTTAAAGGCTAGAGTATACAAATGAGTTTTAAGATGGGACTTAAATGCTTCTAATGCTAATGATAAGTGTTACCAGTAAATGGTAGTCACACATAAGAGATACATGTGGACTGCAATATGATGGCGGTCACACATAAGAGATACGTGTAGACTGCAATATGACGGCAGTCACACATAAGAGATACGTGTAGACTGCAATATGATGGCGGTCACACATAAGCGATACGTGTAGACTGCAATATGACGGCAGTCACACATAAGAGATACGTGTAGACTGCAATATGACGGCAGTCACACATAAGAGATACGTGTAGACTGCAATATGACTCAAGTAAACAACACCGACATGTTATATGTTCCATTGAAAATATAGAACATTACACACGGCGCTCAAAAATCTATCAAAATGTTTTAGTAGGACTTTGGTAAGCTATGAAGCCACACTGCTTGATGGATTGTACTGTGCTTCAACATAGGAGTATTATTATGGTGTGTGTATAAGGTAAGACATATTATCTGGCGTTTTGTTTCGCAATATTATGCAAAAGCAACTTTTCTTACCTTCTGGTACCTGCTGATCTGTATTTGGGATCTACATAAGTTCTGAAAAATTGCGCGAGTCCGCCTTTGTAGTCCGTAAGTAGTCGATAAGTCGGGGATGGACTGGGGGGCGTGGTTGGGGCGGGGGCGGAAATGTGTCCCATAAAAACACGGAACTCTCTAATAACTAAAGTTCCTTGGGTGAATAATGTAAACTCACTACACCGGTATGTTTTAGCGCTTCCATGGCGAGTTTACTGACATATATAAGTAAGAACTTTACACTACTTTATATTAGAAATGGCAACAGTGGAGGATGAATGTCCCATAACAAGAAGATGGAGAAAAAGAATAAGCTTATCGACTACTTACGGACTACAAAGGCGGACTCGCGCAATTTTTCATGACTTATGCAGATCCCAAATACAGATCAGCAGATACCAGAAGGTAAGAAAAGTTGCTTTTGCATAATATTGCGAAACAAAACGCCAGATAATATGTCTTACCTTATACACACACCATAATAATACTCCTATGTTGAAGCACAGTACGATCCATCAAGCGGTGTGGCTTCATAGCTTACCAAAGTCGTACTAAAACATTTTGATGGATTTTTGAGTAATATATTTTTGTAATGTTCTAAATTTTCAATTTAACATATAAAATGTTGGTGTTGTTTACTTGAGTCATATTGCTATCATATTGCAGTCTACACGTATCTTTTATGTTTGACTGCCATCTACTGGTCACACTTATCACTACACCATGTACCAAATAAAATAGATTTGAGGTCGGTAAGCAAAACCATAGTTATTCCGTACCGGGTTATAAAGCAGACTGTCGAGTTTTGAGGGAGAAAAAAAATGATTTTAAGTGCGCCTTATAGTCCGGAAAATACATTTTTGTCCGGTTTGTGCTGAGAGAGATTGTCCTCACAAACCTGTGGGTTAAAGAGCTTGTGCGGTTAAAGTAAACCGCATGATTAATTAAGTGTGTACATGATTTATGCAATCATTAATTTGTGATCAATCACATGGGTTAACTCGTTAATTTTGACAGCCCTTCTTTTTCCACATGACTATTTCCTCCAAAAGCTTTTGACATTGATATATTACCAATATAGTTATCTGAATTGCTTAGTTGTAACAGGGAACTGGGAACACTATAAAACAATGGTAATCGTGGACATTTCAAACTGTATTAGGCAATGCTAGTCACATACCTCAAGGCCGGAATGAATACCATTTGGGAGTGTCAAATGTCGGAATAGCTGTGTCACATTTAAAATTCACAAAGTGCAAGTCCATAAATGGCCATGGACAGTAATCCATTGTATATAACACTTGCCAGAGCAAAAGTTCTGGCTAAATCCACATGCTTGTAGTGGAGTCTCTGATACAAGGAGATTTAGGTGCTGTGCTATAATCCTGTCAGCGGTATGGATCACTGGCCACAGAGGCTCTCAATCAAGCCAATAGTGAGAGGAAAAGGTGTGCTCAAACTGTCACTGACAAATGCAGAGCTTGAGACCTCTAAGGGTTACGGGCGAGAGAAAGGGGGGACGGGATGACATGTAATGAAAATTGGAAGATAAAGAGATGGATGAAGCGGTCGGAGGAGGGGAACGGTCAGAGATAAGTCACATGAAGACAGAAGTTCCGGGGGTGCGAGAAGGACAAAGCCAGCTTGGGCGATGGCTATAACAGAGTCAAGGTGTGAGTGTGTTGCCGTCCAAGATCAGCCTAGATCAGTGTTTTACGTCTGATGTGCCGTGGGAGATTATGTAATTTCACCTAATTGGGTTAAAAAAAATGTTTGAAAACCAATAATTATAATCCGCAAAAATCGGCAGAGTAACCGTGTAATACTCTTCCATACCAGTAGGTGGCAGCAGGTAGTTAATTGCTTTGTGGATGTCGGGAACATGGTTTGTCGTGATCACAATATGCAGACGACAGCGGAAGGCAGTGTGCAGGTAAAAATGTATCTAATGCTTAAACCAAACATAAACAAAAGGCGAGTCCCGCTAAGAAAAGGCATTGAAGCTTAGGGAAGGCTATGCAGAACAAAGCTAAAACTGAACTGGCTTTAAAGTAAACAAAAACAGAATATGTGTATGTATGTGTATATATATATATATATATATATATATATATATATATATATATATATATATATATATATATATATATATATATATATATATATATATACACATATGTATATTTCAATATATATACATACACATATATATATATATATATATATATATATATATATATATATATATATATATATATGTATATATATATATATATATATGTATATATATATATATATATATATATATATATCCATCCATCCATCCATCCATTTTCTACCGCTTATTCCCTTTGGGGTCGCGGGGGGCGCTGGAGCCTATCTCAGCTACAATCGGGCGGAAGGCGGGGTACACCCTGGACAAGTCGCCACCTCATCGCAGGGCCAACACAGATAGACAGACAACATTCACACTCACATCCACACACTAGGGCCAATTTAGTGTTGCCAATCAACTTATCCCCAGGTGCATGTCTTTGGAAGTGGGAGGAAGCCGGAGTACCCGGAGGGAACCCACGCAGTCACGGGGAGAACATGCAAACTCCACACAGAAAGATCCCGAGCCCGGGATTGAACCCAAGACTACTCAGGACCTTCGTATTGTGAGGCAGACGCACTAACCCCTCTGCCACCGTGAAGCCCTATATATATATATATATATATATATTTCGATAATTTTCGGTACTTTTCTAAATAACGGGGACCACAAAAAATTTCATTATTGGCTTTATTTTAACCAAAAATCTTAGGTTACATTAAACATATGTTTATTATTGCAATTTAGTCCTTAAATACAATAGTAAACATACTAGACAACTTGTCTTTTAGTAGTAAGTAAACAAACAAAGGCTCCTAATTAGTCTGCTGATGTATGCAGGAACATATTGTGTCATTTATGCACCTATTATTTTGTACACATTATGAAGGACAAGTGGTAGAAAATGAATTATTAATCTACTTGTTCATTTACTGTTAATATCTGCTTACTTTCTCTTTTAACATGTTCTATCTACACTTCTGTTAAAATGTAATAGTCACTTATTCTTCTGTTGTTTGATACTTTACATTAGTTTTGGATGATACCACACATTTAGGTATCAATCCGATACCAAGTAGTTCCAGGATCATACATTGGTCATATTCAAAGTCCTCATGTGTGCAGGGACGTATTTACTGAGTTTATTAACATAATATACACTTTTACAAAAATGAACGAAGATGTTGTGATGCTAAAAAATATTGATGTAATCATAGTAGTATTGATTAGATACGTGCCTGTACTCGGTATCATTACAGTGGATGTTTGGTGTAGATCCACCCATGGCATTTGTTTACATTGTGACGCCGATGAACTATAGTATCCTCCTACGGTGTGTAGTGAAGCATGTTTAGCTATTCCTCGTCCTGCAGTGATAATGATACTTGTAAGAAACTTACTTTATTTGTCGCCATGGAGGCGAGGATTAGTGATATAACTTCACCTTTATCTTTAGTTTTTAAGCCAAAATGTGTCTGTTCTCCCTTTTCTGTCTACACACTGTGCCTGCTTGTAAGTACTCTGTGATTGTGCGCTGCCGAACATGCTCCTCCGCTCGTAAAACCAGCAATGTCACGACGTGATGACGACGGGTGGGGGGGGAGGGGGCGTACTTTTTAGAGGTGGTATAGTACCATATATGATTCATTAGTATCGCAGTACTATACTAATACCAGAATACCGTACAACCCTAATATATATATATATATATATATATATATATATATATATATATATATATATATAATTTAAATGCAGTCGACTTTTCGCAGCCCAAGTCATAAAGTTTGAACACCCCTGGCCTAGAGGGATCGAGTGCAAGAGCGATAACAGAAATAAGAGAGTGAGGATGCTGCATGCCATATGCTCGCCCTGGCTGACTAGTTCCCTTCGCCGACCACAGAAGATAAATACCAGACCTTATTAGTTTACAGAAAAATGTGGTCGTGTGAAGCAAGAAGAAGAACGTAACTTTGTAGTATTGCTCAATTTGTGGACAGCATCTTGCTGTATGCATGCCAGCATGTGTTGAGTATGGTGTGGATTTAAAAAAAACTGGTTTAAAAGAAATATTGACAGTGTATGTTTGAATGATACATATTTCATTATGGTAGTTTCCCACTGTGCCAATTATTTGTCAAAAGCAATTCATATTAACTATTGGATAATGGTGGTTATTTCTAATAAGACCAAACACAACTTACTTGCGGCTAATAGTTTAATATAATGGCAACCTTGAATTAAGAACACTAAATACAACTAGATATGACCATTTCTGGAGAAATGTGTGAATGCCATGAAACTTCAAGCTGAACTAAACCGCTGCTTTAGTGAGACAAGAAGTAGGTTTTACTCCGTAGGTACTACTCCGGAGAACAAACACGCCCCATTGAGGTGAGAATAAATGTTCATAAGCAAGAATAGATTTTGGCTGAACAAATAAGCGGTAGAAGATGGATGGATGGATGGATGGCTATATATAAATAAAAGAAATACTTGAATTTCAGTGTTCATTTATTTACACATATACACACACATAACACTCATCTACTCATTGTTGAGTTAAGGGTTGAATTGTCCATCCTTGTTCTATTCTCTGTCACTATTTCAGAACACACACATTATACAAATATACATTATAAAATCAATAAGAAAATGGGAGCTCTAATTTGGGAGTCTGAATTAGGATCAGAAGTTCCTATATAAACATTGCGCACTCACGTCGCCTTTTTGTATTGATTACTGCAGCTGTACACTGGATTCAGTCACAAATACAAACTACAACTCACAAACACTTTAGAGTTAGGCTCCACCATCAGAATGTGTACTTAAACTTATAAAGATCACATGGATATTATTCAGTGAGTTGATTCACCAAAACTAACCTGTTATACAGGAGGAAAAAGCACACAGGACGTTTCAATTGTTCACAGACTGGTCGCGCTCATCAGAATGACAAGACACTTCCGGTCTGCAGGTGATAGCATTCAATTGAGAAGAAACGCCCTACTGCCCCCTACTGACCAATGTGAATACTGATAAATGTGTAATGACAGCTTCAAAAACGAATTCAAACCACAAAATAAAATAAATAAATCAAACACAAAAATGTGACACATTATGGGTGGGTCACATATGCATGTACAGTAGATGGCAGTATTGTCCTGTTTAAAAGTGTCACAACATTGCTGTTTACGGCAGACGAACTGCTTTACGGTAGACGAAAACTTGACTGCTGTTGTTGGGTGTTGTTGCCACGCTTGGAGGACGTTAATGAAACTGCCTAACAATAAACCCACATAAGAAACCAAGAACTCGCCCTCCATCATTAGCTGTTTATATTGTGGGAAAGCGGACGTGTGAACAGGCTGTCAACACGTCACTCAGGTCCGTATGGAGCTGGAGGGGGCGTGGCCTCCAGCTCCGCCTGAATTTCGGGAGATTTTCGGGAGAAAATTTGTCCCGGGAGGTTTTCGGGAGAGCCGCTGAATTTCGGGAGTCTCCCGGAAAATCCGGGAGGGTTGGCAAGTATGCCATATATGCACATGCATGCATTGGCTTGAATGGAAAGTTGCCCCCTTGATGGTGAATTGGTGTTTCTACTAATGCCTGAAAGGACCCCTGAGCAGGCAGGGTTTCCGCAGGTCATTAAAAATAGAGATGTCCGATAATATCGAACTGCCGCTATTATCGGCCAATAAATGCGTTAAAATGTAATATCGGAAATTATCGGTATCGTATTTTTTATTATCGGTATCGGTTGTTTTGTTTTTTTTGTTTTTGTTTTTGTTTTTTTGTTAAATCAACATAAAAAACACAAGATACACTTACAATTAGTGAACCAACCCAAAAAACCTCCCTCCCCCATTTACACTCATTCACACAAAAGGGTTGTTTCTTTCTGTTATTAATATTGTGGTTCCTACATTATATATCAATATATATCAATACAGTCTGCAAGGGATACAGTCCGTAAGCACACATGATTGTGCATGCTGCTGCTCCACTAATAGTACTAACCTTTAACACTTAATTGTACTCATTTTCATTCATTACTAGTTTCTATTTAACTGTTTTTATATGGTTTTACTGTCTTTTTTATTCAAGAAAATGTTTTTAATTTATTTATCTTATTTTATCATTTAAAAAAAAAAGGACCTTATCATCACCATACCTTGTTGTCCAAATTAGGCATAATAATGTGTTAATTCCACGACTGTATATATCGGTATCGGTTGATATCGATATCGGTAATTAAGAGTTGGACAATATCGGAATATCGGATATCGGCAAAAAGCCATTATCGGACATCTCTAATATATATATATATATATATATATATATATATATATATATATATATATATATATATATATATATATATATATATATATATATTCATGATTTCATGCTCCTACCTGTGGCATTTTGTTATGTTTTCAAACATGCAGGAGACATCTACCACTTTTTATGGGCATTATTTTATTTTATTAATTTTCAAAAAAAGTACCTTATATTCACCATACCTGGTTGTCCAAATTAGGCATAATAATGTGTTAATTCCACGACTGTATATATCGGTTGATATCGGTATCGGTTGATATCGTTATCGGTAATTAAAGAGTTGGTCAATATCGGAATATCGGATACCGGCAAAAAGCCATTATCGGACATCCCTAATTAAAAAGCATTAAAAGTCATTAAATGGATTTTGCGAAAATTAAGACCATAAATGACATTAAAGAGCAATGAATACAATGGCCCCAAACTGGATAAAACATGCATTAATTTGGCCTCGGGTAGAAATTGTAAAAAATGTTCACTGGAAATCGAGGTTTGGTACCAAGCATATATTATGTAAATATTACATATATGTTATATTTTATATTGCTACTATGGTACATTTTTAAAGTTAAAGTTAAGTTAAAGTACCAATGATTGTCACACACACACTAGGCGTGGTGAAATTTGTCCTCTGCATTTGACTAATCCCCTTGTTCACCCCCTGGGAGGTGAGTGGAGCAGTGAGCAGCAGCGGTGTCCGCGCCCGGGAAGCATTTTTGGTGATTTAACCCCCAATTCCAACCCTTGATGCTGAGTGCCAAGCAGGGAGGTAATGGTTCCCATTTTTATAGTCTTTGGTATGACTGGGCCGGGGTTTGAACTCACGACCTACCCATCTCAGGGCGGACACTCTAACCACTAGGCCACTGAGTAGATTTTTAATCTATTTTATACCTGCAATATCCTTTCCATCCTTTGTAACTGAGCTACTATCATGAATTGATTTAAGTGGACCCCGACTTAAACAAGTTGAAAAACTTATTGGGGTGTTACCATTTAGTGGTCAATTGTACTGCACTGTACTGTGCAATCTACTAATACAAGTCTCAATCAATCAATCAATCAATACTGTGTGGAACAATTTCCCTTGTGGATCGTTAAAGTTTGTCTAAGTCTAAGTAAAAATGTTAAAAATGTGAGAGCAAGGCAAAAATAAGGTTATAAACATGAAGAAGACAAATCTATGTAAAGCCTGGGGTGGGTTCAAAGGTCTTCATAGCAGCAATAAGTTAAAAGAACATTGAAAAGGTGCAGGAGGGGAATGACAGTTTATTTCCAGGTGCAATGCATTACTGGAGAGACACAGTAAAAGGTGGAGAGCCTGTGACATTACCCATGTGTGACACATATTATAAAGCATTCAACGAGCCAAACACCAACGTTCCCTCTAATGTTTCATGTGTGTGAACAAACACAAAAACACCCGGAGCATTGAGTGGAATACAGACGTGCACACTGTGCCCATACATCGGTCGCAAACCTGACATAACAATTTAAATGTTTGATGTTAAATGTACCGTGTCTAATGTTCTTTATTTTCAATGGAACATTTAACGTTTTGGTGTTGTTTACTGGCGTCATATTGCAGTCTACACATATCTCTTGGTGGTCACACTTACCATTACACCATGTACCAAATACAATTGCTTTGAGGTCAGTAAGCACAACCAGAATTATTCCGTACATTAGACCAGTGGTCCCCGACCACCGGTCCGTGGATCGATTGGTACCGGGCCGCACAAGAAATTAAAAAAAAAATATATATATATATATATATTTTTTTTTTTTAATTAAATCAACATAAAAAACACAAGATACACTTACAATTAGTGCACCAACCCAAAAAAACCCTCCTTCCCCCATTTACACTCATTCACACAAAAGGGTTGTTTCTTTCTGTTATTAATATTGTGGTTCCTACATTATATATCAATATATATCAATACAGTCTGCAAGGATACAGTCCGTAAGCACACATGATTGTATTTTTTTATGACAAAAAAATAAATTAATTAATTTAAAAAAATTAAAAAATGCCAAATTTTCAAGCGTTGACTGGTCCGCACTTACAAAAAGGTTGGGGACCACTGCATTAGTCTGACTTTTCAAAAACCGAACACGATCAGATTAAGGCGTTTCCATAGGTTGTCGGATGCTTATTAAGAGCTGTTTGTGAAATTGGACTAATTTAGCGCATGGACGAGGGTGGTCCCGATACCAATATTTTGGTACCGGTACCAAAATGTATTTCGATAATTTCAGTACTTTTCTAAATAAAGGCGACCACAAAAAATGGCATTATTGGCTTTATTTTAACAAAAAAATCATAGGGTACATTAAACATATGTTTATTATTGCAAGTTTGTCCTTAAATAAAATAGTGAACATACGAGACAACTTGTCTTTTAGTAGTAAGTAAACAAACAAAGACTCCTAATTAGTCTGCTGACGTATGCAGTAACATATTGTGTCATTTATACACCTATTATTTTGTACACATTATGAGGGACAAACTGTAAAAATCGACTTGTTAATTTACTGTTAATATCTGCTTATTTTCCGTTTCAACATGTTCTATCTACACTTCTGTTAAAATGTAATAATCGCTTATTCTTCTCTTGTTTGATACTTTACATTAGTTTTGGATGATACCACACATCTAGGTATCAATCCGATACCAAGTAGTTACAGGATCATACATTGGTCATATTCAAAGTCCTCATGTGTCCAGGGACGTATTTCCTGATTTTCTAAACATAATATGAATTTTGAAAAAAGGAGAAAAAAAAGTTTTGTGACGATAAAATATATAGATGTGATCATAGTAGTATCGACGAGATACGCTATTGTACTTGGTATCATTACAGTGGATGTCAGGTGTAGATCCACCCATGGCGTTTGTTTACAATCAGGAACTGCGTCATTAGTGGTGACACTGGTGAGCTACGGTGTGTAGCATACTTGCCAACCCTCCCGGATTTTCCGGGAGACTCCCGAAATTCAGCGCTTCTCCCGAAAACCTCCCGGGACAAATTTTCTCCCGAAAATCTCCCGAAATTCAGGCAGAGCTGGAAGCCATGCCCCCTCCAGCTCCATGCGGACCTGAGTGACGTCAGGTGCGCAACACCATGTAAATCGTTGGCCAACCAAAAAGTAACCCAAGTACGCTATAGCCAACATTCACCAGGAGATGGCAACAGACATACATAGATCAGTCTATTACATTCCTCCCCTTTTAGAAATGTATAGAAGTTACTCAAAAGAAATAAAACAACCCAACCAAAAAATGCAGCAGCTCAATTAAAAAACTGTACTTAAGCCACATTCTTTTTTTGTTTTTTTTAGTACTGAACTCTTAACCCTCATTTGTAAAAAAAAATAACATGCTTATTATACAAACAGTATTTGTACACCTTTAACACAGATTTTTATACTGTCTTCAGTGATTGGTGGTACTCGAAACCTTTCTGGGTACCTGCGAAAGGGTGTTCAGCATGGTTAGAAAAATAGTGACAGAGAATAGAACAAGGATGGACAATTCAACATTTAACTCAACAATGAGTAGATGAGTTATGTGTGTGTATATGTGTAAATAAATTAACACTGAAATTCAAGTATTTCTTTTATTTATATATATATATATATATATATATATATATATATATATATATATATATATATATATATATATATATATATATATATATATATATATATATATATATATATATAGAATTCACTGAAAGTCAAGTATTTCTTATATATATATATATATATATATATATATATATATATATATATATATATATATATATATATATATATATATATGAAATACTTGACTTGGTGAATTCTAGCTGTAAATATACTCCTCCCCTCTTAGCCCCGCCCCCAACCACGCCCCCGCCCCAGCCCCCACCTCCCGAAATCGGAGGTCTCAAGGTTGGCAAGTATGGTGTGTAGTGAAGCATGTCTAGCTACTTACTTGTACGAAACTTACTTTATTTGTCACCATGGAGGCGAGGATTAGTGATTTAGAAGTACCTAAAACACTGCAGACTGTGGATAGATGTTAGCTGCTAGCTCGTTAGCCATGTTTTAAAGCACCTCTTCCTGAGGGTGTTTCAGTGTTATAACTTCACCTTTATCTTTACTTTTTGGGCCATAATGCGTCCGTTCTCCCTTTTCTATCTACACACTGGGTCTGCTTGTAAGTACTCTGTGATTGTGCGCTGCCGAACATGCTCATTTGCTTGTAAAACCTGCAATGTCATGACATGACGACGCGCCCGTTAAAAAAAGTATTAATAATAAATTGTAAACCGGTACTTTTCAAACAGAGTATAGTACCATTTTTGCTTCATTAGTACCGCGATACTATACTAGTACCGGTATACCGTACAACCCTAGCATGGACACGCACTGCCTGGATAAAAAACTACTTTGATTCTCAACTTTAATGGCTGCTTTTATGACGTAACTTTCTGGCGTCTGAGCCTCCTCATTCATAAGCCATTGTTTTGAGTACCATATGACAACGTACCAGCAATTTCAGAGAAACATATTGACAAAAATACCAGGCAGCAGAGAAGGAAAAAAGAGTAAAGGTAAACTACAATTCCTGACGCTATAATTCCATATCAAGTGGAACAATCCGGCAAACAACAGAAGTGTACTTAGTCTCCTTCAGACATGACTGACAACCAAATCACACGTCTTCATCCGCTCAATCCCCTATTGATTTAACCTGTCAACTAAACCGCAGCCTTCAACGGACAAAGTGATTTTCATGGCAGAAGTCCAAGCATGAAATACCCTAATGAATATCTTTCACACCAGATTGACTAATGCCCTCGGCCTGTACGTCATCAAGCTGTCAGTAAACGCCTCACTGACTGTAAACTAGTTCTCAACAATGGGGCAGTCGTATGGTCTTTAGGGTCGGCTTCAAACCCGGCAGACTTGTTAAGAACTTAGCCGCTACTGCTCACACCTGCACTCTAGAATAATATTTACCTTCTTTCTTCAGCATGTGTCGTGGGTGTGTTTGTATGCATAAGACTTCTGCACTTCTACAGTTTTGTTTCATAAATACCATATTTTTCGGACTATAAGTCACAGTTTTTTTCATAGTTTGGCCGAGGGTGCGACATAAACTCCGGAGCGACTTATGTGTGAAATTATTAACATTTCACCGTAAAATATCAAATAATATTATTGATCTCATTCACGTAAGAGACTAGACGTATAAGATTTCATGGGATTTAGCGATTAGGAGTGACAGATTGTTTGGTAAACGTATAGCATGTTCTATATGTTATAGTTATTTGAATGACTCTTACCATAATATGTTACGTTAACATACCAGTTGGTTATTTATGTCTCATATAACGTACACTTATTCAGCCTGTTATTCACTATTCTTTATTTATTTTAAATTTTCTTTCAAATGTCTATTCTTGGTGTTGGCTTTTATCAAATAAATTTCCCCCAAAAATGCAACTTATACTCCAGTGCGACTTATATATGTTTGTTTCCTTCTTTATTGTACATTTTCGGCCGGTGCGACTTATAGTCCGGAGCGACTTATACTCCGAAAAATACGGTGTGTGTGTATATATATATATATATATATATATATATATATATATAAGCTGAGATAGGCTCCAGTGACTCCCCGCGATCCCGAAAGTAGGGACAAGCGGTAGGAAATGGATGGAGATATATATATATATATATATATATATATATATATATATATATATATATATATATATATATATATATATATATATATATATATATATATATATATAAAAAGTTCCTTGGGTGAATAATGTAAACTCACTACACCAGTATGTTTTAGCGCTTTCATGGTGAGTTTACTGACAGATATAAGTAAGAACTTTACACTACTTTATATCAGAAATGGCAACAGTGGAGGATGAATGTCACATAACAAGAAGATAGAGATAAAGAAGAAGCTTATCGACTACGGTGTCGGTACGGACTACAAAGGTGGATTCACGCACTTTTTCAGGACTTATGCAGATCCCAAATACAGATCAGCAGGTACTAGAAGGTAAAAAAAGTTGCTTTTGCATAATTCTGCAAAACAAAACACCAGATAATATGTCTTACCTTGTACACACACCATAATGATACTCGTATGTTCAATGCGCCGACAATCCATCAAGCGGTGTGGCATCATAGCTTACCAAAGTCGTACTAAAACATTTTGATAGATTTTTGAGTGCCGTGTGTAATGTTCGATATTTTCAATGGAACATTTAAAATGTTGGTGTTGTTTACTTGAGTCATATTGCCAATCTAGTGCAGCCTACACTTATCTCTTATGTTTGACTGCCATCTACTGGTCACACTTATCATTACACAATGTACCAAATAAAATTGCTTCAAGGTGGGTAAGCTCAACTAAATGTATTCCTTACATTAGGTGCACTGGGTTATAAGGCGCATTGTCGAGTTTTGAGAAAAAAAAATGTTCAAGTACGAAAAATACGGTACCCAGGGAACATAGTAGGGGTGAATGTTTGTGCAGCAGATTGGGACATAAATAAATACATATAGTCAGAAAACACAAATTGCCATAATTGAAAAGACAGATCGATAGTTTTTCAACTCCAATAGAAATTCACATTTCCGGCGGCTTTAACAAGGGTAGTAGGCATGCAAAGTTAAGGGAAAAAGGTACTAAATTGGCATAAACTTAAGGCACTGTGAAAAAACTAAGACATATAAGAGAGATTAAAATACAAAAGAATATAAGATAAAGTGTCATAAAGATAAAATGTCAGTGGACAGAAAGACAAAAGTGTGCAAAGCGGCTATTTTGACATGTTATTAACACCAAATTGTCTTCTTTTCAAGGATAAACACGCCACTCAGTAAGAAATTAAGGAGAAGAGAGGAGAAAGAGGGGGAAAAAAGCCTGAGAGCGACAAGGAGAATACAAAAACATGAAAGAAAATCAATAACAAGGGATTATTATTTTCAGTTGTCATCCACTCAAGACTTTTTTGGTGTTTTTTTTCCCCCCAGTGAACTGGAGCGTTCCATTTTCAGAAATTCAACACGCCTCCACAATCACTGCGGTTTTCACAGCAGTGTGTCTAATATCTGTTTAAAAAAAAAAAATACAATATCCAATCAAAACTATTGTGCGACGACAAATTGTGGCAAAGCGATGCAGCAAAGCACTCGGCTGGAAGTGTAACTGCTATTGTTTGCTGTCAACAGAGTTTCACAATGCTCTAGGGTTGTACGGTATACCGGTATTAGTATAGTACCGCGATACTAATGAATCTATACCGTACTATACCGCCTCTAAAAAGTTCCGGTCCACCACCCGTCGTGTCATGCATAACGCCCTCAGGAAGAGGTGCGTTAAGACATTGCCTAATGTCTGTCTGTAATCAGAAGCGTTGTCACTGCTTCAAAATCACTAATCCTTGCCTCTATGGAGACAAATCAAGTACGATTAATTCAAGTATCAACCCTGTAGGGCGGGAGATAGCTCTTGTAGCCGTATTAATGGATGAATATAATCTTATCTACACAAGATTTCATTATGTCCAAAGTTTATATAACTTTCATATTTATTATGACTGTCATATTGAATAAAACAACTATTTGTCATTTTCATAGTAAAACTCACAAAGATGCATTATTTCAGGCATTATTAGCCATTTTGCATGTTTGATTTAGGAGTTATGCTTAAATAACTGTCATATTGAGTGTGATGGTTATACTGTCATATTGAATAAAAAAAACTAAATGATGTCTTTGCAAACCTTACAAAAGATTAGTTTTATAATTAAAGTCTCAAAGATAAATTTTTCCAGGCATTATTAGACATTTTTAATGTTTAGTTTAGGAGTTATGTTTGAATGCATTTTATTGTTTTTTTCGCATTACAGGATTCTAAGAACATTACTGTCATATTGAGTAAAAAAACTAATTTTTCGTGTTTTCAACCCTTAAAAAAAGCATAAGTTTCGACCAGTGACGTGCGGTGAGGTTGATGACTGGTGAGGCACTGACTTCATCACAGTCAGATTTACAAACATATGAACCCTAAAGAGTATCTTATTCACCATTTGATTGGCAGCAGTTAACGGGTTATGTTTAAAAGCTCATACCAGCATTCTTCCCTGCTTGGCACTCAGCATCAAGGCTTGGAATTGGGGGTTAAATCACCAAAAATTATTCCCGGGCGCGGCGCCGCTGCTGCCCACTGCTCCCCTCATCTCCCAGGGGGTGATCAAGGGGATGGGTCAAATGCAGAGGACAAATTTCACCACACCTAGTGTGTGTGTGACAATCATTGATACTTTAACTTAACTTTAACTTTACACATGCAAACTGTAGCACACAAAAAAGCACATTTAATTAAAAAAAACGTTATTATGGTCTTACCTTTACTTATAAGTGCGGGAACAGTGGTGTTCGTGTTGGAGGAGTTGTGAATGAATGAAATATGAAATCCGTGCTGCAGTCTGCAGGTGTAACTAATGTTGTGTCCCTGCAGTCGTTCAAGGCTCCTCCGGCGCGAGCATTGTTGTTTTTGCACTTTTTGGCTTCTTGTTAAGTGACTTTTTTTGGGTGGATTCGGTCTTGCACGTGGAGGGTTTGGGTGTGGGCTTTGGTTGGTGTGGCGCTCCCGTCGGGTGGTGCATTCTGCGGCGGGGGTGCATTAACCGGTACCAGGAGGCGGGATTACTACGAGCCTCACACAGTGCGTCTTCGCAGCAGTTTTATGATTGCTCAGCACAAGAAATACGTTACACACATACAGTTGTTGACAAAATACACTGTACATTATATACCTCAGCTAACTAAACTATGGAAATGTATAATATAATTCATATAGCAATACGGTCTCACTGCACAGCAGGCCAGCAGTTAGCCGAGTCCGCAATCCATGTTGAGGCACTGAGTGACGTGCCTCAACTGGCTGCTGATCACCGCACCGTCTCTTCTCAGTATTTGAACGGCAAATGTGAAAATTCAGCGATTTTGAATAAAAATAATCTAAAACTGGTGAAGTTAAATGGAAAATAACTTTATAGTATAATCACTGAATACATATAACAATTTAATGATTTTTTTTTCTTTTTACATTTTTTTTCTTTCCATGATGGCAGGTGAGGCCCCGCCTCACCTGCCTTCAGTGACCGCACGTCACTGGTTTCGAGTAAAACTCACAAAAATACATTATTTCAGGCATTATTAGCCATTTTCCATGTTTGATTTAGGAGTTATGCTTAAATAACTGTGTAACAGTTATACTGTCATATTTAGTAAAAGTAATATTTGTAATTGCAAACCTTACAAAAACACCTGATTCTAGTAAAACTCACATAGATACAATATTACAGGCATTTTTAGACATATTACATGTTTGGTTTTGGAGTTATGTTTACATCATTTTCATATTTAGTATGACAGTTACACTGTCATATTGAATAAAAAAAATATATTATGTTCCCTCCGGGTACTCCGGCTTCCTCCCACCTCCAAAGACATGCACCTGGGGATAAGTTGATTGGCAACACTAAATTGGCCCTAGTGTGTGGATGTGAGTGTGAATGTTGTCTGTCTATCTGTGTTGGCCCTGCGATGAGGTGGCGACTTGTCCAGGGTGTACCCCGCCCTCCGCCCGATTGTAGCTGAGATAGGCTCCAGCGCCCCCCGCGACCCCAAAGGGAATAAGCGGTAGAAAATGGATGGATGGATGGATGTATTTACAAATCTTACAAAAGATCATTTTTATAGTTAAATTCACAAAGATACATTTTTCCAAGCATTAGACATTTTTAATGTTTAGTTTAGGAGTTATGTTTGAATACATTTTTATTGCTTTTTTCGCTTTACAGGATTCTAAGAACATTACTGTCATATTGAGTAAAAAACACATTTTTTGTGTTTTCAACTCTTAAAAAAAGCATATGTTTCGAGTAAAACTCACAAAGATACATTATTTCAGGCATTATTGGCCATTTTCCATGTTTGATTTAGGAGTTATGCTTAAATAACTGTCATATTGAGTGTAACAGTTATACTGTCATATTGAGTAAAATCACATTTTTGTATTTGCAAACCTTACAAAAACACCTGATTCTAGTAAAACTCACATAGATACATTATTACAGGCATTTTTAGACATATTGCATGTTTGGCTTTTGAGTTATGTTTATATAACGTTCATATTTAGTATGACAGTTATACTGTCATATTGAATAAAAAAACTAAATTATGTATTTGCAAATCTTACAAAAAAATATTTTTTATAGTTAAATTCACAAAGATACATTTTTCCAGGCATTATTAGACATTTTTAATGTTTAGTTTAGGAGTTGTGTTTGTGTACATTTTTATTGCTTTTTTCGCATTACAGGATTCTAAGAACATTACTGTCATATTGAGTAAAAAACTAATTTTTTGTGTTTTCAACCCTTAAAAAAAGCATATGTTTCGAGTAAAACTCACAAAGATGCATTATTTCAGGCATTATTAGCCATTTTGCATGTTTGATTTAGGAGTTATGTTTAAATAACTGTCATATTGAGTGTGACAGTTATACTGTCATATTGAGTAAAATCACATTTTTGTATTTGCAAACCTTACAAAAACACCTGATACTAGTAAAACTCACATAGATACAATATTACCGGCATTTTTAGACATATTGCATGTTTGGTTTTGGAGTTATGTTTATATAACGTTCATATTTAGTATGACAGTTACACTGCCATATTGTATAAAAAAACTAAATTATGTCTTTGCAAATCTTACAAAATATCATTTTTATAGTTAAATTCACAAAGTTACATTTTTCCAGGCATTATTAGACATGTTTAATGTTTAGTTTAGGAGTTATGTTTGAATACATTTTTATTGCTTTTTTCACATCACAGGATTCTAAGAACATTACTGTCATATTGAGTAAAAAACTATTTTTTTGTGTTTTCAACCCTTAAAAAAAGCATATGTTTCGAGTAAAACTCACAAAGATACATTATTTCAGGCATTATTAGCCATTTTACATGTTGGATTTAGGACTTATGTTTAAATAACTGTCATATTGAGTGTGACAGTTATACTGTATTATTGAGTAAAATAAAAATGTTGTATTTGCAAACCTTACAAAAACACCTGATACTAGTAAAACTCACATAGATACATTATTACAGGCATTTTTAGACATATTGCATGTTTGGTTTTTGAGTTATGTTTATATAACTTTTATATTTATTATGACAGTTAGACATTTTGCGTGATTAGTTTAGGAGTTATGTTTGAATGCATTTTTATTGCTTTTTTCGCCTTAACTCAGGATTCTAAGAACATTACTGTCATATTGAGTAAAAAACTATTAACCATTAAGGTGACCATTACAACTTTGAACACACTGATCAAATGTGAATGAATGCATACTTAGTCAACAGCCATACGTGTCACACTCAGGGTGGCCGTATGAACAACGCCAACACTGTCATAAACATGTGCCATATAGTGAAACCACACTAAACAACATAAACACTACAGAACAAATTCCCTGCAGCACCAAGTCTTCTGGGACGCTACAATATAAACAAACGCCATTGGTGGATCTACACCTAACATCCACTGTAAGTACAATAGCGTATCTAGTCGATACTACTATAATTACATCGATATTTTTTAGCATAACAAAATCTTGTTTCGTTTAAAAAAAATGATATTATGTTTATACTCTCAGGAAACATGAGGAATTTGAATATGACCAATGTATGATCCTGTAACTACTTGGTATCGGATTGATACCTAAATGTGTGGTATCATCCAAAACTAATGTAAAGTATCAAAGAAGAGAAGAATAAGTGATTATTACATTTTAACAGAAGTGTAGATAGAACATGTTAAAAGGGAAAATGAGCAAATATTAACAGTAAATGAACAAGTAGATTAATCATTCATTTTTTACAGTTTGTCCTTAATAATGTGTACAAAATAATAGGTGTATAAATGACACAATATGTTACTGCATACGTCAGCAGACTAATTAGGAGCCTTTGTTTGTTTACTTACTACTAAAAGACAAGTTGTCTAGTATGTTCACTATTTTATTTAAGGACAAAATTGCAATAAGAAACATATGTTTAATGTACCGTACATTTTTTTGTTAAAATAAAGCCAATAATGCCATTTTTGGTGGTCCCCTTTATTTATAAAAAAGTATTGAAAAGTATCGAAATACATTTTGGTACCGGTACCAAAATATTGGTATCGGGATAACACTAATACATCGTCTATTTTACAACACCACTAGGAAATTCTACATTTAATAAGAAAAGCTTTAAGATTTGTCTTATAAAACATTACTTTTACAATAAAACATGTTCAGTTCTATAACATATTGTCAAAGTATCAGGTCTGGACTTAAAATCAGATCAGATCTTAAGCCAATAAAAATTGAATAGGAATTGGAGCCTGAAATGTCGATTGAGACATCCATCCATCCATCCATCTTCTTCCGCTTATCCGAGGTCGGGTCGCGGGGGCAGCAGCCTAAGCAGGGAAGCCCAGACTTCCCTCTCCCCAGCCACTTCGTCCAGCTCTTCCTGTGGGACCCCGAGGCGTTCCCAGGCCAGCCGGGAGACATAGTCTTCCCAACGTGTCCTGGGTCTTCCCCGCGGCCTCCTACCGGTCGGACGTGCCCTAAACACCTCCCTAGGGAGGCGTTCGGGTGGCATCCTGACCAGATGCCCGAACCACCTCATCTGGCTCCTCTCGATGTGGAGGAGCAGCGGCTTTACTTTGAGCTCCCCCCGGATGACAGAGCTTCTCACCCTATCTCTAAGGGAGAGCCCCGCCACCCGGCGGAGGAAACTCATTTCGGCCGCTTGTACCCGTGATCTTGTCCTTTCGGTCATAACCCAAAGCTCATGACCATAGGTGAGGATGGGAACGTAGATCGACCGGTAAATTGAGAGCTTTGCCTTCCGGCTCAGCTCCTTCTTCACCACAACGGATCGATACAGCGTCCGCATTACTGAAGACGCCGCACCGATCCGCCTGTCGATCTCACGATCCACTCTTCCCTCACTCGTGAACAAGACTCCGAGGTACTTGAACTCCTCCCCAACCCGGAGATGGCACTCCACCCTTTTCCGGGCGAGAACCATGGACTCGGACTTGGAGGTGCTGATTCTCATCCCAGTCGCTTCACACTCGGCTGCGAACCGATCCAGCGAGAGCTGAAGATCCTGGCCAGATGAAGCCATCAGGACCACATCATCTGCAAAAAGCAGAGACCTAATCCTGCAGCCACCAAACCAGATCCCCTCAACGCCTTGACTGCGCCTAGAAATTCTGTCCATAAAAGTTATGAACAGAATCGGTGACAAAGGGCAGCCTTGGCGGAGTCCAACCCTCACTGGAAACGTGTCCGACTTACTGCCGGCAATGCGGACCAAGCTCTGGCACTGAGCATACAGGGAGCGGACTGCCACAATCAGACAGTCCGATACCCCATACTCTCTGAGCACTCCCCACAGGACTTCCCGAGGGACACGGTCGAATGCCTTCTCCAAGTCCACAAAACACATGTAGACTGGTTGGGCAAACTCCCATGCACCCTCAAGGACCCTGCCGAGAGTATAGAGCTGGTCCACAGTTCCACGACCAGGACGAAAACCACATTGTTCCTCCTGAATCTGAGGTTCAACTATCCGGCGTAGCCTCCTCTCCAGTACACCTGAATAGACCTTACCGGGAAGGCTGAGGAGTGTGATCCCACGATTGTTAGAGCACACCCTCCGGTTCCCCTTCTTAAAGAGAGGAACCACCACCCCGGTCTGCCAATCCAGAGGTACCGCCCCCGATGTCCACGCGATGCTGCAGAGTCTTGTCAACCAAGACATCCCCACAGCATCCAGAGCCTTAAGGAACTCCGGGCGGATCTCATCTACCCCTGGGGCCTTGCCACCGAGGAGCTTTTTAACTACCTCAGCAACCTCAGCCCCAGAAATAGGAGAGCCCACCACAGACTCCCCAGGCACTGCTTCCTCATAGGAAGACGTGTTGGTGGGATTGAGGAGGTCTTCGAAGTATTCCCTCCACCGATCCACAACATCCGCAGTCGAGGTCAGCAGAACACCATCCTCGCCATACACGGTGTTGATAGTGCACTGCTTTCCCCTCCTGAGGCGGCGGATGGTGGTCCAGAATTGCTTCGAAGCCGTCCGGAAGTCGTTTTCCATGGCTTCCCCGAACTCCTCCCATGTCCGAGTTTTTGCCTCTGCGACCGCTGAAGCCGCACACCGTTTGGCCTGTCGGTACCTGTCCGCTGCCTCAGGAGTCCTATGAGCCAAAAGAACCCGATAGGACTCCTTCTTCAGCTTGACGGCATCCCTCACCGCCGGTGTCCACCAACGGGTTCTAGGATTACCGCCACGACAAGCACCAACTACCTTGCGGCCACAGCTCCAATCATCCGCCTCGACAATAGAGGCGCGGAACATGGTCCATTCGGACTCAATGTCCAGCACCTCCCTCGTGACATGTTCAAAGTTCTTCCGGAGGTGGGAATTGAAACTCTCTCTGACAGGAGACTCTGCCAGACGTTCCCAGCAAACCCTCCCAATGCGTTTGGGCCTGCCAGGTCTGTCCGGCATCCTCCCCCACCATCGCAGCCAACTCACCACCAGGTGGTGATCGGTAGAAAGCTCCGCCCCTCTCTTCACCCGAGTGTCCAAAACATGAGGCCGCAAATCCGATGACACAACTACAAAGTTGATCATGGAACTGCGGCCTAGGGTGTCCTGGTGCCAAGTGCACATATGGACACCCTTATGTTTGAACATGGTGTTCGTTATGGACAATCTGTGACGGGCACAAAAGTCCAATAACAAAACACCGCTCGGGTTCGGATCCGGGCAGCCATTCTTACCAATCACGCCTCTCCAGGTTTCACTGTCGTTGCCAACATGAGCATTGAAGTCCCCCAGTAGCACGAGGGAATCACCCGGGGGAGCACTCTCAAGTACTCCCTCGAGTGAATCCAAAAAGGGTGGGTACTCTGAGCTGCGGTTTGGCGCGTAAGCGCAAACCACAGTCAGGACCCGTTCCCCCACCCGAAGGCGGAGGGAAGCTACCCTCTCGTCCACCGGGTTGAACTCCAACGTACAGGCTCTGAGCCGGGGGGAAACAAGAATTGCCACCCCAGCCCGTCGCCTCTCACTGCCGGCAACGCCAGAGTGGAAGAGAGTCCAGCCCCTCTCGAGAGAACTGGTTCCAGAGCCCTTGCTGTGCGTCGAAGTGAGTCCGACTATATCTAGCCGGAACTTCTCCACTTCGCGCACTAGCTCAGGCTCCTTCCCCCCCAGCGAGGTGACGTTCCACGTCCCAAGAGCTAGCTTCTGTAGCCGAGGATCGGACCGCCAAGTGCCCTGCCTTCGGCTGTCGCCCAGCTCACATCGCACCCGACCTCTATGACCCCTGCTATGGGTGGTGAGCCCATTGGAGGGGGGACCCACGTTGCCTCTTCGGGCTGTGCCCGGCCGGGCCCCATGGGGACAGGCCCGGCCACCAGGCGCTCGCCATCGTGCCCCACCTCCGGGCCTGGCTCCAGAGGGGGGCCCCGGTGACCCGCGTCCGGGCGAGGGAAATCTGGGTCCTTGTTTTTTCTTTTTCATGGAGGTCTTCGAGCTTCTCTTTGTCTGATCCCTCACCTAGGACCAGTTTGTCTTGGGAGACCCTACCAGGGGGCATAAAGCCCCCGGACAACATAGCTCCTAGGATCATTGGGACACGCAAACTCCTCTACCACGTTAAGGTGGCAGCTCAGAGAGGAGCGATTGAGACATCCTTATTATAAATACAAATTACTTTTCGTCTTTTACTTTTTTTGTGTTTTTGTACTGTTCCAGTCCACTTGCCTGGGACCAACATGGTGCAAAGCAAAACAGAAAAAAGGCAGACATTAACAATAAATTAACAAGTAGATGAATCATTCATGTATAATGTGTACAAAATAATAGGTGTATAAATGACACAATATGTTACTGCATACGTCAGCAGACTAATTAGGAGTCTTTGTTTGTTTACTTACTACTAAAAGACAAGTTGTCTAGTATGTTCACTATTTTATTCAGTGACGTGCAGTCACTAGAGGCAGGTGAGGCAGGGCCTCACCTGCCATCATGGAAAGAAAAAAAATGTAAAAAGAAAAAAAAAAAATTTTTTTTTAAATGTATCCAGTGATTATACTATAAAGTTATTTTCCATTTAACTTCACCAGTTTTAGATTGTTTTTGTTCAAAATCGCTGAATTTTCACATTTGCCGTTCAAATACTGAGAAGAGACGGTGCGGTGATCAGCAGCCAGTTGAGGCACGTCACTCAGTGCCGCAACATGGATTGCGCAATGACTCGGCTAACTGCTGGCCTTCTGTGCAGTGAGACCGTATTGCTATATGAATTATATTATACATTTCCATAGTTTAGTTAGCTGAGGTATATAATGTACAGTGTATTTTGTCAACAACTGTATGTGTGTAAAGTATTTCTTGTGCTGAGCGATCATAAAATGGCTGCAAAAGACGCACTGTGTGAGGCTCGCCTCCTGCACCCCCGCCGTAGAATTGTTATATCAACTAAAGCCCACACTTAAACTTTCCACGTGCAAGATTGAATCTATTTTAAAAAAAATATTTCATAAGAAGCCAAAAAGTGCAAAAACAATAATGTTGGTGTTGGAGGAGTTGTGAATGACTGCAGGGACACAACATTAGATACACCTGCAGACTGCAGGTGTACCTAATTCACAACTCCTCCAACACCAACATTATTGTTTTTGCACTTTTTGGCTTCTTAGTAAATAACTTTTGTCACCTATTTTCATGGGCTTTCCTCTTTGTGATGTTAAGTTCCTGTTATGCGCTGTTATACAGTATATGCCTTGAGCTCTTATTTTGAAGGCGCTAAGAGCGGAAGTGATGTCACGTTGCGGAGGTTTTTGAAAGAAGGTAAATAAAGTGGTCCTCGTGTAAACTGGAGCCTCCGTGTTTGTTATTTTGTAGTTTCATACAGTATAGGCGACATTTATAAACCCTCAGTTACACTTTTTTAAATAGATTCAATCTTGCAAGTGGAAAGTTTAAGTGAGGGCTTTAGTTGCGGCGCATGGACTTAATTTCTAAGTAAAGGTAAGACCATAATAACATTTTTTTTATTAAATGTGCTTTTTTGTGTGCTACAGTTTGTATGTGTAAAGTTAAAGTTAAGTTAAAGTACCAATGATTGTCACACACACACTAGGTGTGGTGAAATTTTGTCCTCTGCATTTGACCCATCCCCTTGATCACCCCCTGGGAGGTGAGGGGAGCAGTGGGCAGCAGCGGCGCCGCGCCTGGGAATCATTTTTGGTGATTTAACCCCCAATTCCAAGCCTTGATGCTGAGTGCCAAGCAGGGAAGAATGCTGGTATGAGCTTTTAAACATAACCCGTTAACTGCTGCCAATCAAATGGTGAATAAGATACTCTTTAGGGTTCATATGTTTGTAAATCTGACTGTGATGAAGTCAGTGCCTCACCAGCCATCAACCTCACCGCACGTCACTGATTTTATTTAAGGACTAAATTACAATAATAAACATATGTTTAATGTATTGTAAGATTTTTAGTTAAAATAAAGCCAATAATGACATTTGTTGTGGTCCCCTTTGTTTAGAAAAGTACCAAAATATTTTGATACCGGTACCAAAATATTGGTATCGGGACAACAATACAATGTTCCCAAAAAACTTTTCTGAGTCAAACCTTTGCTATTTTGACATGTCATAAATCACTATTGTTTTCCCCTTCATCATGTGCGGGTTCAGTCAATTGGCAAAAAAGTATCGAAGCCACGGGACGACGTCGGCGCATTTGTGCGTCTCGGGTTTCACACGTCCACCGCGGAACTATTCGGATTGGACCACGCTGTCAGGCCGCCAGCGTGTAATGTGGTATCACCCGACTTTTCACACATTTCTTGGATGTGTCATTGGAGAAGTTGCTATGGTGTTCATACCACAACCGTCCATGGGGTTCAATCTCAAGACAGGTCTCAGGTTTAAGAATGCGGAGGAGGATACGCATCATTAAATACATATAGACTTATTTTACAGTCTGTTTGCTCCAACAGTGACACATGACATGATTCAAGACGTGTTTTTACTCACGGAGGAAGGAAGGAATTTGAGTTTTGCAAAGAAGGTGAACGAAGGCAGAGTGTTGTAGCTTTGAGACTTAGTACCATAGTGAGGTCATGGTGTGGTCCCCGTGTTCCGCAAATCTGCACAAAGTACGAGAAAAAGGGGACAGTACTAAACTCTGTCGTGAACATTATCTCTAAATCAATATACCGTATTTTTCGGACTATAAGGCGCACTTAAAATCCTTTCATTTTCTCAAAAATGGACAGTGCGCCTTGCAACCCGGTGCGCCTAATGTACGGAATAATTCTGGTTGTGCTTACCGACCTCGAAGCAATTGCATTTGGTGCATGGTGTAATGATAAGTGTGACCAGTAGATGGCAGTCACACATACGAGATACGTGTAGACTGCAATATGACGCCAGTAAACAACACCAACACTTTAAATGTTCCGTTGAGAATATTGAACATTACACACGGCGCTCAAAAATCTGTCAAAATGTTTTAGTGCGACTTTGAAGGCGCACCGCTTGACGGATTGTCGGCCCATTACGGTTATTGTAGTCTACTATGGTGTGTGTACAAACCCCGTTTCCATATGAGTTGGGAAATTGATTTGCAAATCATTGTATTCCGTTTATATTTACTGAGATCATTTAGGACCAAAACACTGAAAACAAGTAAAACACTCTAACATAAAATCTGCTTAGTGAGAAGAATTATCTTATTAGACAGAAAATAAGCAAATATCACCCTTATTTGAGATATTTAATCTTACTTAGATTTCACTTTTTGCAGTGCACTGAACGAATTTGTCCACAAGATGGCAGCATAGCACAAACAATAACACACTTTCTAGGTGTATTTGCTTGTCGTTGGGTTTTGTTAAACTAATTTTAGAATGGCTGTTATCGGAGAAAAATCTTTATAGTAGCTGCACGGTCTTATAAGCCGCATGGTTCAAAGTGTAGGTAAAAAGTAGTTGCTTATAGTCCAGAATGTACGGTGTACACTGCAAAAAGTCAGTGTTCAAAAACAAGAAAAAACTAAACAAAAATTAGGGGTATTTTATTTGAACTAAGCAAAATTATTTGCCAATAGAACAAGAAAATTTGGCTTGTCAAGACTTTCCAAAACAAGTAAAATTAACAATGAACCCAAAAATACCTTAAAATAAGTATATTCTCACTAATAACAACTGTACTACTATATGAGTACCTATTTTCTATTGTTTCATTGAAAATAAAACAGCAAAGTCCATTTGGCTGTCATCTGTTTTAATTATGAGACACAATTGTGTCAAAGTCATGATTTTTTTTTTCCATGCTTGAAATAAGAAATTATGACTTTAAAAAAGTAGTTTTATACTTGTGAGTGTTGATGACACGGCTTTGCAACACTTGATATTCTAGTTTCAAGCATGTTTTACTCAATATAGGTCATCACATCTCAGCAACAAGCTGTAATATCTTACTGAGATCATTTAGGACCAAAACACTGAAAACAAGTAAAACACTCTAACATAAAATCTGCTTAGTGAGAAGAATTATCTTATTAGACAGAAAATAAGCAAATATCACCCTTATTTGAGATATTTAATCTTACTTAGATTTCACTTTTTGCAGTGCAGTGAGGGAATTTGTCCACAAGATGGCAGCATAGCACAAACAATAACACACTTTCTAGGTGTATTTGCTTGTCGTTGGGTTTTGTTAAACTAATTTTAGAATGGCTGTTATCGGAGAAAAATCTTTATAGTAGCTGCACGGTCTTATAAGCCACATGGTTCAAAGTGTAGGTAAAAAGTAGTTGCTTATAGTCCACAATGTACGGTGTACACTGCAAAAAGTCAGTGTTCAAAAACAAGAAAAAAATTCATACAAAAATTAGGGGTATTTTATTTGAACTAAGCAAAATTGTTTGCCAATAGAACAAGAAAATTTGGCTTGTCAAGACTTTCCAAAACAAGTCAAATTAGCTAACCTCAATGAACCCAAAAATACCTTAAAATAAGTATATTCTCACTAATAACAACTGTACTACTATATGAGTATGTATTTTGTATTGTTTCATTGAAAATAAAACAGCAAAGTCCATTTGGCTGTCATCTGTTTTAATTATGAGACACAATTGTGTCAGTCATGATTTGTTTTGTTCATGCTTGAAATAAGAAATTATGACTTTAAAAAAGTAGTTTTATACTTGTGAGTGTTGATGACACAGCTTTGCGACACTTGATATTCTAGTTTCAAGCATGTTTTCACTTTCAAGAATTATCTTATTAGACAGAAAATAAGCAAATATCACCCTTATTTGAGATATTTAATCTTACTTAGATTTCACTCTTTGCAGTGCAGTGAGCGAATTTGTCCACAAGATGGCAGCATAGCACAAACAATAACACACTTTCTAAGTGTATTGTTTGTTGTTGTTTTTGTTTTTTTTTACAAATTTTAGAATGGCTGTTATTGGAAAAAAATCGTTATGTTAGCCGCACGGTTTTATAAGCCGCTGGGTTCAAAGTGTAGGTAAGCAGTAGTTGCTTATAGTCCAGAATTTACGGTGTATCGTGTCCTATTTTTTTATTCTTGAAAAGAATTGATGGGACGTCGAGAAGAATAGAATGGACTTTATTGTCATCATATTTGCATATAACGAGATTAAGGACTCCAATTAATTAGTGGAAACAAATATGGAATAAAAATAAATCACATAAGTAATAAAGATCAAAAATAAGAATTGAAATAAACAGACTACTATCCAATAAAAAACAATAAACAATCCTGTACAATATACAAAAAAACTGTACAATATACAGAAGAAAACAAGAGTAATAAAGTAATGACAATGAGTGTCGGATGTATTGCACTCGTAGGGTAATATTGCACAGTAGGGTATTAGGGTAGGATATTGTATAAAGGAGAATGATTTATTATAAGTTAAAGTTCAGGATGTTGACAGCTGTGGGAAAGAAGCTGTCTCTGAGCTTGTTTGTGGTCGTTTTTAAAAATGTCAGCAGAAACTCTGCTTCTTCCTGCTCCTTTTCGAAAGTAAACCATCACCATTCAGTCTTAGAGGGTTAACAAGGAAAATCACAATACAGTTAAAGTAACATTTCATCTGGAAACAGCCGACCGTAAACAAAAAAAGGGACATTGAAATGTTGTCGTCCTGAATTTTTCTCCCATTTGCAAAAAAAGACGATTCGCTATGACAGACGTTTTTGTTCTTGTGTAAGAAAGTAGGCAAACAGACAATAAACAATGTGACTTGACATGAGTGGGAACTGCAGCTTTCCTAAAATAGACTTGAGTGAATGCATGAGATTCCTCCCAAAAACATATTCATATTCATCTTTTCTTTGCCATCAACGTGTCTGACGTGTTGGGAAACAAGAACGACCAGTGGTCATTCTTGACTGATTGTGTATCATCTATTGATTGATTTATTTGTTTTTAAATACAAATGTAGCTTTAATAGTCTTCTGAATTAAATAGCTATTGTTGTAATTGTGTGAATAAGGGGCAGAATGCTAATATTGTCATGCTAACGTTAGCATGCTAATGTTTTATGCTAACATTTTTTTTTCTTTTTCGTATAAACCCTAACAATCATTGTTTTTGATACTTGGCACCATCTTAAAAGTATGCTAACTTTTCCTGCCATCAAGCTAATGTTAGCATGCTAATGTTTTATGCTAGCATTTTTTTTCCGTATAAACCCTAAAAATTATTGCTTTTGATACTTGGCACCATCTTAGAAATATGCTAACTTTTCCTGCCATCAAGCTAACGTTAGCATGCTAATGTTTTATGTTAGCATTTTTTTTTCTTTTTCGTATGAACCCTAAGAATTGTTGCTTTCGATACTTGGCACCATCTTACACGTATGCTAACGTTTCCTGCCATCAAGCTAACGTTAACATGCTAATGCATTTTTTTTTTTTTCCTTTTTTCCATATTAACCCTAAGAATCGTTGCTTTCGATACTTGGCACCATCTTAGAAGTATGCTAACTTTTCCTGCCATCAAGCTAACGTTAGCATGCTAATGTTTTATGCTAGCATTTTTTTTTCTTTTTCGTATAATCCCTAAGAATCGTTGCTTTCAGTACTTGGCACCATCTTAGAAGTATGCTAACCTTTCCTGCCATCAAGCTAATATTAGCATGCTAATGTTTTATGCTAGCATTTTTTTTCCCATATAAACCCTAAGAATCATTGCTTTCGATACTTGGCACCATTTTAGAAGTAAACTTTTCTTACCATCAAGCTAACGTTAGCATGCTAATGTTTTATGCTTGCATTTTTTTTATTTTTTTTCGTATGAACTCTAACAATCATTGTTTTCGATACTTGGCACCATCTTAGAAGTATGCTAACTTTTCCTGCCATCAAGCTAACGTTAGCATGCTAATTTTTTATGGTAGCATTTTTTTCTTTTCTGTATAAACCCTAAGAATTGTTGCTTTCGATACTTGGCTCCATCTTAGAAGTATGCTAACTTTTCCTGCCATCAAGCTAACGTTAGCATGCTAATGTTTAATGCTAGCATTTTTATGTTATTTTTTCATATAAACCCTAAGAATTGTTGCTTTCGATACTTGGCACCATCTTAGAAGTATGCTAACGTTTCCTGCCATCAAGCTAACGTTAACATGCTAATGCATTTTTTTTCTTTTTTTTTCTTTCCTTTTTTCCGTATGAACCCTAAGAATCGTTGCTTTCAATACTTGGCACCATCTTAGAAGTATACTAACTTTTCCTGCCATCAAGCTAACGTTAGCATGCTAATGTTTTATGTTAGCATTTTTTTTTCTTTTTTGTATGAACCCTAAGAATTGTTGCTTTCGATACTTGGCACCATCTTAGAAGTATGCTAACTTTTCCTGCCATCAAGCTAATGTTAGCATGCTATGTTTTATGCTAGCATTTTTATTTTTTTCGTATAAACCCTAAGAATCATTGCTTTCGGTACTTGGCACCATCTTAGAAGTATGCTAACTTTTCCTGCCATCAAGCTAACGTTAGCATGCTAATGTTTTATGCTAGCATTTTTTTCTTTTTCGTACAAACCCTAAGAATCATTGCTTTCGATACTTGGCACCATCTTAGTAGTATGCTAACATTTCCTGCCATCTAGCTAACGTTAACATGCTAATGCATTTAATTTTCCTTTTTTTCCTTTTTTCCGTATAAACCCTAAGAATCGTTGCTTTCGATACTTGGCACCATCTTAGAAGTATACTAACTTTTCCTGCCATCAAGCTAACGTTAGCATGCTAATGTTTAATGCTAGCATTTTTATTTTATTTTTTTGTATAAACTCTAAGAATTGTTGCTTTCGATACTTGGCACCATTTTAGAAGTATACTAACTTTTCCTGCCATCAAGCTAATGTTAGCATGCTATGTTTTATGCTAGCATTTTAATTTTTTATTTCCGTAAAAACGCTAAGAATAATTGCTTTCGATACTTGGCACCACCATAGAAGTATGCTAACTTTTCCTGCCATCAAGCTAACGTTAGCATGCTAATGCGTTTTCCCCCCTTTTTTCTGTCTAAACCCTAAGAATCGTTGCTTTCGATACTTGGCACCATCTTAGAAGTATGCTAACTTTTCCTGCCATCAAGCTAACGTTAGCATGCTAATGTTTAATGCTAGCATTTTTATTTTATTTTTTCGTATAAACCCTAAGAATTGTTGCTTTCGATACTTGGCACCATCCTAGAAGTATGCTAACGTTTCCTGCCATCAAGCTAACGTTAACATGCTAATGCATTTTTTTTATTTTTTTTTCCTTTTTTCCGTATAAACCCTAACCCTTAGAAGTATGCTAACTTTTCCTGCTCAGGAACACTGCAGAAAACCAGTGTCAGTAACTACAGTTCATCGCTACATCTGTAAGTGCAAGTTAAAGCTCTACTATGCAAAGTGAAAGCCATTTATCAACAACACCCAGACACGCCGCTGGCTTTGCTGGGCCCGAGCTCATCTAAGATGGACTTATGCAAAGTGGAAAAGTGTTCTGTGGTCTGACTAGTACACATTCCAATTTTTGGGGGGGAACCAGACCAAAGACGAAAAGAACCATCCGGACTGTTATAGGCACAAAGTTGAAAAGCCAGCATGTGTGATGGTATGGGGGTGTATTAGTGCCCAAGACATGGGTAACTTACACATCTGTGAAGGCACCATTAATGCTGAAAGGTACATACAGGTTTTGGAGCAACATATGTGCCATCTAAGCAACTTATTTTTCATGGACGCCCCTGCTTATTTCAGCAAGACAATGCCAAGCCACGTGTTACATTAACGTGGCTTCATAGTAAAAGAGTGCGGGTACTAGACTGGCCTGCCTGTAGTCCAGACCTGTCTCCCATTGAAAATGTGTGGCGCATTATGAAGCCTAAAATAGCACAACGGAGACCCCCGGACTGTTGAACAACTTAAGCTGTACATCAAGCAAGAATGGGAAAGAATTCCACCTGAAAAGCTTCAAAAATGTGTCTCCTCAGTTCCCAAACGTTTACTGAGTGTTGTTAAAAGGAAAGGCCATGTAACACAGTGGTAAAATGCCCCAGTGCCAACTTTTTTGCAATATGTTGCTGCCATTAAATTCTAAGTTAAACTCTAAAGGCCTTAGTTGGCCACATGCGTGGACAGCACCTTTTAGCTCTTATTTCCAAAATTCTGTACACTACTGAATTGAGGTCTTATGGCCACTTATGTGGACACTTATACTGCCATCTGGTGGTGTCAGAAGAGTATAACATACAAAGGAATTTGGAGAGAAAAAAGTGTCAACATAAGAATTAGCATGTCACTAAACATGGAGTACGGTACACGTTTGTTACTTATGGACTAAGTACATCATATCTTAGTTTTTATTCTAATTAGGGTCCAATAAGCCCAAATAGCAAAGATAAATAAAAAAGAGCATTTAAACAAACAGCTTGGGCCTTAAGAGGTTAATGATTATTCGCACAAGAAAATATGTTTCTCAGTTGGAACATTAAATATCTTGTCTTTGCAGTCTATTCAATTGAATATAAGTTGAAAAGGATTTGCTTATCATTGTATTCTGTTTTTATTTACCATTTACACAACGTGCCAACTTCACTGGTTTGGGGTTGTGTAGTTGTTTTTAATGTTGTATCAGTTATTTTTTTATTTAATGTTGAATAAAAGTGGAATGCATAAATATACAAGCAACATGTCTTTATCACAATCACATAACACGATTGAAAACAACTATTATAGTTAACAAATTCATGATTTATGAAGTGTATTATTGCAGGGTTTTTCAACCTTTTTTGAGCCAAGGCACATTTTTTGTGTTGAAAAAATACGGAGGCACACCACCAGCAGAAATCATTAAAAAACGAAACTCAGTTGACAGTAAAAAGTTGTTGGATATGCCTTTAAAGCATAACCAAGCATGCATCACTATAGCTCTTGTCTCAAAGTAGGTGTACTGTCAGCACCTGTCACATCACACCCTGACTTATTTGGACCTTTTTGCTGTTTTCCTGTGTGTAGTGTTTTAGTTCTTGTCTTGTGCTCCTATTTTGGTGGCTTTTTCTCTTTTTTTGGTATTTTCCTGTAGCAGTTTCATGTCTTCCTTTGAGCGATATTTCCCGCATCTACTTTGTTTTAGCAATCAAGAATATTTCAGTTGTTTTTATCCTTCTTTGTGGGGACATTGTTGATTGTCATGTCATGTTCGGATGTACATTGTGGACGCCGTCTTTGCTCCGCAGTAAGTCTTTGCTGTCGTCCAGCATTCTGTTTTTGTTTACTTTGTAGCCAGTTCAGTTTTAGTTTCGTTCTGCATAGCCTTCCCTAAGCTTCAATGCCTTTTCTTAGGGGCACACACCTTTTGTTTATTTTTGGTTTAAGCATTAGATACCTTTTTACCTGCACGCTGCCTCCCGCTGTTTCCGACATCTACAAAGCAATTAGCTACCTGCTGCCACCTACTGATATGGAAGAGTATTACACGGTTACTCTGCCGAGCTCTAGACAGTATAGACCAGGGGTCGGCAACCTTTACCACCCAAAGAGCCATTTTGACCCGTTTCACAAATTAAAGAAAACAATGGGAGCCACAAAACTCTTTTGAAATTTAAAATGAAATAACACTGCATACAAAGTTTTTTTTTTGCTTTGTGCTATGTATAAACGAGACACGCAGCCCGCACCTTAATATGGAAATGCAATGTTAGTGCGGCCCGCGAGTTTTATATGAAGGGCACTTGACAGCGTCACACTTGCCAACCCTCCCGATTTTTCCGGTAGACTCCCGAATTTCAGGGAAACTATTCTCTTGAATGTATGCTGATTTTCACCCAAACAACAATAATAAGGGCGTGCCGTGATGTCACTACCTTTAGCGCCCTCTACAGCTTGAAAAAACAGCTTGCCAGCCCAGTTACATGTTATATGAGGCTTCTGCAGACACACATAAGTGAATGCCATGCATACTTGGTTAACAGCCATACAGATCACACTGAGGGTGGCGATATAAACAACTTTAACACTCTTAATAATATGCGCCACACTGTGAACCCACACCAAACAAGAATGACAAACACATTTTAGGAGAACATCCGCACCGTAACACAACAGAACAAATAACCAGAATCCCATGCATCCCTAACTCTTCCGGGCTACTTTATACACCCCCGCTACCACCAAAGCCCGCCACCCCAACCCTGCCCCCCCACACATCAACAACACCCCCCCACCCCCTGTGCGTAGATTGAGGTGGGCGGGGTTTGGTGGTAGCAGGGTGTGTAATGTAGCCCGGAAGAGTTAGGGCATACTTGCCAACCCTCCCGAATTTTCCGGGAGACTCCCGAAATTCAGCGCCTCTCCCGAAAACCTCCCGGGACAAATATTCTCCTGAAAATCTCCCGATTTTCAGCCAGAGCTGGAGGCCACGCCCCCCCCCCCCCCCCCCCCCCCCCCCCCCCAGCTCCATGCGGACCTGAGTGAGGACAGCCTTTTTTCACGAAGGGAGGACAACAGGGTGACAAGAACTAAATCATCCAGACTAGAGATAAATTGTATTATTATGTTTATCTTACCTAAAAATAAATATATTTATTAATTAATTAAAAAATAAATACATTTTTACTATATTTTGCTAAAAACATCAAAAATTATTATATTGTTATTTTTATTTCTTCTGACTCCTTATTACATACAGCCATATAATTATACATTAAAATAAACATATTTGAAATAATTAATTTTAAATGATCATAATAATTCACTTAAAATGACCATATTTAATTATTAAAATAATTGCTTGTTTATCAACAACTTTAGCATTTTATTCATTACATTTTGAAGCTCTCAGAAGCCAAGTTATGTTATATTCCTTAATATTTATTTATGCAAGTTTGAAGTATCAATTATCTAAACACAGTTTTGTTTGCATATTTTCAGGATGTATATATATATATATATATATATATATATATATATGTGTATGAATTACTTGACTTGGTGAATTCTAGCTTTCAATATACTCATCCCCTCTAAACCACGCCCCCAACCACGCCCTGCGCCACCCCCGACCACGCCTTCACCCCCCACCCCCCACCTCCCGAAATCGGAGGTCTCAAGGTTGGCAAGTATGAGTTAGGGATGCATGGGATTCTGGGTATTTGTTCTGTTGTGTTTATGTTGTGTTACGGTGTGGATGTTCTCCCGAAATGTGTTTGTCATTCTTGTTTGGTGTGGGTTCACAGTGTGGCGCATATTAGTAAGAGTGTTATAGTTGTTTATACGGCCACCGTCAGTGTGATCTGTATGGCTGTTGAACAAGTATGCCTTGCTGTCACTTAGTGTGTGAGCAGACAAAATGTGACTCGGCCGGCACGCTGTTTCTTAGGTGAAAAAGCGGACGCGACGACAGGTTGTAGAGGACGCAAAATGCAGTGCCATCACGGCACGCCCTCAATTTTGTTGTCCGGGTGAAAATCTGAGAATGTTTGCCCTGGGAGAGGCAGTGAAATCCGGAAGTCTCCCGGAAAAATCGGGAGCGTTGGCAAGAATGCAGCTGAGCCGCATCAGAGTGGTCAAAGAGCCGCATGCGGCTCCGGAGCCGCGGGTTGCCGACCCCTGGTATAGACACTAAACAACAACACATCATTTGCAGACTATAATTACTGGTTTGCAAAAAATATGTTTAACCCAAATAGGTGAAATTAGATAATCTTCCACGGCACACCAGACTGCGGCACAGTGGTTGAAAAACACTGCATTATTATATGTGAGGTGTTTTGTTTCTACATCAACTGGAGTAAGCTGTTGTCTCTTGTATTTGTCGCCATCTAGCGGAGAGCAAAATACCTCAGGTGCATGTAGTTCTATTTAAGAACCACAGGGGTCACTAGAACCCATTTCATGAGCGCAAGAATCCCCTGGCTGTCCGGTGCTGTTGATTAAACTGCATTTCAGATAATGACCACTAGATGTCGCCACAGTGCGTTCATAGAAAGCTTACACTGGGGAGGAATTCCACTCTTTATAGATGAAAAAAAGTGAGCCAATAAACATGATTTGATTGTCCAGACCCTGGTGGTACAACATGATAAAAATAGATGAAGTTATTTCATGTTTCACATAAGGAAAGAAGGCACATGACAACTTCCATATTGAGCAGCAGGTACTAAATGTGTCTTTTCTTGGTTCTTTAGGGGGCTGTCCATGCAGGATGCCATCATCACACCTCAACCCACCCCCATGCATCCCTCTATTGGGTTGACTTTTTTTTTTTTTCCCCTTGATTGCGCACGTACCCACCACCCCCACACCTTCTGTGAGGCAGCTTTTTTTTTTTTGCCCCGGCAGTTCCTCGCTGTGCCGGCCTGGGAAAAGGAATAAGGGAGCGAGAAGAGAGGATTTGGTGAACTAAGGAGGCACAGGGACCATGGATTATCTCTCGGTCTTGCTGAAGTCCTGGGTGCTGCTGCAGACGCTGTGCCTGGTTCTGGCCCAAGTGGTAAGTGGACCGGGGACACCTGCGTTCTTTAAAAGGGATTTTATGTAAGGGTGGAGTTGAAATGATCCTGAAGAACGAAATGAACTGGGCTTTACTACTTTCGATTTGTATCTTCAACACTCATTTTTCCTCTCAAGTTGAAATTGGCGGATGTTTTTAATGACTTTTGTCCGGAAAACAAAGTTCAAAAGTTTTTTTCAGTGAAACTACACCCAGACAGAACAAACTTTGACCACTAGGTGTGAGAGCCCTTAGTCAAAGTGACGACCACACGTTATCTCCTGGATGCTTTTAAACTGAAGGGTTTGTTTTATTTTGAACACATGAAGAATCGTTTTTTTTTTTTAAAAGACAGTCTCACCTGGACTGGCAGAGATGAAATTCCAAAAGGAGGGGGTTTAGGTTGAGGTGTGGGTTGTGCCAGTCTTAGGACCCCTCCTTCCAACATTCCTCCTCTGTCCTTTGTACTGCACCATGTTTATACGGCACTCCAAAAAGTAGAAGATCCTGTAAAAGTCCATTCATATCTGATACAAAGTGAAATATTTCCAAATATTTGTTACATGTTGATGTTTGTGGGGGGTTTTATGTTTTTAATTCAGGGTAAGAAAGCCATAATCATCAAAATGATACCAAAAGAAGCCTTGAAATATAATGAGTTGCATCATGTATCATGTAAAAATGTCACCTTGCAAATCTAATTGCAACCTTTGCCCCATATTCATTATGAATTTCACCTGTTTTTAATTGTTTTCTTCAAAAATAGCACACATTTTAATAACCTTCCCAGAATGTCTTCGTTATTATGTGACCTGCAATGTTTTAGAGTTAGAGGCGTTCAATAATGATACTTTCCCGAGGTTTTTTTTAAAGCATATTTAAAAGTTTTATGCTGTTAATATGTGTTTTTATAATTACATGAAATGATGATAATACCATACCGTGCCAACTTTATTGGTAAAGCCCTTTAAAGTCAACCACAGTTGAAGAACACAGGGCAATACAGGCAAAGGACAGACTAAAAAATAACATTTAAAACAGAGGTAAAACACACACACATATGTATATATATACATACATACACACACACACACACATATATATATATATATATATATATATATATATATATATATATATATATATATATATATATATATATATATATATATATATACACACACATAGAAAAAGCAAATACTAATTATCTTAAGAGCAATTTTTTTGAAAAAAAAACCCAGTTTAAACAGTTCAATGACTAAATTGCTGGACTTTCAGAGAGGCCCACCTGGACCCCAAGGCCAGGCAGGTCCACCAGGCCCCTCTGGTACTCCCGGGTCGGACGGCATCGATGTGAGTACCCCCACCACCACCATCACCACCACCCACCACCACCAGCAGCTTTGTCACAAAGAGCATCATTGTGCTGCACTAGAGTGCAGTACTCCAGGTTTACCAGCAGAGGGCGGTGTTCATGCAAACACAGGGCTACAAAAAGAGCTCTGTTCCTCAGCAGAGAGAGGGTCTTTCAGGAGGCAGACTCCAGGAAGGGGGTCTGGGTTTGTGTCACGGTCATGTGATAAGTTTATTTATAGACAAGTTTTCCAAACATGCTGTCAAATTCAGAATGCATATGAAGAAGCAGAAATTGTTTTAAAGTGTAGACGCCACAGAACACATCTTTTCTTGGCAAATGGCACTGATTGTGTAAATTGATTACTTTATCAATTATGTCATCTTTTGTATGCAGGGAGACAAAGGTGCTCCTGGAACACCTGGTCCACTTGTAAGTATTGTCCACCTTTTTATTCAAAATGAATTCATTAAAAAAGTAGTGGTGGTCATTTATGGTGTTATTTGTTGTTATTAGGGTCAAAAGGGAGAGCCAGGAGAGTCGGGTCGTGATGGAGCACCAGGAGAGAACGGCATCGATGTAAATAAACACAAAGTTTATTTCTTCCCTGGGACTTTTTTGTTGAGTTACGAGGAGAAAGGCCGCATTTATGGCGGCGGGTAGTTATTGCACAGCCATGTTTTGATGGATGCTTCGTATCCCAGCTTGGCCCGCTGTGAAAGAAGGCAAGTTGGTGGCGGTAAAATGTTGTAGCGTGTCGGGTAAAATGATAAGCGCTGTCTAATGTGAGCAAAACTTTTGTTTTTTATGAGGCATTCGTCTTAAATTAACTGGTAACAATAAAACGTCTACAAGGGTTTTTTTCCCCCCAGGCTGGCAAAAGTCGATATTATGTCTTTCATAAGGTTTTAAGAATAATTAGATGAGTAAATAAATAAATAAAATAGTCAGTTAATTAAATTAGTTAATTAATTTAGAAAATGAATACATTTATTCAATAAATTAATTAACTGGTAACGATTAAAAGTCTACAAGGTTTTTTTTCCCCAGGCTGGTGGAAATCGATTTAATGTGTTTCATAGGGTTTTAAGAATAAAAAAATATCTAAATAAAATTATTAAATAATTAAATTAATAAATTAAACCAATTACACAAATTAGAAAATTAATCAATGTAAAGAAATGTATTGATTAGATAAATTAATTGACTGGTAACAATGAAAAGTCTGCAGGATTTTTCCCAGTTTGGTGAAAGTCGATTTAATGTTTTTCATAGGGTTTTAAGAATAAACAAATATGTAAATGCAATTATTAAATTAATAAATTTAACTAATTACACAAATTAGAAAATGTATCAATGTAAAAAAATTAATTAATTAGATAAGTTAATTAACTGGTAACAATGAAAAGTATACCGTTTTTTTTCCCAGTTTGGTGAAAGTCGATTTAATGTGTTTCATAGGGTTTTAAGAATAAATATATACGTAAATAAAATGATTGAATAGTTAAATTAATAAATGTAACTAATTACACAAATTAGAAAATTAATAAATTAAAAAAGTGAATTAATTAGATAAATGAATTAACTGGTAACAATGAAAAGAGGTTTTTTTTCCCAGTTTGGTGAAAGTTGATTTAATGTATTTCATAAGGTTTTAAAAAGAAATAAATAAAATTAATTAATCAATTAAATAAATAAAATTAATTATACCATTAATTAATAGATTAATGAATCAACTGGTAACAATAAATAGTCCAAAGGTTGTTTTTTTTCACGTG
This sequence comes from Nerophis lumbriciformis, assembly GCF_033978685.3. Lineage (NCBI taxonomy): Eukaryota > Metazoa > Chordata > Actinopteri > Syngnathiformes > Syngnathidae > Nerophis > Nerophis lumbriciformis. Next base: position 33,863,891 of record NC_084568.2, on the reverse strand, counting down.
TTGGTGGAAGTCGATTTAATGTATTTTATAAGGTTTTAAGAATTATTATATGAGTAAATAAATAAATAAAATAATCAGTTAATTTAATTAATTAATTAATTAGATAATTTGGAAGATGAATACATTTATTAAATAAATAAATTAACTGGTAAAAATTATAAGTCGACAAGGTTTTTTTCCCCCAGGCAGGTGGAAATCGATTGAATGTGTTTCATCGGGTTTTAAGAATAAATAAATACGTAAATACAATTATTACAAAATTAAATTAATAAATGTAACTAATTACACAAACTAAAAAATGTATACATTTAAAAAAATAATTAATTAAATCAATTAATTAACTGGTAACAATGAAAAGTTCTACAGGTTATTTTTTCCCAGTTTGATGAAAGTCGATTTCATAGGGATTTAAGAATAAATAAATACGTAAATACAATTATTACATAATTAAATTAATAAATTGAACTAATTACACAAATGATGAAATTAATACATTTAAAAAATGAATTATTTAGATGAATTAATCAACTGGTAGCAATGAAAAGTCTACAGTTTTTTTTCCCCCAGTTTGGTGAAAGTCGTATTAATGTTTTTCATAAGGGTTTAAAAATAAATAAAACAAATCAATTAAATAAATAAAATAAATGATAATATTCATTAATAAATTAATTAATCAACTGGTAACAATGAACAGTACACAAGAGTTTTTTTCACGTGTTGGTGGAAGTCGATTTAATGTCTTTCATAAGGTTTTAAAAATAAACAATCAAAAATTAATTAATGAATAAAATAAATGAAACCATGAATTAATAAATTAATTAATCAACTGGTAACAATATACAGTCCACAAGGGTTTTTTTCACGTGCTGGTGGAAGTCGATTTAATGTCTTTCATAAGGTTTTAAGAATTATTATATGAGTAAATAAATAAATAAAATAATCAGTTAATTTAATTAATTAATTAATTAGATAATTTGGAAGATGAATACATTTATTAAATAAATTAATTAACTGGTAAAAATTATAAGTCGACAAGGTTTTTTTCCCCCAGGCAGGTGGAAATCGATTGAATGTGTTTCATCGGGTTTTAAGAATAAATAAATACGTAAATACAATTATTACATAATTAAATTAATAAATGTAACTAATTACACAAACTAAAAAAATTATACATTTAAAAAAATAATTGATTAGATCAATTAATTAACTGGTAACAATGAAAAGTTCTACAGGTTATTTTTTCCCAGTTTGATGAAAGTCGATTTCATAGGGATTTAAGAATAAATAAATACGTAAATAAAATTATTACATAATTAAATTAATAAATTGAACTAATTACACAAATGATCAAATTAATACATTTAAAAAATGAATTATTTAGATGAATTAATCAACTGGTAACAATGAAAAGTCTACAGTTTTTTTTCCCCCAGTTTGGTGAAAGTCGTATTAATGTTTTTCATAAGGGTTTAAAAATAAATAAAACAAATCAATTAAATAAATAAAATAAATGATAATATGAATTAATAAATTAATTAATCAACTGGTACCAATGAACAGTCCACAAGGGTTTTTTTCAGTGTTGGTGGAAGTCGATTTAATGTCTTTCATAAGGTTTTAAAAATAAACAATCAAAAATTAATTAATAAAATAAATAAATAAAATAAATGAAACCATGAATTAATAAATAAATTAATCAACTGGTAACAATATACAGTCCACAAGGGGTTTTTTCACGTGCTGGTGGAAGTCGATTTAATGTCTTTCATAAGGTTTTAAGAATTATTATATGAGTAAATAAATAAATAAAATGATCAGTTAGTTAAATTAATTAATTAATTAGATAATTTGGAAGATGAATACATTTATTAAATTAATTAATTAACTGGTAAAAATTATAAGTCGACAAGGTTTTTTTCCCCCAGGCAGGTGGAAATCGATTGAATGTGTTTCATCGGGTTTTAAGAATAAATAAATACGTATATACAATTTTTACATAATTAAATTAATAAATGTAACTAATTACACAAACTAAAAAATGTATACATTTAAAAAAAAAAATTAATTACATCAATTAATTAACTGGTAACAATGAAAAGTTCTATAGGTTATTTTTCCCCAGTTTGATGAAAGTCGATTTCATAGGGATTTAAGAATAAATAAATACGTAAATAAAATTATTACATAATTAAATTAATAAATAGAACTAATTACACAAATGATCAAATTAATACATTTAAAAAATGAATTATTTAGATGAATTAATCAACTGGTAACAATGACAAGTCTACAGTTTTTTTCCCCCAGTTTGGTGAAAGAAGTCGTATTAATGTTTTTCATAAGGGTTTAAAAATAAATAAAACAAATCAATTAAATAAATGATAATATGAATTAATAAATTAATTAATCAACTGGTAACAATGAACAGTCGACAAGGGTTTTTTTCAGTGTTGGTGGAAGTCGATTTAATGTCTTTCATAAGGTTTTAAAAATAATTAATCAAAAATGAATTAATAAATAAAATAAATGAAACCATGAATTAATAAATTAATTAATCAACTGGTAACAATGAAAAGTCTACAGGTTTTTTCCCCCAGTTTGGTGAAAGTCGTATTAATGTTTTTCATAAGGTTTTAAAAATAAATAAAACAAATCAATTAAATAAATAAAATAAATGATAATATGAATTAATACATTTATTAATCAACTGGTAACAATGAACAGTCCACAAGGGTTTTTTTCAGTGTTGGTGGAAGTCGATTTAATGTCTTTCATAAGGTTTTAAAAATAAACAATCAAAAATTAATAAATAAAATAAATGAAACCATTAATTAATAAATTAATTAATCAACTGGTAACAATATACAGTCCACAAGGGTTTTTTTCACGTGCTGTTGGAAGTCGATTTAATGTCTTTCATAAGGTTTTAAGAATTGGAATAAATAGACAAGTAAATACAATTAATTACATAAATACAATGTAATAATTAAATACATTACAAAATGAATGAATTAATCAAATAAAATTCATTAATTAAATTAATTAAAATAACATAATTGTTTTGAAGGATTGAACAATGTGCTTATTTGTATTAAAAAGGAAATCATTGTGACTCATATGGCTCTAAAGTGATTAACTATTGTTGATGGATGTAAGTAGAAAGTGCATTGTGGTCACATGCAAACGGAACCACGCACATAAACTGCAAACACACGCCGCCTTCAGAGCTTGAGCCCGTAATCCTCTTTGGAATCTCCACCTCCAGTTTGTTTCCCAATTACCTTCAGGAACTGTGATTATGTCGATGTCAATTCAAGCATTACCTGCCTTGACCCCCGTGTCTTCCTCCTTTTCCGCCCCTCTTCAGGGTTTGATTGGTGCCAAAGGCGACCGAGGTCCAATCGGAAGCCCTGGGCCAAAGGCAAGTGTTCCTGTTAAAGTTCTCAATCTTCCAGAACTCACCAAGTAGTCACTGCAGAGGTCCTTGTCGTAGTCTTTGATTATAACCACGCCGCTGATTCATTTAATGGTGCTCGTTAAGGCGTTTCAAACTCTTGCTGCTGGGTTATTACATTTAGAAACAAACAATCTGCTAAGTAACACATTCATCAGTTGGAGTACATTGTAAAACATGTAAAACGCCTCTGAAATGAAATGGAGTGGAAGCATTCTCCTTCAGTAATTAATTACCGTATTTTCCGGACCATAGGGCGCACCGGATTAAAAGGCGCACTGCCGGTGAGCGGGTCTAGTCAGGTCTTTTTTCATACATAAGGCGCATTAAAGGGGTCATATTATGATTTTTTTCTGAATATAAAACACTTCCTTGTGGTCTACATAACATGTGATGGTGGTTCTTTGGTCAAAATGTTGCATAGATGATGTTTTTCAGACCCTCTTCAAGTCGCTTTCTGACAGTCACTTCAGTCCCGACCAAAATGGGAACTCTCTAATAACTAAAGTTCCTTGGGTGAATAATGTAAAGTCACTACACCGGTATGTTTTAGCGCTTTCATGGCGAGTTTACTGACATATATAAGTAAGAACTTTACACTACTTTATATTAGAAATGGCAACAGCAGAGGATGAATGTCACATAACAAGAAGATAGAGAAAAAGAAGAAGCTTATTGACTACGGTGTCGGCACGGACTACAAAGGCGGATTCACGCAATTTTTCAGGACTTATGCAGATCCCAAATACAGATCAGCAGGTACTAGAAGGTAAAAAAAGTTGCTTTTGCATAATTTTGCAAAACAAAACGCCAGATAATATGTCTTACCTTGTACACACACCATAATGATACTCGTATGTTTAATGCGCCGACAATCCATCAAGCGGTGTGGCATCATAGCTTACCAAAGTCGTACTAAAACATTTTGATAGATTTTTGAGTGCCGTGTATAATGTTCGATATTTTCAATGGAACATTTAAAATGTTGGTGTTGTTTACTTGAGTCATATTGCCAACATAGTGCAGCCTACACTTATCTCTTATGTTTGACTGCCATCTACTGGTCACACTTATCGTTACACAATGTACCAAATACAATTGCTTCAAGGTGGGTAAGCTCAACTAAATGTATTCCTTACATTAGGTGCACTGGGTTATAAGGCGCATTGTCGAGTTTTAAGAAAAAAAAAATGTTTAAGTGCGAAAAATACGGTACCCAGGTGCATTAAAGGGGTCATATTATGATTTTTTTGTAATGTAAAACACTTACTTGTGGTCTACATAACATGTGATAGTGGTTCTTTGGTGCATAGATGATGTTTTACAGATCATCTTCAAGTCGCTTTCTGACAGTCACTTCAGTCCCGACCAAAATGAGAACTCTCTAATAACTAAAGTTCCTTGGGTGAATAATGTAAACTCACTACACCGGTATGTTTTAGCGCTTTCATGGCGAGTTTACTGACAGATATAAGTAAGAACTTTACACTACTTTATGTTAGAAATGGCAACAGTGTCACATAACAAGAAGATAGAGAAAAAGAAGAAGCTTATTGACTACGGTGTCGGCACGGACTACAAAGGCGGATTCACGCAATTTTTCAGGACTTATGCAGATCCCAAATACAGATCAGCAGGTACTAGAAAGTAAAAAAAGTTGCTTTTGCATAATTTTGCAAAACAAAACGCCAGATAATATGTCTTACCTTGTACACACACCATAATGATACTCGTATGTTTAATGCGCCGACAATCCATCAAGCGGTGTGGCATCATAGCTTACCAAAGTCGTACTAAAACATTTTGATAGATTTTTGAGTGCCGTGTGTAATGTTCGATATTTTCAATGGAACATTTAAAATGTTGGTGTTGTTTACTTGAGTCATATTGCCAACATAGTGCAGCCTACAGATATCTCTTATGTTTGACTGCCATCTACTGGTCACACTTATTGTTACACAATGTACCAAATAAAATTGCTTCAAGGTGGGTAAGCTCAACTAAATGTATTCCTTACATTAGGTGCACTGGGTTATAAGGCGCATTGTCGAGTTTAAAGAAAAAAAAAATGTTTAAGTGCGAAAAATACGGTACCCAGGTGCATTAAAGGGGTCATATTATGATTTTTTTCTAATGTAAAACACTTACTTGTGGTCTACATAACATGTGATAGTGGTTCTTTGGTGCATAGATGATGTTTTACAGATCATCTTCAAGTCGCTTTCTGACAGTCACTTCAGTCCCGACCAAAATGGGAACTCTCTAATAACTAAAGTTCCTTGGTTGAATAATGTAAACTCACTACACCGGTATGTTTTAGCGCTTTCATGGCGAGTTTACTGACAGATATAAGTAAGAACTTTACACTACTTTATAATGTCCCATAACAAGAAGATAGAGAAAAAGAAGAAGCTTATCGACTACGGCGTCGCCACGGACTACAGTGGCGGACGTGCGCAAATTTTCAGGACTTATGCAGATCTCAAATACACATCAGCAGGCACCAGAAGGTAAGAAAAATTGCTTTTGCGTAATATTGCGAAACAAAACGCCAGATAATATTTGGCGGTCCTTATACACACACCATAATAATACTTGTATCTCTGACTACGGTAGCCGTAATGGGCCGACAATCCATCAAGCGGTGCGGCTTCAAAGTCGTACTAAAACATTTTGACATATTTCTAAGTGCCGTGTGTGATGTTCTTTATTTCCAATGGAACGTATAAAATGTTGGTGTTGTTTACTTGAGTCATATTGCAGTCTACACGTATCTCTTATGTGTGACTGCCATCTACTGGTCACACTTGTCATTACACTGCATTTCACTGGGGTGTGCTCTGCATGTGACGAATAAAACCCTTGAACCATGAACTATGTACCGAAGAAAATTGCTTCGAGGTCGGTAAACACAACCCGAATTATTCCGTACATTAGGCGCACCGGGTTATCAGGCGCACTGTTAAAGGGGAACATTATCACCAGACATATGTAAGCGTCAATATATACCTTGATGTTGCAGAAAAAAGACCGTATATTTTTTTAACCGATTTCCGAACTCTAAATGGGTGAATTTTGGCTAATTAAACGCCTTTCTATTATTCGCTCTCGGAGCGATGATGTCACAACGGAAAGCAATCCGCCATGTTCTCACTTTCGTCGGTGTGTTGTCGGAGGGTGTAACAACACGAACAGGGACGGATTCAAGTTGCACCAGTGGCCCAAAGATGCCAAAGTGGCAAGAAATTGGACGAAATTTGTTCAAAATACGAGGCTGTGGGGAAAGCCGACGAAATGGTCAGTCGTTTGTTCCGCACACTTTACCGACGAAAGCTATGCTACGACAGAGATGGCCACCTTCCCTTATGCCACCGAAGATGATCAAGAGAAGAATATCGACCCTAGCTTCCCTGGCCTGCTGACATCAACTCCTAAACTGAACAGATCAGCTTTCAGGAAAAGAGAGCGGATGAGGGTATGTCTACAGAATATATTAATTGATGAAAACTTTATTCATTACTCGCGGTTTTACGTAAATTATTATACATAAACTGTGTTTACCAATAATTTAGCTTAAAAACATTTTTTTTTTTCAATCATTCGAGTACATTCGGGTAGTCTTGTGTAATGCAATATTTTGTGTCTATTTAGGTATGGTTAACCTGAGTGCTGAAATCGTGGACAAATATATGTTCTTAGCGCGCCTGAATTGGGCTGTGTGCACTCTCAAAGTGCATGTTGTTGCCAAATGTATTTCATAGGCTGTAAACCTAGTTCATAGTTGTTAGTTTCCTTTAATGCCAAACAAACACATACCAATCGTTGGTTAGAAGGCGATCGCCGAATTCGTCCTCGCTTTCTCCCGTGTCGCTGGCTGTCGTGTCGTTTTCGTCGGTTTCGCTTGCATACGGTTCAAACTGATATGGCTCAATAGCTTCAGTTTCTTCTTCAATTTCGTTTTCGCTACCTGCCTCCACACTACAACCATCCGTTTCAATACATGCGTAATCTGTTGAATCGCTTAAGCCGCTGAAATCCGAGTCTGAATTCAAGCTAATGTCGCTATAGCTTGCTGTTCTATGCGCCATGTTTGTTTGTGTTGGCTTCACTATGTGACGTCACAGGAAAATGGACGGGTGTATATAACGATGGTTAAAATCAGGCACTTTGAAGCTTTTTTTAGGGATATTGCGTGATGGGTAAAATTTTGAAAAAAAACTTTGAAAAATAAAATAAGCCACTGGGAACTGATTTTTAATGGTTTTAACCCTTCTGAAATTGTGATAATGTTCCCCTTTAATTTTTGAGAAAATGAAAGGATTTTATGTGCGCCTTATAGTCCGAAAAATGCGGTACATTTCAATTAAATGAGGGTGGGAATTGGAAAAGGTGCCGTAATAAATATTATCTTTGTTGTCAGCTATTGTTTTGTGTCATCTGCAGGGTCAGTCTGGTTTAAGCGGAGAGCCTGGCCGTCCTGTAAGTATGCCTTTGTGTTGTATCTACTTTTCATAATAAGATCACTTGCAAATATTCAAGGCTCGCTCTGCTGTAGCGTAAATTAAGCGTTTGCTTCATGCTTGAATGCCTGACCAGCTGTCCTCTCTTTGGGCGATGAGGTCATCCAGACGTGGCACACCGACATCTGACAGCCCCTAATTAACCTCCCTAACGACCCTTGTCTATTGATATCATCAACATAGCACCACCAGTGTCCTGTGGTTTAGCTGGTTGGGCTGTAACTCCGGCTATAACCACCGGGGGGAGCTCAGGCTCCATCTTGCACAGGGCAAGGCCATTTCTCGAGTCATGGCGGGGCAGAGGAGAGATAGTGAGAGGGACACACAATTACTTTGTTCCTAATTACTTGCGAGCCAAATAAAGAACAAATGTAGCTAATTACCCTCCACGTTAACGATACTCGGGCATAACTGAATTAATGCAAGTGGTGTCCCTCTTTTGCACACAGGGAACCGGCCTACCCGGACTTGCTGTAAGTATCTCCAATGCTCACAATTGAGCTTTGTGGTTGTTAGTTGGAACTAATATTGGCTTCTTCTGTCCAGGGTGCTCCAGGGCCAATTGGTCTTCCCGGTAATATCGGACTAATCGGACCAAAGGTAAGTGGGTTTTTTTTCAAAAAATAGGAGCAAACATGACCAAACTCCAGACTTATCATTGGGATTCTTCTGCTCGGTATAGGGTTTAATGGGATCACCAGGACCTCCGGGACTCCCGGGCCCAGCAGGCAAGCCAGTAAGTACAAACCCTTTGTTTGGTGGCTAAATGAGCCAAAGAAAGTAGCAAGTCGAGGGTAATTATTTATGTATCTTTGAAGTGAAAGTCATTGTACCCAGGTACCTTCAAGGGGTCTCAAATTCAATCAGGGTGAGGCTGGGCGTACGGAGTATTCATTTCAGAAACACGCTTTAACCACGTGACTACTTTTGTTGTTCACTTCTACGAGCACCTAACCTGAGATTTCACCAAAATGATTCCCGAGCGCGGCCACCGCTGCTGCTCACTGCTCCCCTCACCTCCCAGGGGGTGGAACGAGGGGATGGGTCAAATGCAGAGGTTAATTTCATCACACCTAGTGCGTTTGTGACTATCATTGGTTCTTTAACTTTAACTATGGTGGGTATTTAGTTAAAATGTTGCATATTTTTCCAAGCATGTGATTTGTCCGTTTATAGTAGGAAATCCGTCTTTTTTTTATCTCTGTAATAATATAAAGAAATATTTTCAGTTTTTGTTCGTTTTTTCCCCGACCTACAATGTGTGTAAAAATCTCGATCTGTCTCTTTGCCATACCTGCCAACAACTATGGTTTTCCCATAATGAGTACGGTTTTTGATAATCCAGCGGTAAAAGCTACGGTTTTCTATTAAAAAATGATTAACTTAAAAATCGAAACTACATAGACATCAATGATGATTGATTGGTTTACGTATAAGAACATCCATGATTGGTTGGTGGGTTTGCTATGATGAGTCACGATTGGGTAAGATTAGTGCAAAACATTAAGGACAGGCCAATCAGAGGCATGTTAGGGCGGGTCATGGAACCAGGAAGGGAAATCACAACAGCATACTTGCCAACCCTCCCGAATTTTCCGTGAGACTCCCGAAATTCAGCGGCTCTCCCGAAAACCTCCCGGGACAAATATTCTCCCGAAAATCTCCTGATTTTCAGCCGGAGCTGGAAGCCACGCCCCCTCCAGCTCCATGCGACCTGAGTGAGGACAGCCTTTTTTCATGGCGGGAGGACAATAGGGTGACAAGAACTAAATCATCCAGACTACAGATAAATTGTATTATTATGTTTATCTTACCTAAAAATAAATATATATATTAATTGAAAAAAATGAATAAAAATGTTTACTATATTTTGCTAAAAACATCAAAATTAATTATATTTTTATTTGTATTTTTTCTGACTCCTTATTACACATAGAATTATACATTAATATAAACATATTTGAAATAATTAATTTTAAATGATCATAATAATTCATTTAAAATGACCATATTTAATTATTAAAATAATTGCTTGTTTATCAACAACTTTAACATTTTATTCATTGCATTTTGAAGCTCTCAGAAGCCAAGTTATGTTATATTCCTTAATATTTATTTATGCAAGTTTGAAGTATCAATTATCTAAACACAGTTTTGTTTGCATATTTTCAGGATGTATATATATATATATATATATTTATATATATATATATATAATGAAATACTTGACTTGGTGAATTCTAGCTGTCAATATACTCCTCCCCTCTTAACCACACCCCCAACCACGTCCCCCCGGGGCGGTATAGCTCGGTTGGTAGAGCGGCCGTGCCAGCAACTTGAGGGTTGCGGGTTCGATCCCCGCATCCGCCATCCTAGTTACTGCTGTTGTGTCCTTGGGCAAGACACTTTACCCACCTGCTCCCAGTGCCACCCACACTGGTTTAAATGTAACTTAGATATTGGGTTTCACTATGTAAAGCGCTTTGAGTCACTAGAGTAAAGCGCTATATAAATATATAAGTCAATTCATATATATATATATATATATAATGAAATTCTTGACTTGGTGAATTCTAGCTGTCAATATACTCCTCCCCTCTTAACCACGCCCCCAACAACGCCCACCCCCACACCGCCCGAAATTGGAGGTCTCAAGGTTGGCAAGTATGCAACAGACATCCCAAAATGACGACGAGAGAGTCGGAGAAGAGAAGAGGGAATATTCAAGTGGGTGATTTATATATTAATAAACACTAGTGCACTGCAAAAACAAAAACAAATAAATACAAAAATTAGTGGTATTTTATTTGAACTAAGCAAAATGATCTGCCAATAGAACAAGAAAATTTGGCTTGTCAAGACTTTCCAAAACAAGTAAAATTAGCTAACCTCAATGAACCCCAAAATACCTTAAAATAAGTATATTCCCACTAATAACAAGTGCACTTTTCTTGGTAGAAAAAAAGAGACCTTTTTGCTCAATATGTTGAAAAATATTCTTAGATTAAGTAAATGCTAGTGCCATTATCTTGACATAATGATATGCGCTCGGCATCATGATTTTTTTTTCATGCTTGACGTAAGAAATGATTACTTTAAAAAAGTAGTTTTATACTTGTGAGTGTTGATGACACAGCTTTGCAACACTTGATATTCTAGTTTCAAGCATGTTTTACTCAATATAGGTCATCACATCTCAGCTACACGCTGTAATATCTTACTGAGATCATTTAGGACCAAAACACTTAAAAGAAGTAAAACACTCTAACATAAAATCTGCTTAGTGAGAAGAATTATCTTATCAGACAGAAAATAAGCAAATATCACCCTTATTTGAGATATTTAAGCTTACTTAGATTTCAGTTATTGCATTGTGGAAGATGGTAGAGGGATTCTCTTAATTAGATTTTTCTTTTAGCGATGTAGACGACGACCAGGAAACCCACAATGCGTCTATTTGGCCACATTTGGACAAATGTATGCGTCTCATAAAACAATGGCCAAAACATTCATTTTAGTTTTTTACCATGTCAGCCCAAATCAAAAATGGAAGAGGTGTAAAACACATTTAACAACACGCATGTGGTGACTTTTGCTACAGTATAGCCTGTCTAAATGCTAACTTTCATTTTCATTGGTGTTTTTGAACAACACAGTAGCTGACATTTTGTTCATTATTTCTACTCTTTATATTTTGACATTGAATAGTTGAATCATAAACAACATGACTGCAAGATATTTGTTATTTCATGCTATAAATCACACATGGCTATTCAGATAAAGGAAGTTAGAATAGAATAAACAGTGTTTGCACTATTTATGATGTTTGCATTCGGAGCGGTTAGAAGTGGAGAGGGAGTCAAAGAGACAGAAATTGGCTGTAAAATCCAAGGCAGAATCTACTAAAGCAGAAACAAAAAGGAAAATGCAAGCTGCTCAGAAATTTGCCTGGAAGGTTCATGTCAGAGCCATCAAAGCAAAAAAGCCAAAGTAACATGTGAATGAAGCAAAGTAATGTGTAAATAATGTCAATAACTAGATGAACCATCTGTGGCTGTGAAGTGAACACTAGTAAGGTTGTAAATACTGTATAGAGTAGACTAACCCATGTGGTTCCTGTGGATGTGAACACAAGTTGTAATTACTGTAGTGACTAAATAACATAGTGACTGAAACAGACAAAGTAATCTGTGAATAATGTCAATAACTAGATGAACCATCGAGGGAAGTAAAGACTTGTAAGGTTGTAAATACTGTATAGAGTAGGCTAACCCATGTGGTTCCTGTGGATGTGAACACAATTATTGTAGTGACTAAATAACATAGTGACTGAAACAGACATAATAATGTGTAAATAATGTCAATAACTAGATGAACCATCTGTGGCTGTGAAGTGAACACTAGTAAGGTTGTAAATACTGTATAGAGTAGGCTAACCCATGTGGTTCCTGTGGATGTCAACACAATTATTGTAGTGACTAAATAACATAGTGACTGAAACAGACATAATAATGTGTAAATAATGTCAATAACTAGATGAACCATCTAGGGAAGTAAAGACTAGTAAAGTTGTAAATACTGTACAGAGTAGGCTAACCCATGTGGTTCCTGTGGATGTCAACACAATTATTGTAGTGACTAAATAACATACTGATTGAAACAGACATAAAAATGTGTAAATAATGTCAATAACTAGATGAACCATCTAAGGAAGTAAAGACTAGTACAGTTGTAAATACTGTACAGAGTAGTCTAACCCATGTGGTTCCTGTGGATGTCAACACAAGTTGTAATTACTGTAGTGACTAAATAACATAGTGACTGAAACAGACAAAGTAATGTGTGAATAATGTCAATAACTAAATGAACCATCGAGGGAAGCAAAGACTTGTAAGGTTGTAAATACTGTACAGAGTAGGCTAACCCATGTGGTTCCTGTGGATGTCAACACAATTATTGTAGTGACTAAATAACATACTGATTGAAACAGACATAAAAATGTGTAAATAATGTCAATAACTAGATGAACCATCTAAGGAAGTAAAGACTAGTACAGTTGTAAATACTGTACAGAGTAGTCTAACCCATGTGGTTCCTGTGGATGTCAACACAAGTTGTAATTACTGTAGTGACTAAATAACATAGTGACTGAAACAGACAAAGTAATGTGTGAATAATGTCAATAACTAAATGAACCATCGAGGGAAGTAAAGACTTGTACGGTTGTAAATACTGTATAGAGTAGGCTAACCCATGTGGTTCCTGTGGATGTCAACACAATTATTGTAGTGACTAAATAACATAGTGACTGAAACAGACAAAATAATGTGTAAATAATGTCGATAACTAGATGAACCATCTGTGGCTGTGAAGTGAACACTAGTAAGGTTGTAAATACTGTATAGAGTAGACTAACCCATGTGGTTCCTGTGGATGTGAACACAAGTTGGAATTACTGTAGTGACTAAATAACATAGTGACTGAAACAGACAAAGTAATGTGTAAATAATGTCAATAACTAGATGAACCATCTAGGGAAGTAAAGACTAGTAAAGTTGTAAATACTGTACAGAGTAGGCTAACCCATGTGGTTCCTGTGGATGTCAACACAATTATTGTAGTGACTAAATAACATAGTGACTGAAACAGACATAATAATGTGTAAATAATGTCAATAACTAGATGAACCATCTGTGGCTGTGAAGTGAACACTAGTAAGGTTGTAAATACTGTATAGAGTAGACTAACCCATGTGGTTCCTGTGGATGTGAACACAAGTTGTAATTACTGTAGTGACTAAATAACAAAGTGACTGAAACAGACATAATAATGTGTAAAAAATGTCAATAACTAGATGAACCATCGAGGGAAGTAAAGACTTGTAAAGTTGTAAATACTGTACAGAGTAGGCTAACCCATGTGGTTCCTGTGGATGTCAACACAATTATTGTAGTGACTAAATAACATAGTGACTGAAACAGACATAATAATGTGTAAATAATGTCAATAACTAGATGAACCATCTGTGGCTGTGAAGTGAACACTAGTAAGGTTGTAAATACTGTATAGAGTAGACTAACCCATGTGGTTCCTGTGGATGTGAACACAATTATTGTAGTGACTAAATAACATAGTGACTGAAACAGACAAAGTAATGTGTAAATAATGTCAAATAACTAGATGAACCATCTGTGGCTGTGAAGTGAACACTAGTAAGGTTGTAAATACTGTATAGAGTAGACTAACCCATGTGGTTCCTGTGGATGTGAACACAATTATTGTAGTGACTAAATAACATAGTGACTGAAACAGACAAAGTAATGTGTAAATAATGTCAAATAACTAGATGAACCATCTGTGGCTGTGAAGTGAACACTAGTAAGGTTGTAAATACTGTACAGAGTAGTCTAACCCATGTGGTTCCTGTGGATGTCAACACAAGTTGTAATTACTGTAGTGACTAAATAACATAGTGACTGAAACAGACAAAGTAATGTGTGAATAATGTCAATAACTAAATGAACCATCGAGGGAAGTAAAGACTTGTAAGGTTGTAAATACTGTATAGAGTAGACTAACCCATGTGGTTCCTGTGGATGTGAACACAATTATTGTAGTGACTAAATAACATAGTGACTGAAACAGACAAAGTAATGTGTAAATAATGTCAAATAACTAGATGAACCATCTGTGGCTGTGAAGTGAACACTAGTAAGGTTGTAAATACTGTATAGAGTAGGCTAACCCATGTGGTTCCTGTGGATGTGAACACAAGTTGTAATTACTGTAGTGACTAAATAACATAGTGACTGAAACAGACAAAGTAATCTGTGAATAATGTCAATAACTAGATGAACCATCTAGGGAAGTAAAGACTAGTAAAGTTGTAAATACTGTACAGAGTATGCTAACCCGTGTGGTTCCTGTGGATGTCAACAAAATTATTGTAGTGACTAAATAACATAGTGACTGAAACAGACATAATAATGTGTAAATAATGTCAATAACTAGATGGACCATCTGTGGCTGTGAAGTGAACACTAGTAAGGTTGTAAATACTGTATAGAGTAGGCTAACCCATGTGGTTCCTGTGGATGTGAACACAATTATTGTAGTGACTAAATAACATAGTGACTGAAATAGTGACTCATTTGGATGAATGGGCTATGCATTTATGTCAACTCTGTTGATCATTCTTCAATTCTTTAAACACCAAAACATCTTTAAATCATGTTTTTTTTGCTGAAAAACGGAGGGGTTACTCCCTGCCCCACCTGGCTGCAAACCCGCGGCCCTCAGACCCCCGGGTTATTTTCAGTCTTTTTCATTAAGTTCAAATCACACGCCTGTATTGCAGACTGTATTAAAACCTCTAAAGGCCTTAGTGGCCACATGCGTGGACAGCACCTTTTAGCTCTTATTTCCAAAATTGTGTTCACTACTGAATTGGGGTCTTATGGCCGCTTATGTGGACACTTATACTGCCATCTGGTGGTGTCAGAGGAGTATAACATACAATGGAATTTGAAAAAAAAGAAGTTTAAAAATAAAAATGAGCACTACACATGAAGTACACGTTTGTGTACTTATGGACTAAATACATCATATCCAAAGATGATTTTTATTTTTTATTCTAATTAGGGTCCAATAAGCCCAAATAGCAAAGAGAAATAAAAAAAAGCATGTAAACAAACAGCTTGGGCCTTAAGAGGTTAATTAATGATACCCGCGGTACAACTCCCAACAGTCAATATTACCATTTTAAATGACAATTTTAGAAAAACCAAGATTGATAACTGCACTTGGATAAACCTATGGACTGACTGGTGCTAACAAGAGACATTAACGTCCTTCCCTATTGAGAAACGACAATCCCAATCCAAACTTAAACATGTTACTGTCCGATCGATTACGATATTTAATTGTGCACATTGAACCTACAAGCTGTGCTCTCTTAGTTCTATACTCAAAGGAATACGAGACAGAGGGCTTGTTTTTTTTACGGCGCATTCAAGGACCGTTGAACAGAGTGGGACACAACGCCCACCAGAAATAATAATACTAGATGTAATTTGTTACGCCCTTTTCATTTAATTAAATCCTTAAGTGATACAGTCCAAACCAATAATAATAACGTTGCCATTAAAACAGATAAAATACGAAGGCTAAAACATTATCAGTGTTGCATAAGAAAGACAAAACATGCAAAGTAGTGACTTTTATTACAAACCCCGTTTCCATATGAGTTGCAAATCCTTTTCAACCCATATTCTATTGAATGCACTACAAAGACAAGATGTTTGATGTTCAAACTCATAAAATGTATATTTTTTTGCAAATAATAATTAACTTAGAATTTCATGGCTGCAACACGTGCCAAAGTAGTTGGGAAAGGGCATGTTCACCACTGTGTTACATGGCCTTTCCTTTTAACAATACTCAGTAAATGTTTGGGAACTGAGGAGACACATTTTTGAAGCTTCTCAGGTAGAGAATTCTTTCCCATTCTTGCTTGATGTACAGCTTAAGTTGTTCAACAGTCCGGGGGTCTCCGTTGTGGTTTTTTAGGCTTCATAATGCGCCATACATTTTCAATGGGAGACAGGTCTGGACTACAGGCAGGCCAGTCTAGTACCCGCACTCTTTTACTATGAAGCCACGTTGATGTAACACGTGGCTTGGCATTGTCTTGCTGAAATAAGCAGGGGCGTCCATGGTATCGTAGCTTGGATGGCAATATATGTTGCTCCAAAACCTGTATGTACCTTTCAGCAATAATGGCGCCTTCACAGATGTGTAAGTTACCCATGTCTTGGGCACTAATACACCCTCATACCATCACAGATGCTGACTTTTCAACTTTGCGCCTATAACAATCCGGATGGTTCTTGTCCTCTTTGGTCCGGAGGACACGACGTCCACAGTTTCCAAAAACAATTTGAAATGTGGACTCGTCAGTCCATCTTAGATGAGCTCAGGCCCAGCGAAGCCTACGGCGTTTCTGGGTGTTGTTGATATACGGTTTTTGCCTTGCATAGGAGAGTTTTAACTTGCACTTACAGATGTAGCGACCAACTGTAGTTACTGACAGTGGGTTTCTGAAGTGTTCCTGAGCCCATGTGGTGATATCCTTTACACACTGATGTCACTTGTTAAAGCAGTACAGCCTGAGGGATCGAAGGTCACGGGCTTAGCTGCTTACGTGTAGTGATTTCTCCAGATTCTCTGAACCCTTTGATGATATTACGGACCGTAGATGGTGAAATCCCTAAATTCCTTGCAATAGCTGGTTGAGAAAGGTTTTTCTTAAACTGTTCAACAATTTGCTCACGCATTTGTTGACAAAGTGGTGACCCTCGCCCCATCCTTGTTTGTGAATGACTGAGCATTTCATGGAATCTACTTTTATACCCAATCATGGCACCCACCTGTTCCCAATTTGCCTGTTCACCAGTGGGATGTTCCAAATAAGTGTTTGATGAGCATTCCTCAACTTTATCAGTATTTATTGCCACCTTTCCCAACTTCTTTGTCACGTGTTGCTGGCATCAAATTCTAAAGTTAATGATTATTTGCAAAAAAAAAAATGTTTGAGTTTGAACATCAAATATGTTGTCTTTGTAGTGCATTCAATTGAATATGGGTTGAAAAGGATTTGCAAATCATTGTATTCCGTTTATATTTACATCTAACACAATTTCCCAACTCATATGGAAACGGGGTTTGTAGTAATCTATCTTCATTAGTCGTTATTTATACTTTCTTAATAAATGATGTGATATTGTTGAAGGTGGAATTGAGTCTGGCAGAGTTGTAAAATGTTCCCCTTTAAATTGAGACACAAAAGCAAGATATTTGATGGATGTTCCTCTGATTTGAAGGTGTTGAATCACCGGGGTGTTAAAATCACAGAGCATACGGAGCTCCATGAATCTGGCACACATCTCCGCAGAGACTGCACACAAATACCCAGTTTTGAGTGGAGGAGGCTTTCAAATATATTTTTTCCAGCGGAGGATGGACTCTCTCTGGACGGGGGGGGTTGGCGATGAGAGTGATGTTCCAGGCCCAGGGGAGTGTATTTGTTTAGCTTTAGTGCCGTACCGGGGTAAATAAACCCCCCTATTAGATCAGTGGGCTGTCTCTTCTGACTGCAGCAGGAATACATCAGCCCCTGCACACATACTTCACCCCCTAACACCATCTATAAACACAGAAGAGGGAAAGGTGGAGGTAGAAATGGAGTGGGCGCTGTCTGACCGCCGTTGTCTCTCCAGGGTCCTCCCGGGAAGTTCATTGGCGGAGAGGAGGGAAGCGCAGATTTCCAGGTAAACCAGAAGCCTCGACGTGATTGCAAGCGTGCCTTTTGCTGATCCCGCTCCTCTCTCTGCAACAGTGTCCTCTCAACTGTCCAGCAGGACCTAAGGGCCCGCAGGGACTGCAGGGGGTCAAAGTGAGTGTCCTGCTTTTCTTACAACAGCACTTGAGTGACATCTGATTTGAAAGATGATACTTTGGTCTTTGCACCATGTTGGTCCCAGGCAAGTGGACTGGAACAACAGTACAAAAACACAGCAAAAAAAAGTGAAAAAAGAAAAGTAATTTGTATTTATAATAAGGATGTCTCAATCGACATTTCAGGCTCCGATTCCCATTAAAACATTGTTGGCCTAAGATCCGATCTGATTTTGAGTCCAGATCCGATACTTTGACAATATGTTATAGAACTGAACATGTTTTATTGTACTAGTAATGTTTTATAAGACAATTATTAAAGCTTATCTTATTAAATGTAGAATTTCCTAGTGGTGTTGTAAAGCAGACAATGTATTAATTAAGTCGATTGAATGTGTTTCATAGGGTTTTAAGAATAAATAAATATGCAAATAAAATATTACATCATTTAATTAATAAATGTAACTAATTACACAAATTACTAAATTAATTTAAAAAATAAATTAATTAAGTTGATGAATTAATTAACTAGTAACAATAAAAAGTCTACAGGTTTTTTCCCCCAGTTTGGTGAAAGTCGATTTAGTGTATTTCATAAGGTTTTAAAAATAAATAAATACAATGAATTAATCAATTAAATAAATTATACCATGAATTAATCCATTCATTAATCAACTGGTAAAGCTTAAAGCTTATCTTATTAAATGTAAAATTTCCTAGTGGTGTTGTAAAGTAAACTATGTATTAATTAAGTCGATTGAATGTGTTTCATAGGGTTTTAAGAATAAATAAATCTATAAATAAAATATTACATCATTTAATTAATAAATTTTACTAATTACACAAATTACAAAATTAATATAAAAATTTAAATTAATTAAGTTGATAAATTAATTAACTAGTAACAATAAAAAGTCTACAGGTTTTTCCCCCCAGTTTGGTGAAAGTCGATTTAGTGTATTTCATAAGGTTTTAAAAATAAATAAATACAATGAATTAATCAATTAAATAAATTATACCATGAATTAATCCATTCATTAATCAACTGGTAACAATAAACAGTCCACAAGGTTTTTTTTCCACGTTTTGGTGGAAGTCGATTTAATGTATTTCATAAGGTTTTAAGAATTATTAAATGAGTAAAAAAAAATGTATAAAAATAATCAGTTAATTAAATAAATAATTTCATTACATAATTTAGAAAAGTGATAATTTATTAGATACATTATTTAACTGTTAACGATTAAAAGTCGACAAGGTTTTTTCCCCCCCAGGCCGGTGGAAATCGATTTAATGTGTTTCATAGGATTTTAAGAATAAATAAATAATACCGATACCAATATTTTGGTACCGGTACCAAAATGTATTTCAAAACTTTTCAATACTTTTTTATAAATAAAGGGGACCACAAAAAATTGCTATATAGGCTTTATTTTAACAAAAAAAATGACGGTACATTAAACATATGTTTCTTATTGCAATTTAGTTCTTAAATAAAATAGTGAACATACTAGACAACTTGTCTTTTAGTAGTAAGTAAACAAACAAAGGCTCCTAATTAGTCTGATGACGAGTTGTACCAAAAACTATAAAAATGGGAGCCATTACCTCCCTGCTTGGCACTCAGCATCAAAATTGGTGCAGTTCAGCTAAATTTGTTGGTTTTCGGACATGGACTTGTTTCTTCAGCTTTGTCCACACGTTTAAGTCAGGACTTTGGGAAGGCCATTCTAGAAACCTTAATTCTAGCCTGATTTAGCCATTCCTTTACCACTTTTGACGTGTGTTTTGGGGTCATTGTCCTGTTGGAACACCCAACTGCGCCCAAGACCCAACCTCCGGGCTGATGATTTTAGCTTGTCCTGAAGAATTTGGAGGTAATCCTCCTTTTTCATTGTCCCATTTACTCTCTGTTCTCTGTAAAGCACCAGTTCCAAGCTTCTGGTAGAATATTTGACCACTCCTCTTGACAAAATTGGTGCAGTTCAGCTAAATTTGTTGGATTTCTGACATGGACTTGTTTCTTCAGCATTGTCCACACGTTTAAGTCAGGACTTTGGGAAGGCCATTCTAGAAACCTTAATTCTAGCCTGATTTAGCCATTCCTTTACCACTTTTGACGTGTGTTTTGGGGTCATTGTCCTGTTGGAACACCCAACTGCGCCCAAGACCCAACCTCCGGGCTGATGATTTTAGCTTGTCCTGAAGAATTTGGAGGTAATCCTCCTTTTTCATTGTCCCATTTACTCTCTGTAAAGCACCAGTTCCAAGCTTCTGATAGAATATTTGACCACTCCTCTTGACAAAATTGGTGCAGTTCAGCTAAATGTGTTGGTTTTCGGACATGGACTTGTTTCTTCAGCATTGTCCACACGTTTAAGTCAGGACTTTGGGAAGGCCATTCTAGAAACCTTAATTCTAGCCTGATTTAGCCATTCCTTTACCACTTTTGACGTGTGTTTTGGGGTCATTGTCCTGTTGGAACACCCAACTGCGCCCAAGACCCAACCTCCGGGCTGATGATTTTAGCTTGTCCTGAAGAATTTGGAGGTAATCCTCCTTTTTCATTGTCCCATTTACTCTCTGTTCTCTGTAAAGCACCAGTTCCAAGCTTCTGGTAGAATATTTGACCACTCCTCTTGACAAAATTGGTGCAGTTCAGCTAAATTTGTTGGATTTCTGACATGGACTTGTTTCTTCAGCATTGTCCACACGTTTAAGTCAGGACTTTGGGAAGGCCATTCTAGAAACCTTAATTCTAGCCTGATTTAGCCATTCCTTTACCACTTTTGAGGTCATTGTCCTGTTGGAACACCCAACTGCGCCCAAGACCCAACCTCCGGGCTGATGATTTTAGCTTGTCCTGAAGAATTTGGAGGAAATCCACCTTTTTCATTGTCCCAAAGCACCAGTTCCACGCTTCTGGTAGAATTTTTGACCACTCCTCTTGACAAAATTGGTGCAGTTCAGCTAAATGTGTTGGTTTTTTCTTCAGCATGACTTTGGGAAGGCCATTCTAAAACCTTCATTCTAGCCTGATTTAGCAAGCAGACGACACCACTGCATTTAAAGACCATTATTCCACGTTGGTGGTGGTAAGCTACAACGGTATTAGTGGCCACGTGTGTCTTCCGATTGATTGTCATTCATACACCAGTGTGGACGGCACTAGAGGAAAGGTCGGCGGGGTGTCTTGCCTCCGGTTTCTGGCCGACCTTCTCCACCTTGGCCGATGTAACACCTGCTGTTATGACGGTACAACGCCATCTTACTGACTGCTTTCTAACATTGCTCTTTAGGGCCACAAAGGACGCCCCGGTGTTCTGGGAGATTCCGGCAGCATTGGAAAACTGGTAAGCTCCCATGCACACTCTCTCATATTTTCACCCGACATTTAGAACCGACAAAGGCACGGATTAGTCCTAATGAAGCCCCCCGAGGCGCGAGGCGGCCGCTAATCTGTCTGCAGCAGTCAGGCCTGTCAGCGTGAGGGTGAGCGAGGATAAAAGGGCAGCGAGGAGCCAGGTACACGGAGGAGAGGGATGAGCCCGCTCCCCTCACCTTGCGGTATTAAACGCAGCTAATGAGCACGCTGCACCATCGCGAGTCGACCCCAGGAATTAGCCACACAGAGAGTCCGCTGGCGGCACTTTGACGATGAAAACACTAACGAAGCTGCCTCCCCTTGTCTCGCAGATTAGAAGATTGACTGTAGGACATACTTGGAAAAAACTGAGCACTAATTGTCCGTGTACCCGTTTGCACTGGACATCCCAAACAAAAATATATTTAATTGCCCCACCGTTTGAATTACACAGGCAAAATGACAACTCACTAACAATCAAAGCTGTTTTAATTCATGAGTATTGTGAGATGAACATTGTTTGGATAACGGTGCGTCAATGTTCCTTCTAATTTTTCAAGAGTGTGAGCATTCAGTGGAACAAACCCCGAATGTGGGATTTACAATTTTAACTATGAACGATAAAACACTGAATATTGACTAAAACTATAAAAATGGGAGCCATTACCTCCCTGCTTGGCACTCAGCATCAATGGTTGGAATTGGGGGTTAAATCACCAAAAAATGATTCCCAGGCGCGGGCACCGCTGCTGCTCACTGCTCCCCTCACCTCCCAGGGGGTGATCAAGGGTGATGGGTTAAATGCAGAGGACAAATTTCATTACACCTAGTGTGTGTGTGACAATCATTGCTACTTTAACTTAACTTTAACTTTACACATACAAACTGTAGCACACAAAAAAGCACATTTAATAAAAAAAAACTTTATTATGGTCTTACCTTTACTTATAAATGAAGTCCACAACTAAAGCCCTCACTTAAACTTTCCACGTGCAAGATTGAATCTATTTAAAAAAGTGTAACCGAGGGTTTATAAATGTCGCCTATACTGTATGAAACTACAAAATAACAAACACGGAGGCTCCAGTTTACACGAGGACCACTTTATTTACCTTCTTTCAAAAACTTCCGCTCCACTCCAACGTGTCGTCACTTCCGCTCTTAGCGCCTTCAAAATAAGAGCTCAAGGCATATACTGTATAACAGCGCATAACAGGAACTTAACATCACAAAGAGAAAAGCCCATGAAAATAGGTCACAAAAGTTATTTAATAAGAAGCCAAAAAGTGCAAAAACAATAATGTTCGTGTTGGAGGAGTTGTGAATTAGATACACCTGCAGTCTGCAGGTGTACCTAATGTTGTGGCCCTGCAGTCATTCACAACTCCTCCAACACGAACATTATTGTTTTTGCACTTTTTGGCTTCTTATTAAATAACTTTTTTAAATAGATTCAATCTTGCACGTGGAAAGTTTAAGTGTGGGCTTTAGTTGATATAACAATTCTACGGCGGGGGTGCAGGAGGCGTGATTACTGGAGCCTCAGCCAGTGCGTCTTTTGCAGCCGTTTTATGATCGCTCAGCACAAGAAATACGTTACACACATACAGTTGTTGACAAAATACACTGTACATTATTACCTCAGCTAACTAAACTATGGGAATGTATAATATAATTCATATAGCAATACAGTCTCACTGCACAGCAGGCCAGCAGTTAGCCGAGTCCGGAATCCATGTTGAGGCACTGAGTGACGTGCCTCAACTGGCTGCTGTTCACCGCATCGTCTCTTCTCAGTATTTGAACGGCAAATGTGAAAATTCTGCGATTTTGAATAAAAATAATCTAAAACTGGTGAAGTTAAATGGAAAATAACTTTATAGTATAATCACTGGATACATATAACAATTTAATTAATTTTTTTTCTTTTTACATTTTTTTTCTTTCCATGATGGCAGGTGAGGCCCCGCCTCACCTGCCTCTAGTGACTGCACGTCACTGCAACTCACTAACGATACCTACAATCAAAGCTGTTTTAATTAATGAGTATTGTGAGATGAACATTGTTTGGATAACGGTGCGTCAATGTTCCTTCTAATTTTTCAAGAGTGTGAGCATTCAGTGGAACAAACCCCGAATGTGGGATTTACAATTTTAACTATGAACGATAAAACACTGAATATTGACTAAGACTATAAAAATGGGAGCCATTACCTCCCTGCTTGGCACTCAGCATCAAGGGTTGGAATTGGGGGTTAAATCACCAAAAAATTATTCCCGGGCGCGGCCACCACTGCTGCTCACTGCTCCCCTCACCTCCCAGAGGGTGATCAAGGGTGATGGGTTAAATCCAGAGGACAAATTTCACCACACCTCGTGTGTGTGTGACGATCATTGGTACTTTAACTTTAACTTTAACACCTGTCTCCAACCTAGTATCATAACAATTTTAAATCCTAAATTTAAATGAGATTATTTTCTACTATAGGCCATTTGGCCCATTTACATCGAAAACAACAGGAAATCTGTTTTTTCATGAGCTACATACTAATATTGTATGTCTGGGTGAGGGTCTTACTTTAGGAAAAAATGTGTACCCCTTCCAGAGATCACATTTAGTTCCCCTTAAAATATTCTCATGTTGCACAATGAGATGTAAGCATGGGGTAAAGTGCATTCCTTTAACTTTCTGTCTCTAATATATATATATTTATCAGCATTTCTGCCATTTAGTATCAGTATATGTATTTTTTCAATGATAACTTGGAATTGTTTTTGCGCTGGCGCTAGCTAGCTAGCTGACTACCACGTCTGAAATGTTAGAAGCAGCCACTTTTTTTTAAAACGCTAAATACAAACATGAAAACAGTGTTATTGTTAACATATTTTATGTTCACATTTGTGTCACTTTATCTCACTTACAACTTTATTTTCAATGATAACTTGGAACTTGTAGTGTTCTGGTGCTAGCTAGCTAGCATACTACCACTTCTTTATTGTCAGAAGCAGCTGCTATCTTATAAACGCTAAAAACAAACACAAAAGCAGTGTTGATGTGGACATATTTTTGATTTACATTTGCGTCCCTTTATTCAACTCACAAATCTATTTTTTTCAACGATAACTTGGAATTGTTTTTGCGCTAGCTAGCTAGCTTACTACCACTTCTGAAATGTTAGAAGCGGCTGCTTTCTTTTAAACGCTAAATACAAACATGAAAACAGTGTTATTGTAACATATTTTATGTTTACATTTGTGTCACTTTATCTCACTTACAACTTTATATTCAATGATAACTTGGAACTTGTAGTGTTTTGGTGCTAGCTAGCTAGCATACTACCACTTTTTTAACGCTAAAAACAAACACAAAAACAGTGTTAATGTGGACATATTTTTGATTTACAATTGCGTCCCTTTATTCAACTCACAAATTTCTTTTTTTCAACGATAACTTGGAATTGTTTTTGTGCTCGTGCTAGCTAGCTAGCTTACTACCACGTCTGAAATGTTAGAAGCAGCTGCTTTCTTTTAAACGCTTAAAACAAACATGAAAACAGTGTTATTGTTGACATATTTTATGTTAATTTTTTGTGTCACTTTATCCAACTTAAAACTTTTTTCAATGATAACTTGGAAATTGTTGTGTTCTGGTGCTAGCCTGCTAGCATACTACCACTTCTTTATTGTCCGAAGCAGCTGCTAGCTTCTAAAGGCTAAAAACAAAGATTTACATTTGCGTCGCTTTATTCAACTCACAACTTTTTTTTTCGACGATAACTTGGAATTGTTTTTGTGCTGGCGCTAGCTACATAGCTTACTTCCACTTCCGAAATGTTACAAGCAGCCACTTTCTTTTAAACACTAAAAACAAACATGAAAATAGTGTTAGTCTGAACATATTTTATGTTTACATTTGTGTCACTTTATCTAACTTACAACTTTATTTTTAATGATAACTAGGATTTGTTGTGCGCTAGCTAGCATACGACCACTTCACAACTGATATCTTCTAAACGCTAAAAACAAACATGAGAATAGTGTTGTTGTGAACATATTTTATGTTTATATTTGAGTCACTTTATCTAACTTACAACTTTTTTTCAATGTGTGCTAGCTAGCATACGACCACTTCACAACTGCTATCTTTTAAACGCTAAAACAAACATTAAAATAGTGTTGTTGTGAACATATTTTATGTTTACAATTGTGTCACTTTATCTAACTTACAACTATTTTTCAATGATTTGTTGTGCTAGCTAGCATACGACCACTTCACAACTGCTATCTTCTAAATGTTAAAAACAAACATTAAAATAGTGTTGTTGTGAACATATTTTATATTTACATTTGTGTCACTTTATCTAACTTACAACTTTATTTTCAATGATTTGTTGTGTGCTAGCTAGCATACGACCACTTCACTAAACGCTAAAAACAATCATGAAAACAGTGTTATTGTGAACATATTTTATGTTTACATTTGTGTCACTTTATCTAACTTGCAACTTTATTTTCAATGATAACTACAATTTGTTGTGTGTTAGCTAGCATACAACCACTTCATAACTGCTATCTTTTAAACGCTAAAACAAACATTAAAATAGTGTTGTTGTGAACATATTTTATGTTTACAATTGTGTCTCTTTATCTAACTTACAACTTTATTTTCAATGATTTGTTGTGTGCTAGCTAGCATACGACCACTTCACAACTGCTATCTTCTAAACGCTAAAAACAAACATGAAAACAGTGTTAGTGTGAACATATTTTACGTTTACTTTACGTCACTTTATTTAACTTACAACTTTATTTTCAATGATAACTAGGATTTGTTGTGTGCTAGCTAGCATACGACCACTTCACAACTGCTAAACTCTAAACGCTAAAAACAAACATGAAAACAGTGTTATTGTGAACATATTTTATGTTTACATTTGTGTCACTTTATCTAACTTACAACTTTATTTTCAATGATAACTAGGATTTGTTGTGCGCTAACTAGCATACGACCACTTCACAACTGCTAAACGCTAAAAACAAACATGAAAATAGTGTTGTTATGAACATAATTTACTTTTACATTTGTGTCACTTTATCTAACTTACAACTTTATTTTCAATCTTAACTTGGATTTGTTGTGTGCTAGCTAGCATACGACCACTTCACTAAACGCTAAAAACAAACATGAAAACAGTGTTATTGTGAACATATTTTGTTTACATTCGTGTCACTTTATCTAACTTACAACTTTATTTTCAATGATAACTTGGATTTGTTGTGTGCTAGCTAGCATACGACCACTTCACAACTGCTATCTTCTTTAAACGCTAAAAACAAACATGAAAACAGTGTTATTGTGAACATATTTTATGTTTACATTTCTGTCACTTTATCTAACTTACAACTTTTTTTCAATGATGTGTGCTAGCTAGCATACGACTACTTCACAACTGCTAAACGCTAAAAACAAACATGAAAACAGTGTTATTGTGAACATATTTTATGTTTACATTTGTGTCACTTTATCTAACTTACAACTTTATTTTCAATGATTTGTTGTGTGCTAGCTAGCATACGACCACTTCACAACTTCTATCTTTTAAACGCTAAAAACAAACATGAAAACAGTGTTAGTGTGAACATATTTTACGTTTGCATTTGTGTCACTTTATCTAACTTACAACTTTATTTTCAATGATAACTAGGATTTGTTGTGCGCTAGCTAGCATACGACCACTTCACAACTGCTATCGTCTTTAAACGCTAAAAACAAACATGAAAATAGCGTTGTTGTGAACATATTTTATGTTTACATTCGTGTCACTTTATCTAACTTACAACTTTTTTTCAATGATGTGTGCTAGCTAGCATACGACCACTTCACAACTGCTAAACGCTAAAAACAAACATGAAAACAGTGTTATTGTGAACATATTTTATGTTTACTTTTGTGTCACTTTATCTAACTTACAACTTTATTTTCAATGATTTGTTGTGTGCTAGCTAGCATACGACCACTTCACAACTTCTATCTTTTAAACGCTAAAAACAAACATGAAAACAGTGTTAGTGTGAACATATTTTACGTTTGCATTTGTGTCACTTTATCTAACTTACAACTTTATTTTCAATGATAACTAGGATTTGTTGTGCGCTAGCTAGCATACGACCACTTCACAACTGCTATCGTCTTTAAACGCTAAAAACAAACATGAAAATAGCGTTGTTGTGAACATATTTTATGTTTACATTCGTGTCACTTTATCTAACTTACAACTTTTTTTCAATGATGTGTGCTAGCTAGCATACGACCACTTCACAACTGCTAAACGCTAAAAACAAACATGAAAACAGTGTTATTGTGAACATATTTTATGTTTACTTTTGTGTCACTTTATCTAACTTACAACTTTATTTTCAATGATTTGTTGTGTGCTAGCTAGCATACGACCACTTCACAACTCCATCCATCCATCCATCTTCTTCCGCTTATCCGAGGTCGGGTCGCGGGGGCAGCAGCCTAAGCAGGGAAGCCCAGACTTCCCTCTCCCCAGCCACTTCGTCCAGCTCCTCCCGGGGGATCCCGAGGCGTTCCTAGGCCAGCCGGGAGACATAGTCTTCCCAACGTGTCCTGGGTCTTCCTCGTGGCCTCCTACCGGTCGGACATGCCCTAAACACCTCCTTAGGGAGGCGCTCGGGTGGCATCCTGACCAGATGCCCGAACCACCTCATCTGGCTCCTCTCGATGTGGAGGAGCAGCGGCTTTACTTTGAGCTCCCCCCGGATGACAGAGCTTCTCACCCTATCTCTAAGGGAGAGCCCCGCCACCCGGCGGAGGAAACTCATTTCGGCCGCTTGTACCCGTGATCTTGTCCTTTCGGTCATAACCCAAAGCTCATGACCATAGGTGAGGATGGGAACGTAGATCGACCGGTAAATTGAGAGCTTTGCCTTCCGGCTCAGCTCCTTCTTCACCACAACGGATCGATACAGCGTCCGCATTACTGAAGACGCCGCACCGATCCGCCTGTCGATCTCACGATCCACTCTTCCCTCACTCGTGAACAAGACTCCGAGGTACTTGAACTCCTCCACTTGGGGAAAGATCTCCTCCCCAACCCGGAGATGGCACTCCACCCTTTTCCGGGCGAGAACCATGGACTCGGACTTGGAGGTGCTGATTCTCATCCCAGTCGCTTCACACTCAGCTGCGAACCGATCCAGTGAGAGCTGAAGATCCTGGCCAGATGAAGCCATCAGGACCAAATCATCTGCAAAAAGCAGAGACCTAATCCTGCAGCCACCAAACCGGATCCCCTCAACGCCTTGACTGCGCCTAGAAATTCTGTCCATAAAAGTTATGAACAGAATCGGTGACAAAGGGCAGCCTTGGCGGAGTCCAAAGAGCAGCTCGAAGACTTCTATGGAAATGCAAGAACCGAGACTCAGATTTCCCTCGCCCGGACGCGGGTCACCGGGGCCCCCCTCCGGAGCCAGGCCCGGAGTTGGGGCAAGATGGCGAGCGCCTGGTGGCCGGGCCTGTCCCCATGGGGCCCGGCCGGGCACAGCCCGAAGAGGCAACGTGGGTCCCCCCTCCAATGGGCTCACCACCCATAGCAGTGGCCATAGAGGTCGGGTGCAATGTGAGCTGGGCGGTAGCCGAAGGCAGGGCACTTGGCGGTCCGATCCTCGGCTACAGAAGCTAGCTCTTGGGACGTGGAACGTCACCTCGCTGGGGGGGAAGGAGCCTGAGCTAGTGCGCGAGGTAGAGAAGTTCCGGTTGGATATAGTCGGACTCACCTCGACGCACAGCAAGGGCTCTGGAACCAGTTCTCTCGAGAGGGGCTGGACTCTCTTCCACTCTGGCGTTGCCAGCAGTGAGAGGCGACGGGCTGGGGTGGCAATTATTGTTACACCCCCGGCTCAGAGCCTGCATGTTGGAGTTCAACCCGGTGGACGAGAGGGTAGCTACCCTCCACCTTCGGGTGGGGGGACGGGTCCTGACTGTTGTTTGCGCTTATGCGCCAAACAGCAGCTCAGAGTACCCACCCTTTTTGGATTCACTCGAGGGAGTACTTGAGAGTGCTCCCCCGGGTGATTCCCTCGTTCTACTGGGGGACTTCAACGCTCATATTGGCAACGACAGTGAAACCTGGAGAGGCGTGATTGGGAAGAAAGGCCGCCCGGATCTGAACCCAAGTGGTGTTTTGTTATTGGACTTTTGTGCCCGTCACGGATTGTCCATAACGAACACCATGTTCAAGCATAAGGGTGTCCATATGTGCACTTGGCACCAGGACACCCTAGGCCGCAGTTCTATGATCGACTTTGTAGTTGTGTCATCGGATTTGCGGCCTCATGTTTTGAACACTTGGGTGAAGAGAGGGGCGGAGCTTTCTACCGATCACCACCTGGTGGTGAGTTGGCTGCGATGGTGGGGGAGGATGCCGGACAGACCTGGCAGGCCCAAACGCATTGTGAGGGTTTGCTGGGAACGTCTGGCAGAGTCTCCTGTCAGAGAGAGTTTCAATTCCCACCTCCGGAAGAACTTTGAACATGTCACGAGGGAGGTGCTGGACATTGAGTCCGAGTGGACCATGTTCCGCATCTCTATTGTCGAGGCGGCTGATTGGAGCTGTGGCCGCAAGGTAGTTGGTGCCTGTCGTGGCGGTAATCCTAGAACCCGTTGGTGGTCACCGGCGGTGAGGGATGCCGTCAAGCTGAAGAAGGAGTCCTATCGGGTTCTTTTGGCTCATGGGACTCCTGAGGCAGCGGACAGGTACCGACAGGCCAAGCGGTGTGCGGCTTCAGCGGTCGCGGAGGCAAAAACTCGGACATGGGAGGAGTTCGGGGAAGCCATGGAAAACGACTTCCGGACGGCTTCGAAGCGATTCTGGACCACCATCCGCCGCCTCAGGAAGGAGAAGCAGTGCACTACCAACACCGTGTATGGTGCGGATGGTGTTCTGCTAACCTCGACTGCGGAAGTTGTGGATCGGTGGAGGGAATACTTCGAAGACCTCCTCAATCCCACCAACACGTCTTCCTATGAGGAAGCAGTGCCTGGGGAATCTGTGGTGGGCTCTCCTATTTCTGGGGCTGAGGTTGCTGAGGTAGTTAAAAAGCTCCTCGGTGGCAAGGCCCCGGGGGTGGATGAGATCCGCCCGGAGTTCCTTAAGGCTCTGGATGCTGTAGTGCTGTCTTGGTTGACAAGACTCTGCAGCATCGCGTGGACATCGGGGGCAGTACCTCTGGATTGGCAGACCGGGGTGGTGGTTCTTCTCTTTAAAAAGGGGAACCAGAGGGTGTGTTCTAACTATCGTGGGATCACACTCCTCAGCCTTCCCGGTAAGGTCTATTCAGGTGTACTGGAGAGGAGGCTACGCCGGATAGTCGAACCTCGGATTCAGGAGGAACAGTGTGGTTTTCGTCCTGGTCGTGGAACTGTGGACCAGCTCTATACTCTCGGTAGGGTCCTTGAGGGTGCATGGGAGTTTGCCCAACCAGTCTACATGTGCTTTGTGGACTTGGAGAAGGCATTCGACCGTGTCCCTCGGGAAGTCCTGTGGGGAGTGCTCAGAGAGTATGGGGTTTCGGACTGTCTGATTGTGGCGGTCCGCTCCCTGTATGATCAGTGTCAGAGCTTGGTTCGCATTGCTGGCAGTAAGTCGGACACTTCACAACTGCTATCTTTTAAACGCTAAAAACAAACATGAAAACAGTGTTAGTGTGGACATATTTTACGTTTACATTTGTGTCACTTTATCTAACTTACAACTTTATTTTCAATGATAACTTGGATTTGTTGTGTGCTAGCTAGCATACGACCGCTTCACAACTGCTATCTTTTAATCGCTAAAAACAAACATGAAAATAGTGTTATTGTGAACATATTTTATGTTTACTTTACGTCACTTTATCTAACTTACAACTTTATTTTCAATGATAACTACAATTTGTTGTGTGCTAGCTCGCATACAACCACTTCACAACTGCTATCTTCTAAATGCTAAAAACAAACATGAAAATAGTGTTATTATGAACATATTTTACGTTTACTTTACGTCACTTTATCTCACTTACAACTTTATTTTCAATGATAACTAGGATTTGTTGTGTGCTAGCTAGCATACGACCACTTCACAACTGCTATCTTCTTTAAACGCTAAAAACAAACATGAAAACAGTGTTATTGTGAACATATTTTATGTTTACATTTGTGTCACTTTATCTAACTTACAACTTTTTTTCAATGATGTGTGCTAGCTAGCATACGACTACTTCACAACTGCTAAACGCTAAAAACAAACATGAAAACAGTGTTATTGTGAACATATTTTATGTTTACTTTTGTGTCAATTTATCTAACTTACAACTTTATTTTCAATGATTTGTTGTGTGCTAGCTAGCATACGACCACTTCACAACTGCTATCTTTTAAACGCTAAAAACAAACATGAAAACAGTGTTAGTGTGGACATATTTTATGTTTACATTTGTGTCACTTTATCTCACTTACAACTTTATTTTCAATGATAACTAGGATTTGTTGTGTGCTAGCTAGCATACGACCACTTCACAACTGCTATCTTCTAAACGCTAAAAACAAACATAAAAACAGTGTTAGTGTGAACATATTTTATGTTTACTTTACGTCACTTTATCTAACTTACAACTTTATTTTCAATGATAACTAGGATTTGTTGTGCGCTAGCTAGCATACAACCACTTTGCAACTGCTATCTTTTAAACGCTAAAAACAAACATGAAAACAGTGTTAGTGTGAACATATTTTACGTTTGCATTTGTGTCACTTTATCTAACTTACAACTTTATTTTCAATGATAACTAGGATTTGTTGTGCGCTAGCTAGCATACGACCACTTCACAACTGCTATCGTCTTTAAACGCTAAAAACAAACATGAAAACAGTGTTATTGTGAACATATTTTATGTTTACATTTGTGTCACTTTATCTAACTTACAACTTTTTTTCAATGATGTGTGCTAGCTAGCATACGACTACTTCACAACTGCTAAACGCTAAAAACAAACATGAAAACAGTGTTATTGTGAACATATTTTATGTTTACTTTTGTGTCACTTTATCTAACTTACAACTTTATTTTCAATGATTTGTTGTGTGCTAGCTAGCATACGACCACTTCACAACTGCTATCTTTTAAACGCTAAAAACAAACATGAAAACAGTGTTAGTGTGGACATATTTTATGTTTACATTTGTGTCACTTTATCTCACTTACAACTTTATTTTCAATGATAACTAGGATTTGTTGTGTGCTAGCTACAATACGACCACTTCACAACTGCTATCTTCTAAACGCTAAAAACAAACATGAAAACAGTGTTAGTGTGAACATATTTTATGTTTACTTTACGTCACTTTATCTAACTTACAACTTTATTTTCAATGATAACTAGGATTTGTTGTGTGCTAGCTAGCATACGACCACTTCACAACTGCTATCTTCTTTAAACGCTAAAAACAAACATGAAAACAGTGTTATTGTGAACATATTTTATGTTTACATTTGTGTCACTATCTAACTTACAACTTTTTTTCAATGATGTGTGCTAGCTAGCATACGACTACTTCACAACTGCTAAACGCTAAAAACAAACATGAAAACAGTGTTAGTGTGAACATATTTTATGTTTACTTTACGTCACTTTATCTAACTTACAACTTGTTTTCAGTGATTTGTTGTGTGCTAGCTAGCATACGACCACTTCACAACTGCTATCTTCTAAACTCTAAAAACAAACATGAAAACAGTGTTAGTGTGAACATATTTTACGTTTACTTTACGTCACTTTATCTAATTTACAACTTTATTTTCAATGATAACTAGGATTTGTTGTGCTAGCTAGCATACGACCACTTTGCTAGCTAGCATACGACCACTTTGCAACTGCTAAACTCTAAAAACAAACATGAAAACAGTGCTATTGTGAACATGCTTTACATTTAAAGCTAACAACTGCGAGTACAACGCATGTTTTTTCTCCTCCGCCAGGGAATCAAGGGAGAAGTGGGCATCTCTGGAGAGCAAGGCATCCCAGGGCCTCCTGTAAGTCTTTAAAGTGATTGTTTTGTCGTAGTTGTCTTAAGGCTGCCAGGGGTCAATGTCTCAATTACTTTTTTTAAGGGTCCAATGGGCGTGAGGGGTTATCCAGGAATGATGGGCCCCAAAGGAGAGGCGGTGAGTCACCCAACACATTACTTTATTGTCCACACTCTCTTTCAAGGCAAAGGTTGTTGTCATTTTTTAGACGAGCACAGTAAAACTTGCCCTGCGGTACAAACATCATCCATTCCCAGTATGGAAATGATGCCACGGCACATCTCTAATGAGTCGGGGTTATCTGGGTCCGCAGTGCCTCCATCTGTAGTTAATGATCTTCTGTAGCAATCTGTCTTACAGTTAACATTAGCCGCGTTAGCCCAGTTAGCGCCAGAGCCAAAATGGCTCCTCTGCTTTCTTCGTAGCCTCCATTACCGCATTGAGTGAAGCGCTAATTGCCCCTTTATCACAATGAAGAGTAGGCTACCTTGACCTCCCAGCGATTAACAGCACTTGTTTTGTGTTTTCCCCCCAGGGACCTCGCGGTTATAAGGGCATCAACGGACCCGTTGGGATTCCCGGACCTCCAGTGAGAATGCACACAAGCACAAGCAAAACTGAATAGTGAAAGTTTCTGTCAGGATGATGTACATTTTTCACTTTTGGAGGTAAAACCCGAGCTGTAGCGGAGGCGCGGCGCCACCTGTGCATAAGGATAGTTTTGTGACACAGGTGTGCAGTTCAACACCTGACATTAGCTCCTCAGTAGGGCTGTCAAAGTTAATGTGATAATGAGTTAATAATCACTATATTTACTACGAGCGTCCAAAAAAATCTATTTTCAGATTATTCACAATACTTTTTTGTAACAATTCTTAATCGATTCTAAAAACATTAAAATCTATTTTAATTGTATTTAATTTCATTATTTTTTTGTAATTTTTTCTTATATATATATATATATATATATATATATATATATATATATACATGTATATACATACAGTATATGTATACATACATATATGTATATAATATTATATATATATATATATATATATATATATATATATACATATATACATACAGTATATGTATACATACATATATGTATATAATATTATATTGTATAAACATATATATACATATATAAAACCAATATAACACATATATACATACATACATATACATATACATACATATATGTATATATATACATTATATACATACATATACATATATAAAACCAATATAAAAATAAATATTATTAAAAACGATTTTAAAGGAGTATATATATACATGTGTGTATATATATATTTAAATATATATACACATACATATATGTATACATACATATATACATATATGTATACATACATATATACATATATGTATACATACATATATACATATATGTATATATACATATATGTATGTGTATATTTATATATGTATGTGTGTGTACATATATATGTATACTGTATATACATATATGTATGTATGTGTGTATATATATATATATACATATATATATATATATGTATATGTATGTGTATATTTATATATGTGTACATATATATGTATATTGTATATACATATATGTATGTATGCATGTGTGTATGTGTATATTTATATATATATACAGGTACATATATGTATATATATAAATATTTATATATATATATATATATATATAAATATATATATATATACACATATATAGATATATATATATATTAAAAAAATATATTTATATATATATATATATATAAAAATATATATATATATATATATAAATATATATATATATATTTATATATATATATATATATAAATATATATTTTTATATATATATATATATATATATATATATATATATATAAATATTTTTTTTATATATATATATATATTTTTTTTTAAATATATATATATATATATATATATATATATAAATATATATACATATATATCATAATGGAAGAAAGAGAGAACACTAAAGGACTGGCTCTGTATTTGTCTGTAAAAGAATGTTTAATAATTAAACATTTGCATAAATCAAACAAATGACCAGTCCTATGTTCCATGTTGGGTATACATTTTAGAATTTACACATTACACAAGAACTTATATTATTATAATATTTAACTATTATTAATAAACAATGAGTTCTTAATACGAATATATATTTGAATTCTTTGGCAGCACAAGTTGAAAGAAATTAAATTGGCATATTGAGCTTCAGTATTAAAGGCTTGGCAAATCCATGCTGGCTGTTCTGTTATGGCTCTGCAGATAAGAGGCAATAGGAAACATTTCTGTATGCACACACTTGACGTGATCCCTTTCATTCCCAGGGTGAAGAGGGACCTCAGGGACCACCTGGAGAGGCAGGGGACAAGGGAGACAAAGTAGGTGATGGTACCAGTAAACATGTTTGCTTCTAAAAAGGGGATCCCGTTGTGCGATGCGACTGCATTATCATTCATTTGGTGTTCGTCCGCAGGGCGGCCGGGGCATACAAGGCCCACAGGGCGCAGTTGGCAAAAAGGGAGAAAACGTGAGTTGTGCCAGTTTGAACAATGTCTGGCAGGAGAAGTACGCCAGCTCATCCCTCTGCTTTTTCAGGGCCTGCCTGGTATTGATGGAAAAGATGGCACACCTGGTGTTCCTGGAATCAAAGTAAGGGCTCGCCAGCTGTTACCATGAGAGGAAAGGTGCTTCGGGGAACGATGAATTTTTGTTTTTTTGGATAAATCTTTTTGCAGGGTGGGCCCGGCCAGGATGGGATGCCAGGTCCTCCCGGTCCTTCCGGAACAGCGGTGAGTCGTCACAAAACAGTGTCTGCTGTGAATGTTAAAGAGCACTTGTTTTTTTTGGGAAAACAAATAATGTTTTTTTCTTTTTTTTATGCATTGAAGCTCATAAATGCTGGCAAAAGTGCAGTTAAAACCTCCTTTGTTTTATACACAGTAGCAGGCCCATTCATAATAACTAGAGATTTCCAATAATATCGGCCTGCCGATATTATCGTCCGATAAATGCTTTAAAATGTAATATCGGAAATGATCGGTATCGTTTTTTTTATTCACACAAAAGGCTTGTTTCTTTCTGTTATTAATATTGTGGTTCCTACATTATATATCAATATATATCAATACAGTCTGCAAGGGATACAGTCCGTAAGCACACATGATTGTGCGTGCTGCTGCTCCACTAATAGTACTAACCTTTAACAGTTAATTTTACTCATTTTCATTAATTACTAGTTTCTATGTAACTGTTTTTATATTGTCTTACTTTCTTTTTTATTCCTGAAAATGTTTTTAATTTATTTATCTTATTTTATTTCATTGATTTTTTTAAAAAAAGGACCTTATCTTCACCATACCTGGTTGTCCAAATTAGGCATAATAATGTGTTAATTTCACGACTGTATATATCGGTATCGGTTGATATCGGTATCGGTAATTAAGAGTTGGACCAATATCGGAATATCGGATATCGGCAAAAAAGCCATTATCGGACATCCCTAATAATAACATGTCATATTTACATATCTTGCTCATTTCAATGTTTCATTTTGGCGCATTAATTTTACACACACATCACATTGTTAGCTATTTTCTTCAACAACACCATTCCTAATGAGAGCCAACAAACACTACTTTGGGACAAATGATGATCCAGAAACGTATATTTTTCTATCTAACTATACAGAGGATGATCTGCAAGTTTTAGAAGCTTTGCGCTAAACGGATGTAGCTAAGCATCATGTAGCAGTATTGCTAAGTGCTAAACAGGAAATACAAAACTATCAACATAATAAAACAATCACTTACTGTACAATGTCTGCTCTCGTTGGGATGCCGACTGGTGATATCTTTATATCTTCCAATTTAGATAATTTAATTATTATTGTCTTAATATAATTATTATTTATATTACAAAATATTAATAAAAACTTTTTTTTTTAAAGAAAGTTCATAGCTCATTTCGTTTATTTTTTTCCCGTTTTTTATTCTCCATTGTTTTAATTGTGTTATAATGGCTGTTAAGGGACAAATGATGATCCAGAAACGCATATTTGTGAATCTAACTATACAGAGGATGATCTATAAGTTTTAGAAGCTTTGTGCTAAACAGATGCAGCTAAGCATCATGTAGCAGTATTGCTAAGTGCTGAATAGGAAATACAAAACTATCAATAATAATAAAACAATCACTTACTGTACAATGTCTGCTCTCGTTGGAATGCCGACAGGTGATATGTTTATATCTTCCAATTTAGATCATTTAATTATTATTAATATAACAATTATTTATATTAAAAATATTATTTAAAAAATAAAGAAAGTCATTTTGTTTATTTTGTTTTCATTTTTTATTCTCCATTGTTTTAATTTTGTTATAATGGCTGTTAAGGCTATAGCACTGTATTGGATCAGGCTTGTGCTTGTTTTTTTTGCATATTATAAATAAATATATATCAAATCAAATCAAATATACTAATATTAGTCATAATCCTCATGTATGTATAAAAAAATAAATTAAAAAAAGTGGCCGCAAACAAGCATTTTTTTCCCTGTCTTTGTTGCCATTTTTGGGTTTAAGTCGACCAACTTCTCAGTTTATGTCCACAACTTTCCACTATCCAGGTGAGAGGCGTGATTTATAATCTAGAATTAACTTTCACCAGCTCAGAGGCGATGCAGCAGCTCAATATGTCAATATAGCAGCATAAGCTAGTTTGTTTGTCTGCGTTAGCGCTTTTTATAGCAATATCGCTAGTACTTGGTAAATATATTTAGCTCTTGTATCTGATGGCGTAGTCTTGTGCAGGTCTACAGTCTGACAGTCTTTCTCATGGCGTAGTCTTGTGCAAGTCTACAGTCTTTCTTATGGCGTAGTCTTGTTCAGGTCTACAGTTTTTGGTCTTTGTCATAATGTAGTCTTGTGCAGGTCTACAGTCTTTCTCGTGGCGTAGTCTTGTGCAGGTCTACAGTCTGACAGTCTTTCTCATGGCGTAGTCTTGTGCAAGTCTACAGTCTTTGGTCTTTTTCATGGCGTAGTCTTGAGTAGGTCTACAGTCTTTCTCATGGCGTAGTCTTGTTCAGGTTTACAGTCTTTGGTCTTTGTCATAGTGTAGTCTTGTGCAGGTCTACAGTCTTTCTCATGGCGTAGTCTTGTTCAGGTCTACAGTCTTTGGTCTTTGTCATAGTGTAGTCTTGTGCAGATCTACAGTCTTTCTCATGACATAGTCTTGTGCAGGTCTACAGTCTTTGGTCTTTGGCAGGTCTACAGTCTTTCTCATGACGTAGTCTTGTGCAAGTCTACAGTATTTGGTCTTTTTCATGGCGTAGTCTTGTGCAGGTCTACAGTCTTTCTCATGACGTAGTCTTGTTCAGGTCTACAGTCTTTGGTCTTTGTCATAGTGTAGTCTTGTGCAGGTCTACAGTCTTTCTCATGGTGTAGTCTTGTTCAGGTCTACAGTCTTTGGTCTTTGTCATAGTGTAGTCTTGTGCAGATCTACAGTCTTTCTCATGACGTAGTCTTGTGCAGGTCTACAGTCTTTGGTCTTTGGCAGGTCTACAGTCTTTCTCATGGCGTAGTCTTGTGCAGGTCTACCATTCCAGGTCTCCATTTGGCGCCCTCACAAACGATCAGAAATCACAAACATTTTACCAACCAAATTTCCACAATAATAGAGAAGTGAATTATATTTACATAGCTTGTTCAGGTCTGCAGTCTTTGGTGTTTGTCATAGTGTAGTCTTGTGCAGGTCTACAGTCTTTCTCATGGCGTGGTCTTGTTCAGGTCTACAGTCGTTGGTCTTTGTCATGACATAGTCTTGTGCAAGTCTACAGTCTTTGGTCTTTGTCATAGTGTAGTCTTGTGCAAGTCTGCAGTCTTTCTCATGCCGTAGTCTTGTGCAGGTCTACAGTCTTTGGTCTTTGTCATAGTGTAGTCTTGTGCATGTCTACAGTCTTTCTCATGGCGTAATCTTGTGCAGGTCTAGAGTCCGACAGTCTTTCTCTATTTGTGGTTTTGGATGCTTTTTTGAAGAGCTTCATGGGCGCAATGGAGTACGCCTATTAGCTATATTGTTAGCCTTGTCATACTTGCCGTATTTATAAGTTAGAATTATTAAAAAAAAACAAAAAAAAACATGTGTTTAATCACTGATTATTATTTACTGCAGACTTCATGAGAGACAACAAACATAATAAAATATCACTTACTGTACGATGTCTGCTGTCATTGGGATGCCGACTGCTAGGATGTTTACATATTCCAATTTAGATGAAAAAGGATTGTGAATAATGGGCAAAAAAAGGGTGCAGTTTCCCTTTAAGTGTCACTCAGGCTTTGTAGTAAATGGTGGCAATGTTTCTTCCCTGAATCAATGCTGCCAGCTGGTACATTTTCTTTTGTGTTCCGGGCTCTCCTCCAGGGTGACGCTGACCCCCTGACCTAAGTTGCTTTAGAATTGAAACTACCTGGAGACAACATTCCCCCGCCCACGACACGGTGATTCATCACAATAAAAAAAGGCGTATTTGCCGGCGTGCCGTTCCGACTGGGAGGTAATGGAGCATGGGATGCAGACGCTGCCGTGCGGCCATTGCGGTGACACTGCTGCAAATGCAATGTTGTGATGCATATCATAATAAAACAGCGCCATCACTGATTTAAGCTTTACGGGCCTGCCGATGACAACTTAGACCACGGCTGTATTACGCAATATAAAACGCTGGCATGAGGACGGTCACACTTGTCAGATAGGTGACCAGAACACGGTAGATTGCGGTAATGACCCACATCTAAACAACTGTTAGTTATTGCAGCCTTTAAAGGGGAACTGCACTTTTTTTTGGAATGTTACCTATAATGATGAAGGAAGGTTTTTTTTTTTAATGCATTCTAAATATTAAAAAAATTCGATCAAAAGTCCGCGATCGGAGCCGCCATAAAGCCTATAAAGCCCTTAAAACACATCCAAACATCTCCAATAAGGTTGAATATACATGATGTAATGTAGTAATATTTATAATTAAAGGATGGATGGGACCGACTATGAGAGCTCATAAAATCCAAACCGGAGCAGTAATTAAAACTCTTTCATCAACTTTTAATCAGAAGGGTTCAATCTCTCTCCTGTGCTAATTTGAAGCCGACACGACAAACGCGCTCAGAGGAGATAATGTTTGAAAAAAGGTGACTGTTTTTACACAACTTTTGTTTTGAAGGGGGAATTGCAAACTTCATGTTGATTTTTGCTGGGGGTTGTCTGTGTATGAAATATAGGTCTAAGTGAGACCTACATAGACGTTTTTGTTTCATGTTTCTACGACATTCCTACTGGGAGTTACAGGCAGTTTTGTCTGTGTTTTCTTCCTAGGGGGCGCAATTTTGAGTTTTGGGGTTTGGTTTTTTGATTAGATCGCAATTTTTGCCAGTCCTGATGTGTGTGTGTGTGTGTGTGTGTGTGTGTCCAATTTGGTGAGTTTTGAAGCATGTTAAGGGGGTCAAATTACAGCTCAAAGAGGCGGCGGTATAATAATAAAACGCTAGAAATACAATAGGGTCCTCTGTCCCAAAGGAACTCGGTCCCTAATGACATTTAATATTTACGTATTTTAATACGCATCACAATGTTTAATTTTTTTTTTTTCAATATTTATTTATTCATTTGATTGGGAAAAAATAATACAGGTAATGCAAAACAACCCTTTTTCGCCTTAATACCCTGCCAAAAAAAATTACAATTTAATCCACATCACTGATTCATACTCAGCCAACAAACATAATAAAACATCACAATATCTGCTGTCATTGGAATGCCGACTGCTAGGATGTGAACGTATTTCAATTTAGATGAAAAATG
This sequence comes from Nerophis lumbriciformis, assembly GCF_033978685.3. Classification (NCBI taxonomy): domain Eukaryota; kingdom Metazoa; phylum Chordata; class Actinopteri; order Syngnathiformes; family Syngnathidae; genus Nerophis; species Nerophis lumbriciformis. The sequence goes on along the minus strand of NC_084568.2, from coordinate 33,822,126 downwards.
ACTCATAAAAAGCATCTTTTCGTGTCGTTCACGCCATTCCTGGGTCTAAATTGGCTGTCAAAGTGTACCAACTTGTCGGAATATGTCCTCAGCCTTCTTCTAGCCAGGTGAGAGGCATGATTTGTGATCGAGAATCAAGTTCCAGGGAGCAAGGAAGCGAGGAAACAGCTTAATGATGTAAACATTTATGCTTCAGTGCTTATGACAACAATATCGCTAATACTTGGTGGATATGCAAGTCACAAAATGTAAATGGACTACTGTTTGCGCTTTTTAAATGTTTTTATTTGGATTTTCTGGGCAGAATAAAGTATTTCTATTTACTTTTATTTACAAGTTAGAATGCAACAAAAAAAATCCATCCGTCATCGGGTCTTTTATAAGGATTAAGAACGTTAGGTCAAAAAAATAAATAAATAAAAAAGTGCAGTTCTCTTTTAAAGGAACTGTTTTCATTTTGTTCTAAGTTGCATTTTCAAAGCAACAAATGAGTCTGATTTCTCAAATAATATGCTTCATATTTGGCTTTTATAAAAATCGGATTAACACACCTCGAGTATGTGATTGGAAACCAAAGGCCGCATTCCTAAAGATTTTAGTGCAAAGAGTTGCTCCTAATGGCCAAATTCTTAGAAGAGTCTCAGAATCAGGACATTTTCTTAGAAATGTCCCTAAAAGTGAAAGAGTAAAGATAGTAAAGATGCAGGCATCCGAAGGAAGCTTAGTTTTTAGGAGAGCTCCTAAAGTGAAATCTCGGCTAAAATGACTCATAACGAGGGTCTAAATTGGGTGTCAAAATGTACCAACTTGTCGGAATATGACCTCAGCCTTCTTCTATCCAGGTGAGAGGCATGATTTGTGATCGAGAATAAAGTTCCAGGGAGCAAGGAAACGAGGAAACAGCTTACCACTCAATGATGTAAACATTAGACACGCACTAGTGACCACGCCGACCCTATAAAGTAGTGTTAGCGCTTATAATAACAATACCGCTAATACTTGGTTAATATTCAAGTCACGAAATGTAAATGGAGAATTGTTGGCGCTTTTTGAATGTTTTTAATTGGATTTTCTGGGCAGAAAAAGCATTTCTATTTACTTTTATTTAAGTTTATTTACAAGTTAGAAATCTTTTTTTTTTTTTTTTTAAATCCATCCGTCTTCATGTCTTTCATAATGATTGGGAACGATAGGCAAAATAAAATAAAAGAACTGTTTTCATTTTGTTCTAAGTTGTATTTAAAGGGCAACTTTACTTTGTTTGGAATTTTTGAGAAACAAAAACAAACGTTTTTTATATATATTTTTATTTTTTAGGACATTAACAATGCTTCTAATGGCTTCAACAACTTTAAAGACTTTCATTAGGCCACAGTGGCCTAATGGATAAGGCACTGGCCTCCTAAGGCAGGAATTGTTGGTTCGAGTCCCACCTGGTATCATGCTATGAATTGATTGATGTGGATCCTGACTTAAACAAGTTGAAAAACTTATTTGGGTGTTACCATTTAGTTTACTGTACTCATAAAAGAATGAATATATATAATGTAGTAATAGTATGTAAAATGTTTTGTATACATATGTTCAATATTGACTGTATTTTGGTCATTGTATGCATTATTTTGTAGAAAAGAACAAACTACCTACAGGGCACTAGTGTGTTTTGCATTATTGTGGGGACAAAAAGCAAGCCTAAATAAACAAACACATGTTCAAATCAGGCCCAGAAATCTGCAACCCACAACTCACAGACTTTCTACCTTTTGTAGAATAGGACAAACTCCCTACCTGCACACTAGTGTTCTTGCTTTATTGTGGGGACAGAAGGCAAGCCCAAATAAACAACCACATGTTAAAAGGCCACAAAAGAGTGTATGTAAATGCCTGCAGTATGTGTAGTTAGCATTAGGAATAATTCAAATTATCAGCTGGTAGGTGCTTGCAAAAAAGGCTAGTGTGAATCTCGTACACTAGGGGGCAACATTCCAGCTTTTAGCTATGTCAGAATGTGAAGAGAAGAGAAATCAATTTATGGTATGGTATGGTACCAGGTGGGACTCGAACCAACGATTTCTACCTTAGGAGGCCAGTGCCTTATCCATTAGGCCACTGGGGCCTAATGAAGTTGTTGATTCTACAATGGTCACTGCCATTAGAAGCATTGTTGATGTCCTAAAAAAAATAAAAAAATAAATTAAAAAAAGAAGTTTGTTTTTGTTTCTCAAAAATTCCAAACAAAGTAAAGTTGCCCTTTAAATGGCAAAGAAATATATATTTTTGGGCTACTTTATTTACATCAATTCGCAATACTCATCATTTAGAAGTCTACTTAGGCTGTATACATAGATTTAAGTTACTTAGTTTGAAAGAAAAAATCTACATTAAAAAATATATATTTACGCATTGGGAGTCAGTGGCGCCCCCGTGCGTCATTAATTGCAATGACAGATTAGTGAAAGTGGTTGAAATGTGGCAGTAATAACCCTGATTTTTTTTTTTTTTTTTAAATATACCCCCTTTTTCATATTTATATTATTGTTCCCTTTTACTCTTAGATAAGCTAGTTTTTATACAACACATTCATAAAACATTAAAATATCACAAAACGTGAAGTCGCAAACCGCATGGAAAAAAAAAAGTCCCGGAAGTGACGTTATTTTCGCGCATGCTCGGACCTCGGCCCTTGCGTGTTTACGATGACTTTTTGAACTTCTTTTTTTTTTTTGTTATATCAATAACACGTAGACTTTTAAATGATCAGTATTGTGTATTGATATATTTGATGTATATAAAGTATTTTAAAATATATATATTTATTTGCCATTTTGTGCGTGTTTTATTTGCCGGTTTCTGTGCGATTTCAAAATAAATACTGTATTCCTAAGTAACGGTTGTTTTGTACGCAATCTTCTATCGGAAATTGTTACTCGAATAAAGATTATAAAAATTAACTGTTTTGGCGGGAAAGTTAATAAATACCACTGAACATTTGACGGAAGTGACGCACTTTTCGCGCATGCGTGGGACAACTACCAAACATTTCGAAAAATGGCGGCGAGGACGGCTTCTCTACTCCCGAGTGATGCAATGTTTTGGTTTTGGTGAGTGACTACAGCTTTATTTACATACATACACTTGCTCGATAACCTATATCTCTCTTTGTAGCAACTTAGCACAACAGCTCGCGATAGCTCCTCGGCTAATATCTCGCGTTTTGAACATTCACGTTCGTGTCAAATTTGGACGATTACTATTGCATTTTAATTATACAACATGTTTTTAAATATCACCCCTCATGTTTATATTCTTGTTCCCCTTTACTTTTAGGTAAGCTAGTTTTTAGACAACACACTAGTAAAATATTCTAACATAACAAAACGTGACGTCACGGAATGCCGTCAAAAAGGAGACGTTGTCTTCGCGCATGCGCGGATCTCGGCCCGTGACGTTTAATTACTATTACGGTACTATAGTGGAGTTTTCGATGATGGATATTTATTAGTAACCAGCGAAAAGGTATATTATAAACAGAAGTCACTACATCAGAACTATATATACATATGTATATATATATATATACAGCAACAATTTTACACATCCATCAGGTTGAACAAAACATGTCAAGGAAAGAAAATAGAAGCAAACACAAAGAGTAATAAAAATAATTAAAAAAGGGTTCGATTAAGTCACTTTAAAACTTTTTCATAAAGATATCTATTTAAGGGTTTTCGTACTTTTAACAATTTTCCCAGATTTAATTGATAATTTGAAACCGTTTAGCCAATTACAAAATGTTTTTACTTTCAGAAATCAACATTTATACATAAAAAATGTTGCTTGCAGCATAATAATGTTCACACACATTTATATGTTACTATCATTTACACAATAAAAGAGATTAAATTTGACATATGTATATATATATATATTTATTTATTTTTGTGTGTGTGTGTGTTGATTTATCAAATTTGATCTCTTTTATTGTGAATGGGGACACCTCCACACCCTTAAACTGCATGTTTGTCAACACTATTATGCTGCAAGCAACATTTTTTATACATAAATGTCGATTTCTGAAGTTAAAACATACATGTTCTAATTGGCTTAATGGTTTCAAATGACCAATTCAATCTTGGAAAATGATTTAAAAGTACCAAAGACCTTAAATTGATATCTTTATTGAAAACATTTAAAGTGATTGAATGTAGCCCTTTTTTTCCTCTTTGAATTTTGTATTTTATCATATTGTTTGTTATTTTTAATACTGTGTTTGCGGTTATTTTTTTCCTTGATGTCGTTTGTTAGAGTCATAATTTGCTCAATAAACATATTGAGCAATAATAATTAATTATAATTATTCAACAGAATATGTTGAAAGTGCCTTGACTTTTATGTACATTGTGGACATCCATCCATCTTCTTCCGCTTATCCGAGGTCGGGTCGCGGGGGCAGCAGCCTAAGCAGGGAAGCCCAGAATTTCCTCTCCCCAGCCACTTCGTCCAGCTCTTCCCGGGGGATCCCGAGGCGTTCCCAGGCCAGCTGGGAGACATAGTCTTCCCCATGTGTCCTTGGTCTTCCCCGTGACCTCCTACCGGTTGGACGTGCCCTAAACACCTCCCGAGGGAGGCGTTCGGGTGGCATCCTGACCAGATGCCCGAATCACGGCTTTACTTTGAGCTCCCCCCGGATGGCAGAGCTTCTCACCCTATCTCTAAGGCAGAGCCCCGCCACCCGGCGGAGGAAACTCATTTGGGCCGCTTGTACCTGTGATCTTGTCCTTTCGGTCATAACCCAAAGCTCATGACCATAGGTGAGGATGGGAACGTAGATCGACCGGTAAATTGAGAGCTTGTGGACATGTTGTTCAAAAAAAATAGTGTAGATTTGTACCCCCATTGCAGGAAATGTAGTCTTGATTTAATTTATTTTTAATTTTTTTTGTCAGCCTTTCTCTTTTTTTTTTAAAGGGTGCTCACATGCCTGCAAATGTTTAGCTAGTCCTTGGCTTGAAAATGTCTCTCCCCATAGCCCGTGTGTCGTATAGTTTCAAACTGAATAGCCAGCAGCCTTCAGGCAATAAACCTAGCGTTAATGAAAAAAATAACAAAAACTGCTAATTAATGACTTTATAAGCAACACGTTACGTTACTACATACAGCAAAAATTAATCTGAGTACTCTCAAAATTTAAAATACAAAATAACTTTAAAAAAACAACACTAAACAGTGTTTCAATGGTATTTCATGGTTGAAATACCATTGAAGTAGGAGCTAGAAATTTTTGAAGCTCAAAAATTGTCGCTTTTTAAGACTAAGGAAATAAGTGACCTACTTTTTGGAAAGTGAACTTCAAAACATAATAAATGCATGAATAAAAAGTAAGTAACTTAAAGAAAATCACTTCATGCAATATCTTAAAACTTGGTAGATTATTTTTTTATTATTTAATGAACCAAGTACCGACGTTACAATTAAAAATAGCTGTCACTTCCATATTTTGTTGAATTGTCAAACAGGCTTTTACAGTGAATAATTTAGCATTAGTATAAAACTATCGTACCAAAGCAGTGGAGTTATTCCCGGATGAAATGTTACAATTAGGGATGTCCGATAATGGCTTTTTTGCCGATATTCCGATAATGTCCAACTCTTAATTACAGATACCGATATATACAGTCGTGGAATTAACACATCATTATACCTAATTTGGACAACCAGGTATGGTGAAGATAAGGTCCTTTTTAAAAACATTAATAAAATAAGATAGATAAATTGAAAACATTTTCTTGAATAAAAAAGAAAGTAAAACAATATAAAAACAGTTACATAGAAACTAGTAATGAATGAAAATGAGTAAAATGAACTGTTAAAGGTTAGTACTATTAGTGGAGCAGCAGCACGCACAATCATGTGTGCTTACGGACTGTATCCCTTGCAGACTGTATTGATATATATTGATATATAATGTAGGAACCACAATATTAATAACAGAAAGAAACAACCCTTTTGTGTGAATGAGTCTAAATGGGGGAGAGGGGTTTTTGGGGTTGGTGCACTAATTGTAAGTATCTTGTGTTTTTTATGTCGATTTAATAAAAAATAAAAAAAACGATACCGATAATATCCGATATTACATTTTCAAGCATTTATCAGTTACAATGTTTGTTGTGTTTGTCCGAGGCGAGGCGGCGCCGGCAGCCTCACAAATTTTTTTTGAGGAAGCTTGAAAACCATGATAGGATGCTTAGACTGACTTCATATTTCAGGATTGTACACAAAAACATGTATACAATAGTCTTAAATTATAAGTAAAGAAACTAAAACTTAGCTTGGAGTGTAATTTGATACGATCTTGAGATGTAAACATTTTTTGTGTTGATTTATTCTACTTCTTCAGCTTAGAGTTGTGAATTTCCACGTCTCTGCTTTTCAATTGGTCCAAAAATAACCCCACGCACAGTAAGCAACGATGCGCATCGCAAACCGCCGCTGCAATAGAGATAAGGTGGTCAGCGGCCTCAAGCACTTTGCACCTTGTGTTTCAGGTACCAACATGTACCATATATCGCCATTCAGACTATAAATGCGTAAATGGTATCAGTTTTGGTCCATATTACCCAGCCAGACTTGTGTGTTTATTGGAGGACATTTAGATTTTATGTTTAGACATTTCCACAAGTGAACGCATTGCAGGACTGTTCATATTGAATATTTTATGAAAGTCGATTTTGCCGACCGTTGCGGCTCTGGACACCCTATTAGTAAATGTGAAAAATATAGACACAAAAATGTGCTATGCTGCTATTTTCACTCAACATTAATAAAAAAGACACATCAAAATGGGCTTTGCGACACTCCTGTCTGCGCTAATAACAGTCAGCTGTTTTGGATAGGATCGCTGTGGCACCTTGACAAGCAAGACTTTTTGCTCTGTGTCATTAGAAAGGTGCGTTTAGTCTGTGTTTAACAACAATTCATGAAGTTAACTTACGCGTCTTGTTTCCATTCCGCATATAAAAAGCGACCAAGCAACAAAAAAAAACCAATGTGTGTACTGATGTTAAAGACAATATACACTTCATTACACAAGTACCATATCATTATATCCATGATTAAATGCTTTAGAATTCCCTTAAACATGCAAAACGGTTTCCTTGGCTCGTTAGTGCGTGCTGATTTTAGAAATAATGTAGACTTCACCTCACCGCACATATAATACGTCACCTTGTTGATGAACATGTTCTACTTCTAGGTGTGCATTCGCTCTTTAATAATGTTCCCAGGGCTCTGGGTTTAAAGAAAATGTACATGTCATTGTACGTCTAGTATATCAAAATAAACATAATAAGAGGTGTAATGCCACCATTTTTCAGGCTTCTGATTGGACAAAATGTGCATGACAGCAGGTGGATGTGTTTGTGTGTAGACATAGACAATTTTGAAACTACACTTGTGTGGATAAAGATTGTTTTCACCCCAAATATGTGTTGTTGAACCACTCCGTGTTCTAAGTTTTGAGTATTTTTTTTACAAAATAAAAATATATCAAAACAGTGCCCGCATACTTTGACTTTTTGGTGAAAAAGTTTACACACATACTCCTGTGTTAACATTTTTATTCCAATAATTTTTTTGTTAGACTAAATGCTTGCAAAAGTAGGTTAAAAACGTGATCTAATTCTTAAAACGTTGTTCTCCAAGTACAACTTGAGAAAAAAAATGTGTCTCTCCAAGTACCACCGTAATGACTCTTACTATTATGTTGGATCCACTATGGACTGGACTCTCACAATATTATGTCAGACCCACTCGACATCCATTGCATTCGGTCTCCCCTATGCGGTCCTCTCCAAGGTTTCTCATAGTCATTCACATCGACGTCCCACTGGGGTGAGTTTTTCCTTGCCCTTATGTGGGCTCTGTACCGAGGATGTCGTTGTGGCTTGTGCAGCCCTTTGAGACACTTGTGATTTAGGGCTATATAAATAAAAATTGATTGATTGATTGATGACCAACATTAAAATGCAGTTGCATAGTATTCATTGAATATTTTTGGCCAGTTTGAACAGTAACACTGTTTGCATATTCATGTCGTTCTGGCTTTGGGAATTGTGTAATAATATACATATTATTAATATTAAAATGCATATTTCTTCACATGTGGTCCTAAATAAAGAGTCTGTTCTAGTACATGTGTGTGATTGTGCTGTTTCTCTCTCTAGGGATTACCTGGTAGTCCAGGGGCCAAAGGTGGACCTGGAGTTAAAGTAAGCACTATTAAATCCAACTTTTGACATTATGCACTTCACTTTTAACCACTTTTTCTCTTGCTAGGGCGAGGCTGGTCCCAGAGGTCCTGCCGGCATGTCCGGTGCCCCTGGACCTTTGGTAAGTACCAAAACAAATCCAGTGCTTATTGATTTGACTGTTTTTCTACTGCACACCTGAAATGACTTGTTGCTATAGGGCGAGCCTGGGGTTCCTGGTGAGGCTGGTATGGAAGGAGTTCCCGGTCCCAAGGTAAATACTTTTGTCAATAACACTGACTCCAGATACTCATACGTGTAACTGCAGGGAGACCGAGGTCAGCGCGGTCCAGTGGGTCCACAAGGAATAGTCGGAAAGGCTGTAAGTTTTTTGCAATACATTGTGTTGAAAGTACAATACTTATTCATTGTTCTCATATATGACAGGGAAGCAAAGGAGAGAGAGGACCGATGGGCGTTCCGGGTGCTCAAGGTCTGAGTGGAACCAAAGGAGACAAGGTATGTGGTGAAAGAGTCCACCAGGGGGCAGTGTTTACCCAGGATACATTCAAGCTGTCCTTGTAGTGCTTCAGTACTTTGAATTTATTCTGAAGATAGTATATTATATAAGTATGTACGTCCCTGTAGTACATCAATACTTACAATTTCTTGTATTTCTGTCCTTGTAGTATATCATTATGCTGTCTTTTAAAGTTGGTATATTATACAAGTATTTCTGTCCTTGTACTGTAGTACATCAATACATACACTTTATTAGAAATATAGTATGTGTTTCTGTCCTTGTACTGTATATACGTATGTATTTACACTTTCCTCTAAAGTATAGTATATTATACAAGTAATTCTGTCCTTGTAGTGTGATACAATACATACACTTTCTTCTAAAGGTAGTATATTATATAAGTATTTCTGTACATTCTTTTAAAGATAGTATGTTATATAAGTGTTTGCGTCTTTGTACTGTACACCAATACTTAATTTCTCCTAAATGTATTATATTATATAAGTATTTCAGTACATCATATATTTTATTATTTATACATCATATATTTATTATTATTTATGTTTTTTAGTACATAAATACTTACACTTTTTTCTAAAGATAGTATATTATATAAGTATTTCAGTACATCAATTTATAATATATTTATGTCGTTGTACATAAACTTTCTTCTAAAGTTTATACAAGTATTTCTCTCCTTGTAGTACATCATTACTTAATCTGTCTTCTTCAGTACATCAATACTTAGTTTCTTCTAAAGATACTATATATATATATAAGTGTTTCTGTCCATACTTATACTTTCTTCTAAAGGTAGCATATTATACAAGCATTTCTGTCCTAAACAGTAGGGCATCAATACTTACATTTTCTCCTAAAAGTAGTGTTTTATAGAAAGTACTGGAATTAGTTATTGGGTATAAGATGTATTTACAGAATATTCTTGTACTGCAGTACATCAATACTTACACTTTCTCCTAAAGGTAGTATAGTATATATATTTATATCAATACTTACACTTTCTACTTAAGGTAGTATATTATGTAAATATTTCAGTACATCAATACATATACTTTCTTCTAAAGATAGTATATTATATAAGTGTTTCTGTCCTTGTACGTAAACACTTATGCTATCTTTCTCCATACATACATACATACATACATCAAGACGTATACTTTCTTCTAAAGATAGTATATTATATAAATGTTTCTGTCCTTGTACTGCAGTACATCAATACTTATACTTTCTCCTTAAGGTAGTATATTATATAATTATTTTAGTACATCAATACGTACACTTTCTTCTAAAGATAGTCTATTGTAAAAGTGTCTCTGTCCTTGTACTGTAGTACATCAATACTTACATTTCTAAATATATTATATAAGTCTTTATCATTACTTAAACAGTCTTCTAATGATATAAGTGTTTCTGTCCTTGTACTGTACTTACACTTTCTTCTTAAAGATAGTATATTATATACAGGTAAGTATTTCAGTACATCAATACTTACACTTCTTCTAAAGATAGGAAATGATATAAGTCTTTCTCTCCTTGTATTTGTAGTACATCAATACTTAAACTGACTTCTAATGATAGTATATAAGTGTTTCTGTCCTAATACTGTAGTACATCAATACATACACTTTCTCCTAAAGGTAGTATAGTATATAAGTGTTTATGTCCTTGCACATCAATACTTACACTTTCTCCTAACGGTAGTATACTATTCTTTTTTTCTAATCCCCCTCTGCCACCCACTCTTTAACGGGAAAAAACAACATTTGGAATTAGAAGAAACAAAAAGAAAGAAGGATGGCTCTACCTCAACACTTCCACAAACAAGGTCTAAACGTGAAAGCTACAGTATAGAACAAGAAGCTTTACAAATATACAGACACCTTAGGGGGTAAATGGTTGAGAACGTGGGATTAAATTAACATTTTTAATTTAAAAAAAAAGGCAGATTGTAAATTGTCCTTCTCCTTCTCCTTAAGGTAGTATATTATGTAAGTATTTCAGTACATCAATACATACACTTTCTTGTAAAGATAGTATCGTATATAAGTGTTTCTGTCCTTACTAACACTTTCTTCTAAATATAGTAATAAACTATCTTTAGAATAAACACTTTATTCTAAAGATAGTTTATTATATAAGTGTTTCTGTCCTTGTACTGTAAGTACATCAATACATACATTTTCTCCTAATCATATAAGTATTTCAGTACATCAATACATACACTTTTTTCTAAGTGTTTCTGTCCATCAATACATACACTTTCTCCTAAAGGTAGTATATTATATAAGTGTTTCTGTCCTTGTACATCAATACTTACAATTTATTCAAAAGATAGTATGACATGTGTTTCTGTCCTTGTAGTACATCATTATGCTGTCTTTTAAAGTTGCTATAAGTATTTCTGTCAATACTTACTGTACACTTTCTCCTAAAGGTAGTATATACATATGTATTTACACTTTCTTCTAAAGATAGTATATTATATAAGTATTTCAGTATATCAATACATACACTTTCTTCTAAAGATAGTATGTTATATAAGTGTTTGCGTCCTTGTACTGTACATCAATACTTAATTTCTCCTAAAGGTAGTATATTAATTATATAAATATTTCTTATATATAAGTATTTCAGTACATAAGTACTTACAATTTTTTCTAAAGATAGTATATTTATATAAGTATTTCAGTACATCAATACTTAGTTTCTTCTACAATATATAAAGTATTTTGTACAATATATAAAGTATTTTGTACAGTACATCAATACTTACACTTTCTCCTAAAGGTAGTATAGAATATGTGTTTCTGTCCTTGTACTGTAGTACACTTTCTCCTTAAGGTAGTATATTATATAAGTATTTCAGTACATCAATACATATACTTTGTTATATATAAGTATTTCAGTACATAAGTACTTACACTTTTTTCTCTTGATAGTATATTATATAAGTATTTCAGTACATCAATACTTAGTTTCTTCTAAAGATGCAATATATAAAGTATTTATGTCATTGTACTGTAGAACATCAATACATAAACTTTCTTCTAAAGATAGTATATTATGTGTTTCTGTCCTTGTACTGCAGTACATCAATACTTACACTTTCTCCTTAAGGTAGTATATTATATAAGTATTTCAGTACATCAATACATACCCTTTCTTCTAAAGATAGTATATTATATAAGTGTTCCTGTCCTTGTTTATGTCCGACATCATACTTAAAACTTCTAAAGATATTATATAAGTCTTTCTCTCCTTGTATTTGTAGTACATCATTACTTAAACTGACTTCTAATGATAGTAAATAAGTGTTTATGTCCTAATACTGTAGTACATCAATACATACACTTTCTCCTAAAGGTAGTCTATAATATAAGTGTTTCTGTCCTAATACTGTAGTACATCAATACATACACTTTCTCCTAAAGGTATATATAATATAAGTGTTTCTGTCCTTGCACATCAATACTTAAACTTTCTCCTATACAAGTATTTCAGTACATCAGTCTTCTAAAGATAGTATAGTATATAAGTGTTTCTGTCCTTACTAACAATTTCTTCTAAATATAGTAATAAACTATCTTTAGAATAAACACTTTATTCTAAAGATAGTATATTATATAAGTGTTTCTGTCCTTGTTCCTGTCCTACATCAATACATAAATTTTCTCCTAATCATATAAGTATTTCAGTACATCAATACATACACTTTTTTTCTAAGTGTTTCTGTCCATCAATATGTACACTTTCTCCTAAAGGTAAACTATTATATAAGTGTTTCTGTCCTTGTACTGTAGTACATCAATACTTACAATTTATTCTAAAGATAGTATAACATGTGTTTCTGTCCTTGTAGTACATCATTATGCTGTCTTTTAAAGTTGCTATAAATATTTCTGTCAATACTTACACTTTCTCCTAAAGATAGTATACGTATGTATTTACACTTTCTTCTAAAGATAGTATATACGTATGTATTTACACTTTCTTCTGAAGATAGTATATTATATAAGTATTTCAGTATATCAATACATACACTTTCTTCTAAAGATAGTATATTATGTGTTTCTGTCCTAGTACATCAATACTTACACTTTCTTCTTAAAGGTAGTATATTTTAGAAGTATTTCATTACTCAAACTGTCTTCTAAGTATTTCAGTACACAAGTACTTACATACTTACATACTCATTCTAAAGATACAATATATAAGTATTTATGTCATTGTACTGTAGAACATCAATACATAAACTTCTAAAGATATAAGTATTTCTCTCCTTGTATTGTAGTACATCATTACTTCAACTGTCTTCTAAGTATTTCAGTACATGAATACTTACACTTTCTTCTAAAGATAGTATATTTTATAAGTGTTTCAGTACATCAATACTTAGTTTCTTCTAAAGATACTATATATAAGTATTAATGTCCTTGTACTGTAGTACATCAATACTTATACTTTCTCCTAAAGGTAGTATATTATATAATCATTTCAGTACATCACTACATACACTTTCTTCTAAAGATAGTATATTATATAAGTGTGTGTATCCTTGTACTGCAGTACATCAATACTTACACTTTCTCCTTAAGGTAGTATATTATGTAAGTATTTCAGTATATCAATACATAACACTTTCTTCTAAAGATAGTCTATTATCTTCTAAAGATACTATATTCTATAAGTCCTTGTATTGTAGTACACCATTACTTAATACTTACACTTTCTTCTTAAAGGTAGTATGTTATATAAGTATATCAGTACATCAATACTTACACTTCTTCTGAATATAGTAAATGACATAAGTCTCCTTGTATTTGTTGTCATTACTCAAACTGACTTCTAATGATAGTATATAAGTGTTTCTGTCCTTGTATGTAAACACTTAGAAAATATACTATCTTTTTCAATACTTAAACTTTATTCTAAAGGTAGTATAACATGTGTTTCTGTCCTTGTAGTACATCATTATGCTGTCTTTTAAAGTTGCTATAAGTATTTCTGTCAATACTTACACTTTCTCCTAAAGATAGTATATACGTATGCATTTTCACTTTCTTCTAAAGATAGTATATTATATAAGTATTTCAGTATATCAATACATACACTTTCTTCTAAAGATAGTATGTTATATAAGTGTTTGCGTCCTTGTACTGTACATCGATACTTAATTTCCCCTAAAGGTAGTATATTGATTATATAAATATTTCAGTACATAAGTACTTACACTTTTTTCTAAATATATATAAGTATTTCAGTACATCAATACTTAATTTATTCTACAATATATAAAGTATTTTGTACAATATATAAAGTATTTATGTCATTGTACTGTAGAACATCAATACATAAACTTTCTTCTAAAGATTATATAAGTATTTCTCTCCTTGTATTAAACTGTCTTCTAAGTATTTCAGTACTTGAATACTTACACTTTCTTCTAAAGATAGTATATTATATAAGTGTTTCAGTACATCAAGATACTATATATGCGTCCTTGTACATCAATACTTACACTTTCTCCTAAAGATAGTATATTATGTAAGTATTTCAGTACATCAATACTTACACTTTCTCCTAAAGATAGTATATTATATAAATATTTCAGTATATCAATACATATACTTTCTTCTAAAGATAGTATGTTATATAAGTATTTATGTCCTTGAACTGTAGTACATCAATACTTACACTTTTTTCTAAGTGTTTCTGTTCATCAATATGTACACTTTCTCCTAAAGGTAAACTATTATATAAGTGTTTCTGTCCTTGTACTGTAGTACATCAATACTTACAATTTATTCTAAAGATAGTATAACATGTGTTTCTGTCCTTGTAGTACATCATTATACTGTCTTTTAAAGTTGCTATAAGTATATATTGATGTACTGTAGTACATCAATACTTACACTTTCTCCTAAAGATAGTATATACGTATGTATTTACACTATCTTCTCAAGATGGTATATTATATAAGTATTTCATTATATCAATACATACACTTTCTTCTAAAGATAGTATGTTATATAAGTGTTTGCGTCCTTGCACTGTACATCAATACTTAATTTCTCCTAAAGGTAGTATATTAATTATATAAGTATTTCAGTACATCAATACATACACTTTCTTATATATAAGTATTTCAGTACATAAGTACTTACACTTTTTTCTAAAGATAGTATATTAATTATATAAGTATTTCAGTACATCAATACATACACTTTCTTATATATAAGTATTTCAGTACATAAGTACTTACACTTTTTTCTAAAGATAGTATATTATATAAGTATTTCAGTACATCAATACTTAGTTTCTTCTACAATATATAAAGTATTTTGTACAATATATAAAGTATTTATGTCGTTGTACTGTAGAACATCAATACATAAACTTTCTTCTAAAGATTATATTATTTAAGTACGGTATTTCTCTCCTTGTATTGTGTAGTACATCATTACTTAAACTGTCTTCTAAGTATTTCAGTACTTGAATACTTACACTTTCTTCTAAAGATAGTGTGTTATATAAGTGTTTCAGTACATCAATACTTAGTTTCTTCTGAAGATTGATGTACAAGTGTCCTTGTACATCAATACTTACACTTTCTCCTTAAGGTAGTATATTATATGTATTTCTGTCCAATACTTAACTTTCTCCTTAAGGTAGTATATTATGTAAGTATTTCAGTACCGGTACATCAATACATACTCTTTCTTATAAAGACAGTATATTATATAAGTGGTTCTGTCCTTGTACGTAAACACTTATATACTATCTTTTTCCATATACTGTAGTACATCAAGACTTATACTTTCTTCTAAAGATAGTATATTATATAAGTGTTTCTGTCCTTGTACTGCAGTACATCAATACTTACACTTTTCTTAAGGTACTATATTATATAAGTATTTCAGTACATCAATACTTAGTTTCTTCTACAATATATAAGGTATTTTGTACGATATATAAAGTATTTATGTTGTACTGTCAATACATAAACTTTCTTCTAAAGATTATATTATTTAAGTATTTCTCTCCTTGTATTGTGTAGTACATCATTACTTAAACTGTCTTCTAAGTATTTCAGTATTTGAATATTTACACTTTCTTCTAAAGATAGTGTGTTATATAAGTGTTTCAGTACATCAATACTTAGTTTCTTCTGAAGATTGATGTACAAGTGTCCTTGTACATCAATACTTACACTTTCTCCTTAAGGTAGTATATTATGTAAGTATTTCAGTACATCAATACATACTCTTGGTTCTGTCCTTGTACGTAAACACTTGTATACTATCTTTTTCCATGTACTGTCGTACATCAAGACTTATACTTTATTCTAAAGATAGTATATTATATAAGTGTTTCTGTCCTTGTACTGCAGTACATCAATACTTACACTTTTCTTAAGGTACTATATTATATAAGTATTTCAGTACATCAATACATATACTTTCTTATATATAAGTATTTCAGTACATAAGTACTTACACTTTTTTTCTAAAGATAGTATAGTGTATAAGTATTTCAGTACATTATTGTTCTAAAGATACAATACATAAGTCATTGTGCTGTAGAACCAACACTAAATTGGCCCTAGTGTGTGGATGTGAGTGTGAATGTTGTCTGTCTATCTGTGTTGGCCCTGCGATGAGGTGGCGACTTGTCCAGGGTGTACCCCGCTTTCCGCCCGATTGTAGCTGAGATAGGCTCCAGCGCCCCCCGCCACCCCAAAGGGAATAAGCGGTAGAAAATGGATGGATGGATGGATTGTGCTGTAGAACATCAATACATAAACTTTCTTCTAAAGATTACATAAGTATTTCATGACTTAAACTGTCTTCTAAGTATTTCAGTACATGAATACTTGCACTTTCTTCTAAAGATAATATATTATATAAGTGTTTCAGTACATCAATACTTAGTTTCTTCTAAATATACTATATATAAGTGTTTCTGTCCTTGTACATCAATACTTACACGTTCTCCTAAAGATTGTATATTATATGTATTTCTCTCCAATACTTACACTTTCCTAAAGATAGTATATTTTATAAGTCTTTTTGTCCTTGTACTACAGTACATCAATACTTACACTTTCTCCTAAAGGTAGTATAGAATATGTGTTTCTGTCCTTGTACTGCAGTACACTTTCTCCTTAAGGTAGTGTATAAGTATTTCAGTACATCAATACATACACTTTGTTATATATAAGTATTTCAGTACATAAGTACTTACACTTTTTTCTAAAGATAGTATAGTATATAAGTATTTCAGTATATCAATACTCTTCTAAAGATACAATATATAAAGTATTTATGTTTTTGTACTTACTGTTTGCGTACTCAATTCACAAACTTTCTTCTAAAGATTATATAAGTATTTCATTACTTGAACTGTCTTCTAAGTATTTCAGTACATGAATACTTACACTTTCTTTTAAAGGTACATCATTATGCTGTCTTTTAAAGTTGGTATATATATATATATATTGATGTACTATACACTTCTTCTGAATATAGTAAATGACATAAGTCTCCTTGTATTTGTTGTCATTACTCAAACTGACTTCTAATGATAGTATATAAGTGTTTCTGTCCTTGTATGTAAACACTTAGAAAATATACTATCTTTTTCAATGTACTGTAGTACATCAATACTTACAATTTCTTCTAAAGATAGTGTGTTTCTGTCCTTGTAGTACATCATTATGCTGTCTTTTAAAGTTGGTAGAAGTATTTCTGTCAAAACTTACACTTTCTCCTAAAGATAGTATGTACGTATGTATTTTCACTTTCTTCTAAAGATAGTATATTATATAAGTATTTATGTCCTTGAACTGTAGTACATCAATACTTACACTTTATCCTAAAGGTAGTATATTATATAAGTGTTTCTGTCCTTGTACTGTTGTACATCAATACTTACAATTTATTCTAAATATAGTATAACATGTGTTTCTGTCCTTGTTGTACATCATTATGCTGTCTTTTAAAGTTGGTATAAGTATATATTGATGTACTGTAGTACATCGATACTTACACTTTCTCCTAAAGATAGTATATACATATGCATTTGCACTTTCTTCTAAAGATAGTATATTATATAAGTATTTCAGTATATCAATACATACACTTTCTTCCAAAGATAGTATGTTATATAAGTGTTTGCGGCCTTGTACTGCAGTACATCAATACTTACACTTTCTAAGGTATATAAGGTAGTATATTATATACGTATTTCAGTACATCAATATATACACTTTCTTATACATAAGTATTTCAGTGCATAGGTAATTACACTTTTTTCTAAAGATAGTATATCATATAAGTATTTCAGTACATCAATACTTAGTTTCTTCTAAAGATACAATATATAAGTATTTATGTCATTGTACTGTAGAACATCAATACACAAACTTTCTTCTAAAGATAGTATATTATGTGTTTCTGTCCTTGTACTGCAGTACATCAATACATACATTTTCTCCTAATCATATAAGTATTTCAGTACATCAATACATACACTTTTTTCTAAGTGTTTCTGTCCATCAATATGTACACTTTCTCCTAAAGGTAAACTATTATATAAGTGTTTCTGTCCTTGTACTGTAGTACATCAATACTTACACTTTATTCTAAAGGTAGTATAACATGTGTTTCTGTCCTTGTAGTACATCATTATGCTGTCTTTTAAAGTTGCTATAAGTATTTCTGTCAATACTTACACTTTCTCCTAAAGATAGTATATACGTATGTATTCACACTTTCTTCTAAAGATAGTATATTATATAAGTATTTCAGTATATCAATACATACACTTTCTTCTAAAGATAGTATGTTATAGAAGTGCTTGCGTCCTTGTACTGTACATCAATACTACATTTCTGTACATGCATACATACATATGTATGTATATACATATGTATGTATGTATGTACATACCTATGTACATACATGTATGTATGTACATACATATGTATGAACATATGTTTGTACATACATACATACATACATACATACATACATGTATGTATGTATGTACATATGTATGTACATACATGCATGTGTTTGTGTGTAATACATACATGTATGTACATATGTATGTACATACATGTATGAATGTACGTATGTGCATACACCTGTATGTATGTACATATGTACCGTATATACACTCATTTATGTATGTACATATGTACTGTATTTACACGTATGTATGTATGTATGTATGTACATACATGTATATGTACATGTATGTATGTATGTATGTATGTATGTACATACATATGTTTGTTCATACATATGTATGTTCAAACATACATATGCATGTTCATACATATGTATGTATGTATGTATGTATGTATGTATGAACAAACATGTATGTTCATACATATGTATGTTCATACATACATATGAACATATGTTTGTTCATGCATACATATGTATGTATGAACATACATACATACATATGTATGTTCATACATATGTATGTATGTTCATACATATGTATGTATGTATATATGTTCAAACATACATATGTATGTATGAACATACATATGTATGTTCAAACATACATATGTATGTATGAACATACGTATGTATGTATGTATGAACAAACATATGTATGTTCATACATATATATGTATGAACAGACATATGTACATACACCTGTATGTATGTACATATGTACCGTATATACACTCATTTATGTATGTACATATGTACTGTATTTACACACATTTATGTATGTATGTATGTACATACATGTATATGTACATGTATGTATGTATGTATGTATGTACATACATATGTTTGTTCATACATATGTATGTTCAAACATACATATGCATGTTCATACATATGTATGTATGTATGTATGTATGTATGTATCTATGTATGTATGAACAAACATGTATGTTCATACATACATATGAACATACATATGTTTGTTCATGCATACATATGTATGTATGAACATACATACATATGTATGTTCATACATATGTATGTATGTTCATACATATGTATGTATGTATATATGTTCAAACATACATATGTATGTATGAACATACATATGTATGTTCAAACATATGTATGTATGAACATGCGTATGTATGTATGAACAAACATATGTATGTTCATACATACATATGAACATACATATGTTTGTTCATGCATACATATGTATGTATGAACATACATACATACATACATATGTATGTTCATACATATGTATGTATGTTCATACATATGTATGTATGTATATATGTTCAAACATACATATGTATGTATGAACATACATACATACATATGTATGTTCATACATATGTATGTATGTTCATACATATGTATGTATGTATATATGTTCAAACATACATATGTATGTATGAACATACATATGTATGTTCAAACATATGTATGTATGAACATACATATGTATGTATGAACAAACATATGTATGTTCATACATACATATGAACATACATATGGTTGTTCATGCATACATATGTATGTATGAACATACATACATACATATGTATGTTCATACATATGTATGTATGTTCATACATATGTATGTATGTATATATGTTCAAACATACATATGTATGTATGAACATACATATGTATGTTCAAACATATGTATGTATGAACATACGTATGTATGTATGAACAAACATATGTATGTTCATACATACATATGAACATACATATGTTTGTTCATGCATACATATGTATGTATGAACATACATACATACATATGTATGTTCATACATATGTATGTATGTATGAACATACATACATACATATGTATGTTCATACATATGTATGTATGTTCATACATATGTATGTATGTATATATGTTCAAACATACATATGTATGTATGAACATACATATGTATGTTCAAACATACATATGTATGTATGAACATACGTATGTATGTATGTATGTATGTATGAACAAACATATGTATGTTCATACATATGTATGTATGAACAGACATATGTATGTTCATACATACGTATGTATGTATGTTCATACATACGTATGTATGTATGTATGAACATACATACATATGTTTGAACATACATACATATGAACATACATATATGTATGAACATACATATATGTATGTTCATACATATGTATGAACATACATACATATGAACATACATATATGTATGTTCATACATACATATGAACATATATATGTATGTTCATATGTATGTATGTATGTTCAAACATACATACATATGAACATATATATGTATGTTCATATGTATGTATGTATGTATGTTCAAACATACATACATATGTATGTATGAACATACATATGTATGTTCAAACATACATATGTATGAACATACATACATATGTATGTTCATACATACATATGAACATACATAAGTAAGTATGTATGTTCAAACATACATATGTATGTTCATACATATGTATGTATGTTCATACATACATATGTTTGAACATACATACATATGAACATACATATATGTATGAACATACATATATGTATGTTCATACATATGTATGAACATACATACATATGAACATACATATATGTATGTTCATACATACATATGAACATATATATGTATGTTCATATGTATGTATGTATGTATGTATGTTCAAACATACATACATATGAACATATATATGTATGTTCATATGTATGTATGTATGTATGAACATACATATGTATGTTCAAACATACATATGTATGAACATACATACATATGTATGTTCATACATACATATGAACATACATAAGTAAGTATGTATGTTCAAACATACATATGTATGTTCATACATATGTATGTATGTTCATACATACATATGTATGTTCATATGTATGAATGTTCAAACAAACATATGTATGAACAAACATACATATGTATGTTCATATGTATGTATGTATGTATGTTCAAACATACATATGTATGTTCATACATATGTATGTATGAACATACATGTTTGTTCATACATACATACATACATATGTATGTTCATATGTATGAATGTTCAAACAAACATGTATGTTCAAACATACATATGTATGTTCATACATACATACATATGTATGTATGTTCAAACATACATATGTTCATACATATGTATGAACATATGTATGTATGTTCATACATACATATGCATGTATGTATGTATATATGTTCAAACATACATATGTATGTATGTATATATGTTCAAACATACATATGTATGTTCAAACATACATATGTATGAACAAACATATGTATGAACATACATACATATGTTTGAACATACATACATATGAACATACATATGTATGTTCATACATACATATGAACATACATATGTATGTTCTTATGTATGAATGTTCATACATACATACATACATACATACATACATACATATGTATGTATGAACAAACATATGTATGTTCATACATACATATGTATGTTCATATGTATGAATGTTCATACATACATACATACATACATACGTATGTTTGAACAAACATATGTATGTTCAAACATACATATGTATGTTCATATGTATGTATGTTCAAACATATGTATGTATGTATGTATGTATGTATGAACATACATATATATGTGTTCAAACATACATATGTATGTATGTTCATACATGTGTATGTAAGTATTGATGTATACTACAGTAAGTATTGATGTATACTACATATACTATACTGCCTTTCTCCTAAAGGTAGTATAGTATATGTGTTTCTGTCCTTGTACTGCAGTACATCAATACTTACACTTTCTAATTAAGGTAGTAAATTATATAAGTATTTCAGTACATCAATATATATATATATGTATGTATGTACATACGTACGTATGTATGTATTATATAAGTGTTTATGTCCTTGTACTTGTAGTACTTCAATACTTGTACTTTCTTCTAAAGATAGTACATTATGCAAGCATTTCTGTCCTAAACAGTAGGGCATCAATACTTACATTTTCTCTTAAAGGCAGTGTTATATAGAAAGTACTGGAATTAGTTATTGTGTATATGATGTATTTACAGTATATTTTTAAACTCCACCATGTCATACATGTATAAGTTTGTCTCTTGTCATTTAAAGGGCTTCCAAGGAAAAGGTGGACCCAAAGGAGGCATTGTGAGTATCACTTTTGGATGTGAATGATTGGAGCCTTCAATATTTGATGAAACACTAACAAATACTCTGTTTTCTGCTTGAAGGGAGACCCTGGTGTGGAGGGGCTGGCTGGTGAGAAAGGTGAAAAGGTAAGAACAGTCATTTGGGACTTTCTGGAGTTGACCTATTGATATTTAAATGTTGAAAGCGAAGACAAATAATATATTATTTGACTGAGACCCAGGACTTAACAATCCTCAAGGATAGACCTTAAGGTTTTACAAACAAAAAATATCAAAATTGCCCCTGCATTTGTTAACTTAACGTGTGGTAAAGTTTTGGACATTCCTGGTTTAGTTTTAACGAATAGCTGAGCAGAAAGGCATCTTATAGATCATAGATTCATGTTTTTTTTTTAAAGTGAGTCTTTGTGTTTCAGTATTGTTTGCCCCGCCACTAGTAGGAACCCTCATTGTTTGTACAAACTATTGTTGGACAATCTTTAAACGCTGCATTCAAACTTTTTCATACATGTAGAAACAACATTTTATTGGTGCTGTGCTTACTAAACGGAGGGAAACAAAGTTAAATAATTAAAATCATGATTGTGATTGTGACAGGGTATGTCTGGAGAACCTGGCCCTAAAGGACAGGTGAGTTGTGTATGATCATGTGTTAAGTAAATATACACTTCATGCACGTGTATTCAGCCGATATTTGTGTGTTTGCAGCACGGAGTGAGGGGAGACCTTGGACATAACGGTCCAACTGGAGACTCTGGGAAGCCAGGTGATCTAGGACCCCCTGGACTGCCTGGTCCTCGGGGGTTGAACGGCATGAGAGGAGTGCCTGGCATGCCGGGTATTGAGGGTCCACCGGTGAGTCCACTTCCTGTCTGGCAAATGTAACGGTTGTCACTTTGACACAATGTTGTTGTTGTTCTCTTCAGGGACGTGATACATCTGACCAGCATATCATTGATGTGGTGCTAAGAATGTTGCAAGGTGAGCTTTCACACTCAAATCCCCCCCCCCCCACATCAACTTTATTTAAAGTATCAGTTCTATTGTCAAAAGTATAAAAGACAGTTAACCAAAATCAAATCAAAACAATACATGTTTGAAGATGTGACATACATGTAGCGGAGTACTGGAACTAGAGTTATTGTGTATAAGTATACAGTATATTTTTTATCTGCACATTATACAGTTTCTAAGTTAATGTCTTTGTTATGACAGAGAGGCTGGCAGCAGTCGCAGTGAGCGCTAAAAGGGCTGTGCTTGGTGGAGCTGGTGTCATGGGACCCCCCGGCCCTCCTGGACCTCCGGGATCAACGGGTCCACAAGGACCACATGGTTTGCCTGGTTCTCGAGGAATACCTGGCATGATAGGAGGTCACGGACAGATCGGAAACACAGGTCTTAAAGGTAGGAACATGTTAAGTGTCATCTACAGTAATGTGTGTTGTTTGTAAAGATACATACATATGTATGCTCAAACATACATATGTATGTATGTATGTATGAACATACATATAAACATACATACATATGTATGAAAATACATATGTATGTTCATATGTATGTATGCATATGCTTCCTTACCACAATAACAAATAATGAATGTGATCACCAACATGAAGGATCTGTTCACTTTCTTGTTGTGGTCAGGAAAGAGAGGAGCCAAGGGTCAGAGAGGAGAGCCAGGTAAACCTCATCAAGGATCACCAGGACCTCACGGAATCCAAGGTGAGTGCTGGTGAAAAGAACATTCCGGTTATGTCATGTAGGACTGTAACTGAGCAGCACTGTCCTCACATCCTCAGGTCCTGCAGGTGTTGATGGCGTGGCTCGAGGCGGCCGACCAGGCGAGCGAGGGCCCCAGGGAGCAGCGGGCGGGGCGGGTCATCCTGGTAAAGCAGGTCCACAAGGACTCCCGGGTTTCTGCGAGGCCGCCATGTGTTTGGCAGCATCTGCGTACACTTCACCAAGACTACAGGAAGCTGGCACCATCAAAGGACCCAACTTTTAAAAGTTGTGTCAGCAGCACAGTTGAGATGGAAGGAGATCACTCTTCTCACCTGAGGACTACGTGGCTACACGTCCATCTGGGAAAATGAAATACTTTGTTGGAAATGGACTTCATGCAACATGAGATGTCTTTCAAGACTTGGACCAAACAAACAATAAATAACACACCTGTACTTCATTCCTCCGGCTGCTTTATCTCCTTTCTCTTGTTGCTCAGCAACAGCATATCCCAGCGGGCACTCCCATCTCCCACAATGCAGTGCTGTAAATCTTTGTAAATGTGTGTTGATTATTATGTAGTGAAAAGGCAATGTGCACCAACAAAGTGTGAATGATTCCAGACATGAATTAAAGTTCCTACAGAGATCTCTTCTTGTTCCCCCTCCGTTAGTTTGCATCCTTTGTTAGCTTTCCACACTTTGATGACTTCACCTGATTATTATTGCTCTTAATATTATCAAGTGTAAAAACCTTTCTTTCTCTGGCTTTTCAAGTCAACCCAAATCAATAAAAAGGAACCTTTTATATAACCAAATGTGCTTTTTTATCATGGAGATGATTATGAGATGATACTGTATCATTAAGAAATCTAAAATGCAAATACGTGTAGGTCTATTTATGATGCATTTGTGTATGAACATACATACATATGTATGAACCTACATACATATGTATGTTCATACATACATACATACAGTATGTACATATGTATGAACATATATATGTATGTACATTTGTATATAAGTGTGTTCATACATACATATGTATGAACATACATATGTATGTATGTATTGTATGTTTATATGTATGTATGTTCATACATACATATGTATGTATGTATGTATGTACATACATACATACATAACCCATATGTATGTTCATACATACATATGAACATATATACCTATATATGTATGTATGAACATACATACATATGTATGTTCATACATACATACTGTATGTATGTATGAACATTCATATGTATGTACATACATATGTATGTATGTTCAAACATAAATACATATGTATGTTCATACATACATATGAACATACATATGTATGTATGTTTTAATAGGCCTGTATCATTAAGAAATCTAAAATGCAAATACCGGTACGTGTAGGTCTATTTATCATGCTTTACTTGTCATTCATTTGTGCAAACAGTTGCCAGTGGTAGAAGGTATTGCCACAGCCATTGTAAAGCAGTAATAAGACTCACCAAACATGCAGTCCTGCATCAAGTGTCCTTGGAGGATCTTTCTGGGCCCGTTCTCACCCAGTGCAAAGAGCAAGACTTGGCAGCTGATAACATCCTCAGATCATCATGTCAGAGTGACACTAATGCCTTGCACAAATGAGAGAGAACATAGTTAGTCTGCTGAAGTATACAACATCCCCTGCAAAGCCTATTGCCTTTAAGACAAACGTGTAATGTTTGTACACACATACAGTACATATAAACATACAAACATATGAATACATACAGTACATATAAACATACATACATATGTATGTTCAGACATGTATGTATGAACATACGTTTGTATGTTCATATGAACATACATATGTATGTACACACATACATACTGTACATACATATGAACATCCCCTGCAAAATGGAAAGCCTATTGCCTTTAAGACAAACTTATATTCAGGAAATAAGACACTGTGTTCATATGTTTTTATGTTCATATGTATGTATACTGCAGATACATACATACATACATACATACATATAAACATACATATGTACCGGGTATGTATGTATGTATGTATGTATGTATGTATGTATGTATGAACATACATACATATGAACATACATACATATGTATGTACATACTTACACACGTACATACGTATGAACATACATAAGTATGTTTATACATACATATGTATGTATGTATGTATGTATGTATGAACATACATATGTATGAACATACATACATATGTATGAACATACATACAGTATGTATACACATATGTATGTACATATGTATATAAGTGTGTTCATACATACATATGTTCATATGTATGTATGTTCATACATACGTATGTATGTATGAACATACAAACATATGAACATACATACATACGTATGAACATACATAAGTATGTATGAACATACATACATATGTATGTTTATACATACATATGTATGTGTAAACATACATATGTATGTGTAAACATACTATGTATGTTGATACATACATATGTATTGTATGTATGAACATACATATGTATGTTCATACATGTATGGATAATTATTGGGGACAGTGTTTCCCAGAGTTTTATACTTGACATATTTATTACTGTTACTATTACATACATACATATGTATGTACATACGTATGTATGTATGTTCAGACATGTATGTATGAACATACATAATTATGAACATACATACATACATATGTATGTACAAACTTACATGTGTATGTTCATACGTACAGTATGTATGTACATACATACATATGTATGTATGAATATACATACATGTGTATGTTTATACATACATATGTATGTATATATGTATGAACATACATATGTATGTGTGAACATACATATGTATGTATGAACATACATATGTATATATGAACATACATATGTATCTATGTTTATACATACATATATATGTACATATATATGAACATACATATGTATCTATACATATTTATGTCTGAACATACACACGTATGTATGAACATACATACGTATGTATGAACATACATACGTACATACATGTATGTATGTACATACATATGTATGTACATATGTATAAGTGTGTTCATACATACATATGTATGTTCATACATGCATATGTTCATACATATGTATGAACATACATACATATGTATGAACCTACATACATATGTATGTTCATACATACATACATACATACATACATACATACATACATACAGTATGTACATATGTATGAACATATATATGTATGTACATTTGTATATAAGTGTGTTCATACATACATATGTATGAACATACATATGTATGTATGTATTGTATGTTTATATGTATGTATGTTCATACATACATATGTATGTATGTATGTATGTACATACATACATACATAACCCATATGTATGTTCATACATACATATGAACATATATACCTATATATGTATGTATGAACATACATACATATGTATGTTCATACATACATACTGTATGTATGTATGAACATTCATATGTATGTACATACATATGTATGTATGTTCAAACATAAATACATATGTATGTTCATACATACATATGAACATACATATGTATGTATGTTTTAATAGGCCTGTATCATTAAGAAATCTAAAATGCAAATACCGGTACGTGTAGGTCTATTTATCATGCTTTACTTGTCATTCATTTGTGCAAACAGTTGCCAGTGGTAGAAGGTATTGCCACAGCCATTGTAAAGCAGTAATAAGACTCACCAAACATGCAGTCCTGCATCAAGTGTCCTTGGAGGATCTTTCTGGGCCCGTTCTCACCCAGTGCAAAGAGCAAGACTTGGCAGCTGATAACATCCTCAGATCATCATGTCAGAGTGACACTAATGCCTTGCACAAATGAGAGAGAACATAGTTAGTCTGCTGAAGTATACAACATCCTCTGCAAAATGGAAAGCCTATTGCCTTTAAGACAAACTTATTTATATTCAGGAAATAAGACAGACATACATACATACATACATACATATGTATGTTCATACGTATGTATGTATGAACATATGTATGTTCATACAAACATATGGACATACATACATATGTATGTATGTCCATATGTGTGTGTGTATATATTAGGGCTGCAACAACTTATCGATTAAATTGATTATAAAAATAGTTGGCGATTAATTTAGTCATCGATTCGTTGGATCTGGGCATGTGCAGAGGGAAATTTATTTTAGTTTTTTAATTTTTTTGTTTTGTTTTGTTTTTTAATAAACCTTTTTATAAACTGCAACATGTACAAACAGCTGAGAAACAATAATCAAAATAAGTATGGTGCCAGTATGCTGTTTTTTCTTCTTCAATAAAATACAGGAAAGGATAGAAATGTAGTTTGTCTCTTTTATCCGATTATTAATCGATTAATCGAAGTAATAATCGACAGATTAATCGATTATCAAATTAATCGTTAGTTGCAGCCCTAGTATATATATATATATGTGTGTGTATATATATATATGTATGTGTATATACACATACATATTTATATATGTGTACATATATGTGTATATATATATATATATATGTATTTACATATGTGTGTGTGTATATATTAGGGCTGCAACAACTTATCAATTAAAATCAATTATAAAAATAGTTGCCGATTAATTTGGTCATCGATTCGTTGGATCTATGCTATGCGCATGCGCAGAGGCAATTTTTTGTTGTTGTTGTTATATATATATATTTTTTAATAAACCTTTATTCATAAACTGCAACATGTACAAACAGCTGAGAAACAATCAAAATAAGTATGGTGCCAGTATACTGGGGTTTTTTCCCAATAAAATACTGGAAAGGATAGAAATGTAGTTTGTCTCTTCTATCCGATTATTAATCGAGTAATCGAAGTAATAGACAGATTAATCGATTATCAAATTAATCGTTAGTTGCAGCCCTAGTATAATATGAATACATATGTGTATGAATATGTATGAATATATATACATATATGTATGAATATATATGTGTAAGAATATACAGTATATATATATATATATATATATATATATATATATATATATATATATATGTGACTGAATGTATATGTGTAAGAATATATATGAATATATATACATACACACACACACACACACACACACATTTATATTTTCCAAAATTCCCAAAAAAGTCTAAACTTCAGAAATAACAATAAACGTGGCTGATAGCATTGGAAGCCAATTTACTTACTTTGATTATAAAGGTGTGTGGACTGCAGTTCAGCCAAGTAGCTTTCAGCACAACCTAGAATAAGAAAAACTATGAATACTATGACAAAGCAGGTCTCCATGGTCTGGCATGTTAGAATTAGGAAGTAGTGTGAAGTGGTCTAGTTACCATTATTAAGATGTAAGATATACAATTGTAGATCTTCCACGCAGCTTCCTCCAGAGGCTAAAAGAGAGGGACAAGAACAGAATAGTGGTGTAACTTTCTAATACATCACATGACTGATATTTATGAACTCAATGCTTGCAAATGAAAGCTCACATTTAGTGTTTGCCATGAAATGTGTCAGACATAGCACTGCATGCATCTACACACTGCTGGCTGCACTCTGGCAGCATTAACAAATAAGTCCAAATAATAAATGGCAATATTGTAATGAGGTGTGGCTGTTCGTGTCATAACTGTACCTGGAACATGAACGGCAGGCGGCTTTGCACATCTCATTTACAGCATCTAAGGAAAAGAAAAAAAGAGGATAGCTGACAAAAAAGGGAAAATATCAAGACTACTTTTCCTGCAATTGAGTGCATTTCTACATTATATTTTACCTTTACATTTATTCTCATCTACCAACCCCTTTTCGACACTTACATGTCCAATTTATTGCACCGCATATTCCCCCCCCCAGTAAATTACTAACATTATCATTATTTGAAATGTAATGTAAAATGTTATATAACATGCAAATATCCCGTTGAAGTCATCATGTCAACAATATTTTCTCGCTGGGAACTAATAAATGCTGTAGAATATGGAGACAGAAGACTGCTAGTAAGATTTAGCATCCAAAAAAATGACATTGTAGAATAAATGATATTGGCACCGAGACAAGTTTTGGCAACAAATAAATACAAACATTGAAAAAAATAATTATTTTTGGTGGATGTTTTCGGTGCCAAAATTCATATTTTTGTACACTTTTGTATCAAAGGTTTTTATGATAGTTTCTCTTTATAAGATTTAGTTTAGGTTTTTTTTCCGATTTGGCTTCTTTTTTTTTACAGTATGAAAATAGAGTTTTAGCATGAGGGGCGGGGCTTATAACAAGTTTTACTGGATGTAAAAACACCATAGAAGAATGGCGTCTAAATTATGTGTATAAGTTATGATTTATTCATGTTCACCTCGCCATACTTTGAAGATGTAGTATAAGCGGTATATAAATTACTGTATTTTTCGGACTATAAGTTTGGCCAGGGGTGCGACTTATACTCAGGAGCGACTTATGTGTGAAATTATTAACCCATTAGCGTAAAATATCAAATAATATTATTGATCTCATTCACGTAAGAGACTAGACGTATAAGATTTCATGGGATTTAGCGATTAGGAGTGACAGATTGTTTGGTAAACGTATAGCATGTTCTATATGTTATAGTTATTTGAATGACTCTTACCATAAAATGTTACGTAGGGCTGCAACAACTAATCGATTAAATCGATTATAAAAATAGTTGGCGATTAAATTAGTCATCAATTCGTTGGATCTATGCTATTTGAATGCGCAAAGGCTACTTTATTTTTTTATTTTATTTTTAATAAACCTTTATTTATAAACTGCAACATTAACAAACAGCTGAGAAACAATAATCAAAATAAGTATGGTGCCAGTATGCTGTTTTTTTTTCTTCAATAAAATACTGCAATGTAGTTTGTCTCTTTTATCCGATTATTAATCGAGTAATCGAAGTAATAATCGACAGATTAATCGATTATCAAATTAATCGTTAGTTGCAGCCCTGTATATGTGTGTATATATATATATATATATATATGTATAAACGTGTGTGTTTGTGTATAAATATATATGTATATGTATATATATGTCTACCTCCAAAGACATGCACCTGGGGATAAGTTGATTGGCAACACTAAATTGGCCCTAGTGTGTGGATGTGAGTGTGAATGTTGTCTGTCTATCTGTGTTGGCCCTGCGATGAGGTGGCGACTTGTCCTGGGTGTACCCCGCCTTCCGCCCGATTGTAGCTGAGATAGGCTCCAGCGCCCCCCGCGACCCCAAAGGGAATAAGCGGTAGAAAATGGACGGATGGGATGTATATATATATATATATATATATATATATATATATGTGTATATACACATACCGTACATATTTATATATATATATGTTGTTGCAGCCCTAATATATACATATATATTATATATATATATATATATATATATATATATATATATATATATGTGTGTG
>NC_084568.2:33672500-33785000 GCF_033978685.3 Nerophis lumbriciformis | reverse complement strand
TTTTGTTTTGTTTTTTAAATAAAAAAAAGTTTTGCTATACAGGTCCTGCGAGAGCTTGCAGGTATCGTGAGTGGCCTACCCAATCAGGGAAGACCTAGTCACGTCACTTCCTTTCTGGCAATTATTACCTTTGCGGACGTCACAAAAAAAGAAAAAAACTTGGGACAATTAAAACAACAAAAAAGTTAAAACAATGTTCATATGTTTGTAGACGTTGAACTTTATAAATAAGTTTTTTTGTTTTTGTTTTTAAATAAAAAACACTTTTGCGGACGTCACGTGTTGTGACATTTGTTGTTTTTGATTCGCGCACACAGAGAAATAGATTTAAAAAACAATATACACATATGCAAACATAAGTTAAGAAGTTAAGGTCTTGTAAAAGATACCAGTCTAAAAACGTCACAATTTACACAGCAGCAGCAAAAAAAAAAAAAAAAAAAGTATTATAAAAAAATAAAATACATGTCACATACAGCAAACACTTAAGACCAATTGTTATTTTAGGAATGAAGTGTAGATTGAAGAGCTGGTGGCAGTTTATTCCAAAGAGAAGTATTTGTATTTGTAAGAAATGTAGGTTGTATTTTAGCGTACATTTCTTAGTTGACGTTCTACATAGAGGTCGATGAAAGTCATGACAGTGTCTTGTTTTGTATGTAATTTCAGAAGAAGATGAAAACAGTTATGAAACAAAATGAAAATACTATTGGTAAATCAATAAATGTACATACAAATAGATATACAATATATGTTCACATTGTATTTGATGAGTACGATTTTATAAAAGATAGCACCCCAAATACTACTGCAATATATTAAACTATAGTACGTCAACATACAGGAACCATCAAGCCTTTACTCAAAATACCTACTGACAAATTCAGTAATTTCATTTTTCATCAACAATAACCCCAACAATTTGGGTTAGCTCACTCTGATACCATTAATAAATAATTTCACCTCTTCTTTATTTAAAACTTTTTTTTTCTTCTTTTTTTTTTTACATAAAATGAAGGGTTTTTTTTATATTAAGTGACGATTTATTCATTTTAAACTATTCAGAAATATTTGCCATTTCTACATTTACTTCTCTTGTCAAACAATCAAGACTAGAATGGGATATTAAAGACAATTATCATCTGCAAACATTGGGCGCCCCTAATTTACATTGTTAAATCATTGATATAGATTAGAAATAAAAGAGGTCCCAAAATGGAACCTTAAGGAACCCCAGAAACTAAAGTATCTCTGTTTGAATTTTGATTATTAACAGAAACATATTGTTCTCGTTCATGTATTTTACAATGTACTGCTTTTATATTTCCTGTATTATATATTATTACTTTGAACTGTTTTATATTTTAATTTTTATCCTGTAAAGCATCTTATAGTACACTGAAAAATGTATTATTATTATTATTATGAAGATAGCTATATAGCCATTTTAAAACATTGTCAAGCCCATTTTGTATATGGTTTAAAACAATTTAAATATTGACAGTATCAAAAGCCTTAGATCAACCTACAATTCAACCAGAAATGATTGAATAAAATAAATATTACTTAAAATATTATTAAATAAAGTTGCATCCATGTTAATTAGTGGATACAAATGAAACGTAAATGTTGAATTTAGAAATCAATTGAATAACTAGATTTGTGTTTCAAAAAGTCAATATTAAAATCCACAAAAAGATTACAAGCCTTATTTTTGACACTAAGCATCTCCATAGTGGAATAAAGATACCGGTGTCACATAATCAGATAATTCCCTCCAAAGTTACCGCAATTTGGAATTTTTACAAATATTTAAATGTTTTATTCATGTTTTCTATAGAAATACCGGTAATCACTAAATGCAGTTTTTTTTTGTTGAAAAAAATGCATTTAGTTAAGATAATAATTAGTCATATATTGGAATATGGGATCCATCATTTTAATTTGTTTTAACTATTAAATGAACCTAAAATTCTTATTTTATCTTTGTGGAAAATATTGGCCAACATGTGTTGTCAAGCTTATGAGATGTGAAGTGATGCAAGTGTAACTATTGTTCATTTTATTTGTTGTCAATGGCTGTGATGATAATGTCAATAAGGGATTTTTCATCACTGTTATGTTGGAATTCCTAATAATATTGATACTGTTGTTGATACTATTCCATTTTTGTTTGACTACTTTTGGATTGTTTTGTGTCATGTTTGTGTGTCCTCTCAATTGCTCTGTTGATTGCTATTCTGAATGTTGCTGGGTTTGGTTTTGGTATTGGAATTGTATTATTTTGTTGGACTGATTAATTAAAATAAAAAAAATTAAAAATACATAAATAAAAAAGAAACAATTACTTACCTCTTACTGAAAGAGAACAATAATATGAACAAGGGGGTAGACTTGAAAAAATTCATGCAGAATTTCTTCTGGCATGGGGGCGCCACTCACTCCCATCGAGTATTTATTACTCTTTTGAATTGTTAATTTTTTTAAACGAGGCACTTAACTGTATTGTATATGTGCATACCATAATACTGGTACTTGAAATGATCAGTTTTGTGAATTGATGTAAATAAAGTCATTTAAAAAAAAATCCAACATTGACTGAATGTATTTTGCTATCCTAACATGCCACACTACAAAATACTACAAAGTATGTATGATTCATGCTCCAAGAGGTAGAAATAGTCT
This sequence comes from Nerophis lumbriciformis, assembly GCF_033978685.3. Classification (NCBI taxonomy): domain Eukaryota; kingdom Metazoa; phylum Chordata; class Actinopteri; order Syngnathiformes; family Syngnathidae; genus Nerophis; species Nerophis lumbriciformis. The sequence goes on along the minus strand of NC_084568.2, from coordinate 33,782,315 downwards.
TTACAAAGCAGTACATTTTAGTGTGGCAAGTTCCAACACACACACACCCTGTAAAAGGCTTAGTGGCCACATGCGTGGACAGCACCTTTTAGTTCTTATTTCCAAAATTGTGTACACTACTGAATTGGGGTCTTATGGCCACTTATGTGGACACTTATACTGATGTCAGAAGAGTATAAAATACAATGGAATTTGGAAACAAAAAGTGTAAAAATAAGAATTAGCATGTCACTAAACATGAAGTACACGTTTGTGTACTTATGGACTAAGTACATCATATAAAAAGACGATTCTTTTTATTCTAATTAGGGTCCAATAAGCACAAATAGCACAGAGAAATAAAAAAAAGCCTGTAAACAAACAGCTTGGGCCTTAAGAGGTTAAAGCGTGCACACCACACGTGATGCATGTTGCAATAAAAACCCACAAACATTTGCATTCAAAGTTCTTTCTTTCCCTCATAATAACAACATATGGCAGAAACATGGCGGGTTGCACAGCAATGACCTTAAACAACATATACACAGAAGTATGGTGAGTTTATGGAAAAGAGTAACATTTTACAGCCCCTTTAAAAGTAGTTTCTGATAACATAAGAGTTCATTAAGGCAACAATGGGGATCATTTGGTGTGAATTTAAAGGCTTTAATTTCAGCGCCTGCTTAAAGTATGTCCAAAAAAAGTTACAAAACTTAATTCAGCTTTCCTCTTAGCATGAATCTTTCTGAGTGGATAATAAAAACAATATGTAAAACGCTGCTATATATAAATACAAATATATACAAATCACTTATAAGCACTGCGTTATTGTAGATGCATTGGGGTGTTTTGAGAGGAAAGAGGAAGTGAAAGATCTCAGACAGGCCAACAAAGTGCTGAAGGGACTTTCTGCTTCCTTAACTTGATAAAGACAATTGAAAAATGAAAACATTGTGCGCCATTTCACCTCCAGGAGACAGGAGTGGGGTGCGGGAGCAGAACAACAAAGCATGGAAATGGAATTTATAGAAGGGGAAAAAAAGAATGATGCAATAAAAAATATACTTCTGATGTGCGGGGCGTGGAGGCGTGAGGTGAGGGACGCTAAAATAAAAGTGTTTTTAAACAACAAAGGAAATTTGGGCCTGATCTACTAAAGCTTTTTATTTGAACGTGCAAACTTGATGCTCGTGTGCAGAGGATTGTGTCTCTTAAGTGAGCAAAATAGCATTTGACCTGCAGAATGTATGCTGATTATGACAACACCCACAATACTAGATGCAAATACAATCATTTAGCGCTCGCAGTGTGATTTATCCAGACTGATACCATCGATACCTAGTATGGCATCAGTATATGAACAGTACAAAATGCAATTAGATCGATATTCTCTTTATTTGGTACTTATTATTCAACAAAATAAGTTGTGGGTGCTTTTTGTTATTGTTTACCAACTTAAGGAATATGTATTAGATACAGGAAGGCTTTGAGGGCGATTTAAATGGAAGCCAATAGTTTTTGATGTTGTTGACTTATTGTGCACTAAACACTTTATTTGGCTAAGAAGAATGTATGCAACATTCAATACCACACATGTAACATTACAACATTACTCGTAAATTATATATTTAGTGAGATAACTTTATTAAAATGTTATTTTGTTTACTTTTTGTTCTAAAATATTTTGGATAGGATCGTCTTTGAGGTCAAGCATGTTCAGACATTCCTTTTGGAGATAAATTATTCTTAGAAACTTGTTGCAGCATACATTTTCTTGCAACTGGATCATTACAGCATTGACAGTATTGTCGGTGCTGTAATGGTGAGCGTACCTACGGCGTGCTAAAACATGGTCAAATGGGTTATACTTGTGTAGCGCTTTTCTACCTTTGACACTATTTCCACATTCACCCATTCACACACTGGTGGTGTATGGATTCTTCATTAATCAGTCCAAGCCATGTTTGTAAGTTTTACAATATAACTAAAACAATTCATACTTACTGAACCGTCCCTGTGGAAGTGTTTTCAAATATGTACTTGAATGAAGCTAAAATGGCCCTAACCATGATCAGGAGCAAGGGTGAAGTGTCTCGCTCAAGGGCACAAGCCGGAGATCGAACTGGGAACTCCTCAGGTTGCTGCCACGGCCGTTCCACCAACCGAGCCACGCCTCCCACCCGCTTCCATATCGCAGAAAAGTGTTGCAGAATATGTGTGCTGCATGTTTCACAACATAACAAAACAGTAAATCCACATTTAAATGTGACGGTCTGCACCACTTTTGCACGCAGTCTTAGTAGATCACTCATAATCCGTTATTTTAGTAGATCAGGCCCTTTGTGTCTTTAGCTCGCCACCCTCTTTAGTCCCCCCTACCTCTGCTCCTTGCCTGCCTCTCATCTACCAGGGGCCCTTGACAGACGGGCCCTTCTGGTTGTATTCTACTTGGCGGCTCATGCAGTCCGAAGGGTTACAGCGGCCGTCGTGTCCCTTGGAGCCGGCCTGTCCGGGCGGGCCTGGGATTCCGGGGACTCCCTGCTGGCCCACCGAACCCGGCGGTCCCATTTTACCGTAGCCTGGGGGACCCGGGACACCTGAGGGGTCACATTGAAATGATTATTAGTGAAATCCAAAAGTTGTAATGACTTTAATCAGACTGTGGTGCCACTTCATTTGCTCTTGGTAAACAAGGTGGAAGATGGATCATCAATAAGTGATTACAGATGTTGACTTGCAAATGAAGTATCCCAGATGTTGACTTCATTTTGACGCTAATTATGACTATTTGAGAATGAAGACAGCGCAGCTTAATCACGTCGGCGGTTTCTAATCAGCGACTCCTTAAAGCGGCATCTCGAGAAGTGTCAGCTGCTGTTGATTGACGTCATGACGCCGACCCGGGGGCCACTTTCAAGCACTTCATTTCATATTCATCCATGTTAACAATACAGACTGCTCATTGAGACCATAACAAGAAGAAAAAGAGAATCATTCACTTTCACAAAAATGTCATCAAAAACTTTGTAAGTCCCATTTATTTACTTTTATAACATGCAACAATACTAGAGATGTCCTTTAATGGCTTTTTTGCCGATATTGTCCAACTCTTAATTACCGATTCCGATATTGATATATACAGTCATGGAATTAACACATTATTATGCCTAATTTTGTTGTGATGCTCCGCTGGATGCATTTTATTTAAAAATAAAATAACAACTTCAACTCAAGTTATGTAAAAAAAATGCCAACATGGCACTGCCATATTTATTACTGAAGTCACAAAGTGCATTATTTTTTTTAACATGCTTCAAAACAGCAGCTTGGAAATTGGGACATTCTCTCATGAGGAGGTTGAGGTGGGCGGGGTTGGGGGGGTGTCTAGGGGGTAGTGGGGGGTGTAGCGTCCCGGAAGAGTTAGTGCTGCAAGGGGTTCTGGGTATTTGTTCTGTTGTGTTTATGTTGTGTTACGGTGCGTGTGGATGTTCTCCCGAAATGTGTTTGTCATTTTTGTTTGGTGTGGGTTCACAGTGTGGCGCATATTTGACTTGTTAAAGTTGTTTGTGCGCCCACCCTCAGTGTGACCTGTATGGCTGTTGACCAAATATGATTTGCATTCACTCGTGTGTGTGTAAAGATATAGATATTAGTGATGTGTTGATGAGGCGTCATGAAGCGTTTCGACACATTGCAAAACTGTATTGATACTGTGTCGATACTGTGTCACTAAATACTGACATCTGCTGGACATTAAAAATCCCTACAGGCAACCTATGGACCGACTCAACTGACACTGATTTTATGACCAAGTATATACAATAATATAAACCAAGTCATTGTATTTCATTTAGGATTATTTCATATCATTTAAATAAAAATATATTTTTATCTTTTTTAGATACAGTCAATAAATAATGTGAACATGTATCATAACTTGGAAATCTAAGAGAACGTGTTGTGAATGAGGATGCTTGTGGACTGGGAATTTTTGTATTTATTTTTTTACACATTTTTATTTAAAAAAAACAGTTTTTCCAACATATTAAATTTTAGACAATTTCTCTTCTTAGTTATTATTTCTCCGGCTGTAGAAAAGACCCGCTCACAGGGCACAGAGGAGGCGTCAGTGCGACACAGTTCGCGTATCGGTCACGTGACCGACACAGCTCATGATCAATCACGTGACTTTCTAAAAGCGGTACGTACGCACACCGACACAGGGTTTTGCTCTATGAGCTCGACGCATGCGCCGATGCATCGGTGTTGCCGGACCCATCACTAATAGATATTATGTGATTGGGACGGGACGCAAAGGCAGTGCCTTTAAGGTTTATTGGCGCTCTCCCTACGCCCTTGTAACACTCCGTACAGCGGCGTTTTAAAAAGTCATACATTTTACTTTTTGAAACCGATACCGATAATTTCCGATATTACATTTTAAAGCATTTATCGGCCGATAATATCGGCAGCCCGATAATATCGGCAGCCCGATAATATCGGACATCTCTAATTAAAACCCATTACCTTCTAGTGGAAATAAACATGTCCTCTTTTACATGTACAGTACTTTCATGATGACAGTCTCATCATCTTTCCTTTGGTTTTAAAAGTTCAGTTTAGAGACTTTTTGGAGCTTATGAAACGTTGCGGTCAACCTATGGATTTTTCTTCGCTAACGGCCATAACGTTTTTAGATATAACAAACTTAGTAGTAACACCGACAGAGACGCTGAAAAGGTGTGTTATTGGCAACAACTTTTGGACGACGTCGCTCACTGCAGATGCTGCCAGTTGAAAGTCTACAGTATTTCCTTACGTTTCGTGCCTTAAACTGGAAGTACAAGTGCCGTTCCTTCCGTCCGTAGCAATTCGTTCATCACTCAAAGCAACGTTACTAAGTTTAACAATATAACAAACAATTCTTACTTACTAAACTGTCCCATGTCTGATGTCTGTGGAGTGTTTTCATGCATATTTGTACATGTAATGAAACTGACAATGTTAGCATTAGCTAATATGCTCAGATGTTTGAGTGCCTTGAACTGGAAGTACAAGTGCCGTTCCGTCTGTCCGTTGCATTTCTACTTGTATGGATTCTTCATTCATCACTCCAAGCAATGTTTGTAAGTTTTACAATATAACTAAAACAATTCTTACTTACTAAACCGTCTATGGAGTGTTTTCATACATATTTGTACGTGCTATCGTAACATAATGAAGCTGACATCGTTAGCATTAGCTGACGTTTGAGTGTCTGTGTTAGTATTATTAACTTACAATGACATTATTTTTGTATTAGTCCAGTTTCACAAATTCCTCAGTAAATTCACCAAAGCTTCACCGTGGAGTTAGTTAGCCTGTTTAGCTGATTGGAGAGCTAGCTTCCGCAGCTGGCGGGTCCATGACGATGATATCTGTTTTGTTTGATCAGCCGTTTTACTGCCGTGATACAGACACCGTTTGGAGACAATTAAGATATGTAAATAAATATTTACAAAATCTTTTTGTGTAAATATTTAATTTCACAAAGTATATATCTGCGGCTGGAAAAATTATAAATTTTTTCCTAAAAATAATCCGATATGTTTACTGTATTGTAATAAAGTTTAGCTCACATACGCCACCACAATTCTTACTGCATGGCGACTACAGCGCCTCAGTATGATTTTTTGTTTTTTCGAGTCGGATTACCCAGAATATTGATGTCACATACATTAACTACAATGCATAAGCTGTCGTGGTGTAATTTTGTTATATTGGCGACTTTGTGGCAAACATGTCCTGCTTGCACACTAAAACAGACAGGGCTTACGCACTAGATGAGAAAAGTAATACGCAGCACCGCTGGTCTGGTTTGTCTAATGCATTCATCCCGCGCACTCAGGATGTGAAGCACTAACTACAAATTGGTAAGGTCGTATGCACCGAGCAGACACTGCGTCTGTAGCGGAAACCTCATAACAGCTTCCTGCACTCTCTTTGATCAGGAAATGTGCAAATTTGGACATTTCTGCTTAAAGAAATTGTAAAAAAAAAAAGATTGAAATCATACAGAAATACATTTATAGCAGTTTAATGAAAAAAATATTATTTATTTTATGAATTATTATTTGTCCCTGTTTCAGGATGTGCTCGATTGGGGTTAAGGAATCATAACACTTGCTAATGCTATTCTTGAAGCAAACAACAATAAAGTCTCATAATACCATAAATGCTCCAATTAAATTATGTGCATCTTGTTTGTGTCAGTGGTATTTTTGTGACTTTTTTATTGTCAACAAGTTAGTATTTGAAAGCAATTGAACGTTGACTAAAACAATGACAACATAATTGACAATTTAGTCAACAAATTAAAACAAGAAAGATCGTATTTGTTTTGCCTTTAAGCGTGTGGGACGAAATAGCCAATCACAATTGCATGTAGGAGAGGGGGGAAAAGCACAAAGGGGATTCGTTATTTATCTTTTACAGCTATTAATTGCACAACTTGACAACCCAAAAGAGCAGATTTGTCATTTTTCAAGCTAACACACAAAGAAAGACATCTATGTGAGACATTAGTTTCTTCATATGACCATCACCATGCACACTGGCGTTGAGTGTTCTTTTTGAACAAACTATAGATTGATATTGGTCATTATTGTCTAAATAGATAGTAGACCTACATGATAAAATGTACACATTACATTTTAATGATGGAACAGATATTTAACATAATATTTGAAATATGATTTCTCTAAGTTATGCACTTCAAATAGCCAAATATACAACTTTGTGTATGTAAATAATGTAACACTAAACTACAGAAGTTCTCATTACATTCTTAATGGTCAAATTTGAGCGTCAAATACATGTTTATGTTCCATTTGCCTTATTTCCTGTTAAATATATAAAATTATTTTAATACAATTGCACAGACTGCGCATAATTTCATTTTACACTCCGCTCATAGCAAGTGAGTATGTTGAATATGTTACCTAGCTCTGCCCAGCTGGTTTGCCTCATTAAACGACGGACGATCAGCTCGGTAGCAAACTACACTCTATTGAATACAAGATCGGAAATTAACTGGGAAAAACTCTGAGGCTTTAATTAGTCTCTTAGCCTGAATCGATTCTGAAATAATAGATTTTTTAAAATGCATCCTAATACGCTAAGTTACTCAGTAATTGCAATCACCTTAATAAATACCCTTAAAAATGTGTTAGTTATACTTTATACTTTATATTTTAGTCGACAAAATTTACTGTAATTTGAGTCAATTAAAGTGTTGAGGAATTTAGTCGACTTAAACTAGACTAAAACTAACTCAATTTAGATGACTAAAATTAGACTAAAACTAAAATAGAATAGAATGGACTTTATTGTCATTATATTTGCATATAACGGGATTAAGGACTCCAATTTAAGGTGCGGTAGTGGGATAAAAATAAATTACACAAGAAGTAATAAAGATAAAACTAAGAATTGAAATAAACAGACTACTATCCAATAAAAATAATAAGCAATCCTGTACAATATACAAAAAAATGTACAAAATACTGTACAATATACAGAACAAGACAATCAGTGTCGGATGTATTGCACTCGAAGGGTAATATTGCACAGTATGTAGGGTAGGATATTGTTTAGGGGTGAATTATTTATTATATATTATTATTATTATTATTATTAAATACATTTTTGTCAAAAGAGTATGGATAAAAATAAATGAAAAACTGCTGTTAAAACCATCTGTGTTACACTCATTACTGTAGTTAATGCTGACTAAGCAACATTGGTTCAACATGGAGTGCGCGTCTTTTTCTTTTCTGTGCGTCCCATTGTCTTTTGCACTTTCTCATGCACTCAAAGTCCTTATTAAAGTTAAAATAGAACATTTAACAAGTATCAGTTTGGTAAATAACTGTACGACCTGACTACAAATGGATAAACTGTCATGCTACAATATCTCCCAAATATGCTTTGTGTATTTGGATACATTACCTGGTGCTCCTGGTGGTCCCGTGTCTCCCATCTCCCCCATCCCTTTATCTCCCTTAGGCCCCGCCGGTCCTCTCGACCCTAAAGAGAATGTTGTTATTGTATGAGACATTTCAACAACTGCTGACACACAAGTTGGGTGTTTTTCCTCTCACCAGCTGGTCCTTGGGGTCCGGACCGTCCTTGACGACCGATATGCCCGGGGATTCCAGGTGCGCCGGGCGCTCCGGGATTACCCGGAGTGCCGTCTTTCCCTGGAGGTCCGGGCCGACCGGGAGATGCCACCATTTCTACAGGCGTCTGCATGCGAGACATGTAGTAGGCCATTCTCTCTGGGGGGGAAATGGAGCAATGAATTGGTAGCAACGTGAATTCGAGCCCCCGGGGGAAAGTGCTATTATTGTGCAGGGAGCGACACAGTGCCGAATATTACGCAGTATTCCGAGCTTTGAAAGAGGATCATATTGATCCTCTATCACATAAACCTGGGGTGTCTTGGTTGATATAGGTACATTTCAAAAAATCAGAATAATATGAAAAAGTTATTAAATTATTAGAGAACTATTTGAGGCTAAGGACCTTTTTTACAGTTTAGTTGATGATTGTGAGAAACATTCCAATATGAAAGTCAATGTCAGAATTATTCTATCTAAATCATCACAATACTTTGTGTTGAAATGAGTTCCTAGCAAGAAGACAAAAGCTGTCTTTGAAACCTACCAAGAAGAAGGCTTGTAAAACTCCACTGTGTAAGGGGGAAAGCCACATGAAGGGTTTTCTGTTTTCTTTCATGTATGGTAATCAACAGAAAGATATTGTTCTAACCCAAGGACTTCAAAGCGGAGAGATGACAGGATCTGCCCAATTTCCAGACGACCTCTTTTTGAACTATTTTACGAACTCTTTTTGAACTATTTTATAGACCTCTTTTTGAACTATTTTACTAACTCTTTTTGAACTGACCTTTTCTGTGAATTGTTTACGACCTTTTCTGTGAACTTTTTGCGACCTTTGTCCTTTGGAAACAGTGGTGGCCATGTGGTCGGGGAGGGTCCAAAATAAAAGAAGAAGGCATGCAATCTTTTGGCAGAGCGTTCTGCGATATTGTACACGGGTACAGTGTAAAGGCGACTCTCCTCAATATTGAGTCCAAATTGAATTCTGTCTCTATTTGATTCTTTGCTTCTTGTCAGTGTTTGAACCTGACACTCAAACTTCGTGAGATATTGAATTTGGGGATAGCTGTAAATTATGTGTCAAAATTCTTAAGACGAAATACCGTATTTTCCGCACCATAAGGCGCCCTGGGTTATAAGCCGCGCCTTCAATGAACGGCATATTTCAAAACTTTGTCCACCCATAAGCCGCCCCGTGTTGTAAGCCGCATCTAACTGCGCTAAAGGAATGTAAAAAAAACAGTCATGGAATCGTATATCAACATGGACGGAGCTGCTGAAAAAAGCCACCCGGCCTCTTCGCGTAAACTTAAACTTACCTTAACCACTCGCTCATCTTTTCTTCATCCATCCCTTCGAGTTAGCTTTTATGATGACGCCGGCTGGAAAGGTCTCTTTTGGCAAGGTCTTCCTTTTGAATATCACCATGGGTGGAAGTTTCTGGCCATTAGCATGGCAAGCTAGAACCACAGTGAAGGATGACTTCTCATTCCCTGTGGTGCGAATATTCACCGTACGTGCTCCCGTTGTATCCACAGTGCGGTTCACAGGAATATCAGTTGCTGTGAAATAGTAATCCGTGTGCGGATGGAGAGATTGCGTCTTTTCATGAACCGGATCCCTGTCACTTGGTAGGAGCCATTTTGTGGTCTTTACAGATGTAAACACACAAAGGAAATGAAACGTACGGTATATCCGCGCGCTTTTTCTTCTTCTACGCGGGCGGGTGGTTGCTTACAGTAGAAGAAGAAGCGCTTCCTGTTCTATGGGGGCGGGTGCTTACCTTGGCGGTTGCTTGCGTAGAAGAAGAAGCGCTTCCTGTTCTACCGGGAAAAAAGATGGCGGCTGTTTACCGAAGTTGCGAGACCGAAACTTTATGAAAATGAATCTTAATATTTATCCATATATAAAGCGCACCGGGTTATAAGGCGCACTGTCAGCTTTTAAGAACATTTGTGGTTTTTAGGTGCGCCTTATAGTGCGGAAAATACGGTATGTGTGTGTAGTAGGGATGCAACGGTATTGTAAATATTGCTAGCAATAATGCCGTGATATGTGACGGTATCAAACGAGACAGAGTATTATCGTCAGTGTAGTTTTTTGGGGGGGCTGGTCTGAGAAGTCAACTGATCTTTTGCGCAGTGCAGGCAAGCAGAGCAGGGGACCTGCTGCAAAGTTTAAATCAGAAGATGAACACAAAAACAAAGATTTGAAAACATTTTTGGCATTAATCCTCATTGTTTCACTAAGAGCAGCTACTAAATGAAAACATTTAGTAGCACCACTGCAGAAAAAATGTGGGTGTCATAAATAACACAATTGTATTAAAGTAGCAGTAGAGTGGAAAAACAAGATGCCTCCCTATTGACGCGATTATCATATAAATCTGATTTATGACACCGAAAGACTTCCAAAGTAAATAGATACGATCAAAATAGTATCAATCTCACTGAGATTCCTGAGCCATTTTGAGAGATAATGAGCGAGCAGAGGTAGGAACCAGATCCCTTCATCACCAACGACAATGCAAATCATGCAGACTTTGTGAGAGACAGCTTCAGTAATACCCTAAGCATCATTAAGTCCTAAACAAGAAATACAAACAACAAACATAACACAACGATAGCTTACTGTGCAATGTCTGCTCTCACCGTGTTGACAGATGGGATGTGTATATCTTCCTGTTTATATGAAGAATTAACCATGATGCCCATGATTAACAAGGAAAAGTCTCCCTGCAGACACTGTGCGTGTTTGTCTCCATCTCCGGGTATGAATTGAATGTCACAGATGAACAATTTCTAGATTCATGGCTAAATCCTTCTAATATCCAGATGTATTTATAATCTAGGATAACTTTGACGAGACAAGACACGATAATGCGGGAGCAGCAGGACATTGCTGCCGGCTCACAGTAAAGCAGCAGATTGCTATTGAGCTGTGTGTTGTCAATCCACCGCCAAAAATAGTTTGTCTGCGCTAGCGCTTATAATAACAACATCGCTAATATTCGGTAATATTCAGGTCAGACTATAGTCAGCGGGTTTTGGATGGTTGTTTCGAGGGTTTGTGTGCGGAATAGAGAGTCCCCATTGACAGACTATTTATGTATTTATTTATTTATGACTTAGAATGCATTAAAAAAAAGAAAAACATGTGTGTTCATGTCTTATATAGATAGTATGAATGATAAACAGCACACCTCTCTCTAATATTTGCATATTTCCAGTATGACTGATCTAATAATATGGTCAAGGTGTTACTCCAGTGACGTCAATCTAAGGCATGGGTGTCAAACTCTGGCCCGCCGTGTAATTTCACTTGGCCCTTGAGGCGATATCAAATTGACACTAAAGTTGGCCCTCCGATTATATATTGCGGTGGTGCCGTGGTAACACCGCATTCACCGCTAATTCTAATACTTACCAACCCTCCCGAGAGTGTTCCAAACTTCAGCGCCCCTCCTGATAATCATCAGGTCTGCTTTTCAGCCAGTCCAACGAGTGCTGGCCCAGTCATATTACATGTGCGGCTTCTGCACGCACACACAATTGAATGCAACGCATACTTCATCAACAGCGATGCAGGTTACATCGAGGGTAGCCGAATTAAAAACTTTAACACTGTTAGAAATATATTCCACACTGTGAACCCACACCAAACAAGAATGACGAACACATTTCGGGAGAACTTGCGCACCGTAACACAACATAAACACAACAGAACAAATACCCTGAACCCTTTGCAGCACTAACTCTTCCGGGACGCTACAAGGTCTGTGTGTGTGTGGGGGGGGGAGGTTTGGTGGTAGCGGGGGTGTATTTTGTAGCTTCCCAAAAGAGTTAGTGCTGCAAAGGATTCTGGGTATTTGTTTGTTGTGTTTATGTTGTGTTACGGTGCGGCTGTTCTCCCGAAATGTGTTTGTCATACTTGTTTGGTGTGGGTTCACAGTGTGCCGTATATTTCTAACAGTGTTAAAGTTTTTTATACTGGTACCCTCAGTGTAACCTGTATCGCTGTTGATGAAGTATGCATTGCATTCACATGAGTGAGCGTACAGAAGCCGCACATATCTTGTGACTGGGCCTGAACGATGTTAAAATGGATGAAAAGCGGACGTGACGATAGCTCGTAGATTACGTTAAAGGCAGTGCTTTTAAGGCACGCCCTCAAGACTGTGGTCCGGGTGGACTACGAGGTATAATGACTGTTGAACACCTTCGTTCGATAATGAAGGTTGCCTCAGCTCAAAGCCTGAACCCCAACATTAATGAACTGGCATCCAAGAAAAGATGGCAGGTATCTGGCCTGGGCACATCAGATTATGACAAATGACAAATGGGTTATACTGGTATAGCGCTTTTCTACCTTCAAGGTACTCAAAGCGCTTTGACAGTATTTGATTAGATCAGTGTGTTGCAAACTGAGCAGTTTAAAGTCCTGAATGGTTGTTTTATTCATTGTTATTTTATTTTCAAATTTATTAGCCTGTGGAAAAAGTTAATGTTGGTATTTACCTCAGAAGGCTGCAAATAGAAAAGAGACATTCAATTTTTTATTTAAATTGTATTTGATATGCCATTGATATTTTTTAATTATTATTACTATTATTTGAAATTCGATTTTGCATGTCACTATAAAGTTATATAAGCCTTGCTTGTTCAATATTCAATGCAAAACTTGTTTGGGTCCCTATTAAAAGGTTAATTTGTTCAGTTTTAAATTTTGGCCCACTCTGTATTTGAGTTTGACACCCCTGACCGAAGACATTTGCAGCAGTTGAGACGGTATTTTCACATACTTTGCAGACTGTAAATACCATTGCATACAGTGAAACACAGGCATATAAAGTGAACTTGTTTTTCCACTCCACTGGTACTTTAACACTCAAACAACGTACACAGTAACACACATGTGCACTCATACATATAAACACAACCCTCAATTAAACATGGCCATATGCCAGACTAACCAGTGATGTTAAGTTTTAAATGTAGTGCGTCCCCGGGGCACAGGTGGGCATTTTAGTCGGTCCTGGGAAAATTCAGTGGGTCCCACTAAAAGGGGCTGTTTGCAACATTTACACAGATGCCTCGGGGGCGCTAACTTTTCAAATGATTTTAAGCCACTTACGGCTTTTAGCACATATCCACTGTTGGTAACCTGAGCAATCTGGTGGTGTTTCTAATATCATTTTTGTTCGTAAAATGTAACACAGCAACTTACAGACAACTACACTCTTTCAAAAATATGTATTTCTTTTCTAGCTCTGTATTTAATTATTTTTTGTGTGGTCATAATAACAGTTATTGCCACTTCATGTAACACACTATGGCATTTCTTTTAACCAAGCCTTTATTTTTTTTGACAATACCGAAATGATATCGTACCGTGGCCATACCATGACATTTTGATATCGTTTACATCCCTAACAAAGAGTTTAGTTTCTGGGTTAAAGGTGAACAATGCTAACAACACGGTGGCTAATCATGGCACTATCTTCACCGCGACCAACTTTTTGATGGGCATCATATTCTACTCCTGCTTCATTATCGAAAAAATAGAAATAAAAATAAAAATGATTGTGTTTTTTTGAACACTCTATGGCAGGCCTGGGCAATCATTTTGACTCGGGGGCCAAATTTAGAGGAAGAAAATGTGTCTGGGGGCCGGTATATCTGTTTTTAGGAACACTAATACAAAACCTCACAATAATGTCTGATTGAATGCTAAAAACGTTATGACAGACCGCCTTAAAAAAAACGGAATGGAATTAAAAACATTTTTTACTGAATGAGACACCCAGAATGTACATGAAAATAAAGAATGTGGGATTTACAATATTAACTATGAGCGATAAAACACTGAATATTGACAACATATGAACGACATATTTACAATCAAGCGAAACGCAACAAAAATGCAACAAACACAGCGAAATATGAACGCGAAGGGTAAAAAAACCCCACCTACGATCTGATATGATATCACTTTTCTTACAGAACTTTGTTGTAAAAATATCCTTCTGCGTCTTTCCCTGACACCCGCATTTTAGGCTGGACACTCTGGAAACACTCTGTGGAAACGCTCCCCACCCACACTGCTTAGTGCCTCGTCTGAGCTGCTGTGACTTAGTTTATCATAGTAACTAATTAGATGACCATAGTAACTAGTATATCATGCAAAAGCGCCAGATTCCAACCATTGAAATACTTTGTATAGTTCAAGACTTGAGCACATCATAATGGCAGCTACAGTTTCCATCTTAAAAATCAGAAAAAATTATTTGGGAATGTCCGGCGGGCCAGATTGAAAGCTTAACGGGCCGCATGCGGCCCCCGGACCTTAATTTGCCTAGGCCTGCTCTATGGTTTGCCAACACAAGTAAACCATTTGAAGTCACAATGCGAGCTGTGTCAAAACACAACAGCGGGACATAGCAGTACTTAATGCTAACAAGACTGAAATCAGCTATCAGCAGTTGTCTGTGCAATGCTAAGTGGAAATGAACTCTTTTAGTTTTTAGCTCAATGCTAAATGTATGTATTTTATGTATTTGTACCTTGTTTTACTGTTGTACCTTGTTTTTACTTTTGTACCTCGTTTTTACTGTTGTACCTTGTTTTTTACTGTTGTACCTTGTTTTTACTGTTGTACCTCCTTTTTACTGTTGTACCTTGTTTTTTACTGTTGTACCTCGTTTTTACTGTTGAACCTTGTTTTTAATGACTACTGCTGCAAACCAAATTGCCCCTCGGGGACAATAAAGATTTTCTAAGTCTCTGTTGATGCACTTCATCTTCAACATCATCAGCTCCACATGACATTGGTGAACAATGTGGAATGACAAAGCGAGACACGCAATGCTAACAACACATACCGCCAACATCACAGCTCGTGAGTGTAGCTACGACTGCCAACTTTTGGCAGAACAACTTACGACTGGACGTGGAAGCCCAGTTCTAACTTAGAGGAATTACTCCGGATGTGATGAAGTATTTTTACATGGCCGGGTGACTACCATAGCAATGTCGCTTGGAGGATCCTGCGGGCTACCACACTGCAAAAACTGTAATCTAAGTAAGATTAAATATCTCAAATAAGGGTCATATTTGCTTATTTTCTGTCTGATAAGATAATTCTTCTCACTAAGCAGATTTTATGTTATAGTGTTTTACTTGTTTTAAGGGTTTTGGTCCTAAATGATCTCAGTAAGATATTACAGCTTGTTGCTGAGATGTTATGACCTATATTGAGTAAAACATGCTTGAAACTAGAATATCAAGTGTTGCAAAGATGTGGCATCAACACTCACAAGTATAAAACTACTTTTTTAAAGTAATCATTTCTTACTTCAAGCATGAAAAAAAAAATCATGACGCCGAGCGCATATCATTATGTCAAGATAATGGCACTAGCATTACTTAATTTAAGAATATTTTTCAACATATTGAGCAAAAAGGTCTCTTTTTTTTCTATCAAGAAAAGTGCACTTGTTATTAGTGAGAATATACTTATTTTAAGGTATTTTTGGGTTAATTGAAGTTAGCTAATTTTACTTGTTTTGGAAAGTCTTGACAAGCCGAATTTTCTTGTTCTATTGGCAGATAATTTTGCTTAGTTCAAATAAAATACCCCTAATTTTTGTTTTGTTTTTTCTTGTTTTTGAACACTGACTTTTTGCAGTGCAGCGAGTACTGTAATCTACAGGAAAACACACTCAAGGTGAAAGGAGTGCAAAGGTGAATGACATTTCTTACAAAAAACATTTTGGAAATTATAAATGTCACAATCAAAGAAAATATAGCAATTTCTTAAAACTTCTTTGTGTGTTTTCAAACCCCAAAATAACAAAAATCCTCAATTAGCCAAGTATTTATCGTGGCTATTATTTCACGTTCAGAGGGTTTTTCATTATTAAACTAGCAGGTAGTGCCGAACAAGCCAGAGCTTTTCTTCCTGTCATTCACACACAAACACACACGCACACACACACACACACACACACACACACACACACACACACACACACACACACACACACACACACACACACACACACACACACACACCACTGAAATGCGGCCAGTTGTATTGCAATTCATACAAGTTGTTCACTGATGACAGTTTGTCTCATATTCAGGTGACTTACTTATACTTATACCGTATTTTTCGGATTATAAGTCACAGTTTTTTTCATAGTTTGGCCAGGGGTGCAACTTATACTCAGGAGCGACTTATGTGTGAAATTATTAACACATTACCGTAAAATATCAAATAATATTATTTAGCTCATTCGCGTAAGAGACAAAGCAAATGTCAGCAATCGTCACACACACGTCAGCAAACGTCACACACGTCAACCAATAAGAATTCGGCGGGGGCGGGTCATGGCAGAAGTGCATTGTGCGTCATGGCAGAAGTGCATTGTGGGTCATGGGATGCTAACTGCTGCTACATCCGTAGCTATAAAAATGGATTATTTCAACATTGGCAGTAACTTAGAAAAACTGAGAAGAGCTGAACAAAAATGGCACCGAAAAGGAAATCATATACTGCAGATTGCAAGCTGGACGTAGTGAAATATGCAGCAGAGAATGGCGATCGAGCAGCAGAAAGAAAGAAAGCGGCGCATACCAGGAGCGACAAGATTTCATGGGATTTAGCGATTAGGAGTGACAGATTGTTTGGTAAACGTATAGCATGTTCTATATGTTATAGTTATTTGAATGACTCTTACCATAATATGTTACGTTAACATACCAGTTGGTTATTTATGCCTCATATAACGTACACTTATTCAGCCTGTTGTTCACTATTCTTTATTTATTTTAAATTGCCTTTCAAATGTCTATTCTTGCTGTTGGATTTCGTCAAATAAATTTCCCCCAAAAAATGCGACTTATACTCGAGTGTAGGGATGTCCAGATCCGATATTTGGATCGGATCGGCCGCCGATATTTGCCAAAAAATGCGTATCGGCAAGGCATGGGAAAATGCAGATCCAGATCCAGTTTTTAAAAAAAACTCCGGTCCGTGTTTTCCAACGCATCGATTTAAATAATACATTCCACTTTTCTGCTGCTCCCTAATTTCCGTTCCGCATTTTCCAGCACACCTTCAACACATCCACAGGTCTGTGAATTCTCATGCAGTTGCTTTTAGCTGCAGGCATTACACGACAGGCTCTTCTCACTCTTTCCTGTGTCTCCCTCTCACAGACAGCAAGCGCACCTTCTTACACACGTCACATACTGTCACGTCATACGTCACATACTGTCACGTCATACGTCACATACGTATACCTCCTCCCCGAGCAGAGAGGTAACAGCATGGCTAACGTTAGCTGTGATGCTAGCGCAGCCGTGTGACCAACGTTCCGTCTAAGGTGCGTGCCTGTGCGCATAGCAATTATAGGCCACGCACAAAATCAAATAAAAAAATAAGCGCATAACAATTTTCGACACACGGACACGACAGAGAAAACAGTTTTCGTCATCATTGTTCAAATATTGTGACGTCTGTCGAGACGTTTATCTCCATTCGGTGCCACACGTCCACACCATCAAAATGCCGAGGCAAAAATTTACACATCAACACCGTATGAAAAAATTAGTGATTTTTTTAGTTGTGATTTCCTTCTCTGCATGAACGTTTAAAAGTAGCATATATTAATGCAGTATGAAGAAGAATGTTTTAATGTAGACATGCAAGCCTTGAAAGAAAATTTTGAAAATCAAGACTACATTTCCTGCAAATGGGTGCATTTCTACCTTATATTCTAACTTTAGATTTATTCTCATATCAAACTCTTTTGGCTGTCTTTTTGACACTTACATCCGGCGCCCCCCTCCACACCCCGGATTATAAATATGTAAATAATTCAATGTGATTATCTTGTGTGATGACTGTATTATGGTAATAGTATATATCTGTATCTTGAATCAATTTATGTGGACCCCGACTTAAACAAGTTGAAAAACTTATTGGGGTGTTACCATTTAGTGGTCAATTGTACGGAATATGTACTTCACTGTGCAACCTACTAATAAAAGTCTCAATCAATCAATCAAAACACATAGAATCATCATACTGCTGTGATTATATGCATCAAGTGTTCATTCAAGGCTAAGGCAAAATATCGAGATATATATCGTGTATCGCAATATGGCCTTAAAATATCGCAATATTAAAAAAAGGCCATATCGCCCAGCCCTAGTTCAATGATGCCATTTCTGTTTGTCATGTATAATTTTGTCTATTTTGTGTTTATCCTTGAATAAACAGGTCAGTTTCTTGTTACCAACCATTGTGTATTATTCAAACTCACCTAATTCAGCTGGCTAGTTGTTATCAAGAGTACTAAAACCCTTGTCAACATGATTCTGACAACTAAGTAGGCTAAATAACTTTAAACTTTAATACATGCTCGGATAGGCCAGTATCGGTCAGTATCGGTATCGGATTGGAAGTGCAAAAACAATATCGTATCGGATCGGAAGTGCAAAAACCTGGATCGGGACATCCTTACTCGAGTGCGACGTATATGTTTTTTTTCCTTCTTTATTATGCATTTTCGGCCGGTGCGACTTATACTCCGAAAAATACGGTACATCATTTATGTTTTTACTCACCATCAAATATTTTGATGACCTGCTGACGGATGAAATTCTTGACTTCGTCATAATTGACCACGGCCTAGGAAAGGATGTCCATAGTTGGTCAAAAGGTTCCAACACATTGGTATTTCATCAATAATTAAGTGTGTTCATGTTTTGAAACTATAACTCACTTCATTCCCTGGCATCCCGGGAGAGCCAGGTGGTCCGGGTTGACCGTCTGAGCCAGGGCTTCCTCTCTCGCCTCTGGGTCCGACCGGGCCGATCATGGGTTGTGCGTCCTTGGAGTGATATCCTAAACCTCCACCAGGGGGCCCCGGTCGGCCTCTCTCCCCTGCTGGTCCTCTTTGACCCGTAGCCCCTGCCTCACCCTTGGAGAACATTAAAAGGATTTAATATAATCTGCCCCTCTCATGTTTTCAACTTTACCAACAGCCAACTCTAGAGTTTATTTTGAAAATAAGACGACGACATCAATTTCCCAGCAGCCTTCACTCAGATGTCATAAAAACACTGAAAAGTAGACTTGTCACATTAGTGACGGTGATTTATTGAGGACAAAGCGGCCCGTAATTGACATCCAATGTTTACGTGTCACCCTCAGACAAGCGGCTCTCGAAATACAGAGTGCGGAGAAAAATTGAGGAGTCCGTGCTTGTCTTTCTCCTCTGTGCTGCTAAAACCCCGACAATGGCGTCCTGTCAGCGTGACAAATAGCCTCATCTAGCATCTCCTCTCATGCTTAATAGCATTATCCCAGAGGCAGAGAATAGCTATATCACGGTGCACACCGACTGGAATCACGTCAGAGAGATTTCTTGGAAGTCGGTGCCAGCGTGAAGAGGGGGTAAAGCGAGGAGATGTCTGAGGGTTACAGAACTGACAACTATGTAAAACCGGGCGCTGAGTGGGCACAATTGCTGAGGGGGGAAAAAACATGTTCTGCTTAAGCCTGAGCTACAGTATGACTAAAAGCAGCAAAAGCTGAAAGGCAGAGGAAAATGGGAGCGTCGTTATGCTGAGGTGATGGAAGGGACGTGCTGAGATGGCACTTACCTTTTGGCCTGTCTGCCCGTTCCCCCCTGGCAGGCCTACCAACCCCTGGGAAGACAAATACGTATATATATAATATAATATAATATAATATAATAGGCATGCGGGAACTATTACTTACATCTTTACCAGGAGAACCGTCATTGCCTGGCTCCCCCTAAAGGACACAATGTTAAGTGGCGCATTTTGATACATTTGGACTCAGTGTGAGCAGGACTGACCATAAGTCCTGGGTGACCAGGTGTGCCTGGGGCACCAGACATTCCTGGCAGACCTCTCTCTCCTGCCTGACCTTTGTCTCCCTTTACACCCTGCAGAGAGGTGGCGTGAATACTAATTCCCCTGGAACATTTCCAGCGTATTTTGTCGCCCTCAGCCAGTTAATTGCACAGGCATTCGGGTCATTGTGATAACAAGTCTCACCACTCCCGACGGACCAGGAGGTCCTGGGGGTCCGGCTGGACCCGGTGAACCCTGTAGGATAAAATCAAAACAATGCATTTGGAGTTGGAAAAAAACAAAACTGGGAGTTAAAAATAGACATGAACTTACGACGTGGCCAGATGGTCCGGGTCGTCCCAGGGCTCCTGGTGTTCCGGTATCCCCCTGAAAAGGCCACAGATTGGGATCAGAGTCAATACGATAGGGCGCTTTGTCTGCACAGAGAATGGATTTTCCCTTTCAAGTAGAATGAAAGGCTGACCTCATGTCCTGGTCTACCAGGTGATCCAGGTGGGCCTGAAGGTCCGACATCGCCCTAGGGTCATCAAAACGTAACATGGAAAGTATGAGTGGAATTGAGGTAATGAAGACTTTGTTAAACAGCACATTCATTGTGTTAGTAATAAAATCTTCACATCAAAATCCTGGCATCATTCTTACTTGATTGCCAGTGTCGTAAAAATGACACACTGTGCAGATAAAGTCATTATTATTGGCCAACCTTCTGTCCTGGGAAGCCGGTGTGGCCCGTTTTGCCTTTAAATCCCTGCGGAGAAACGTCAGAGAGGACCAGATTGATACAGTATCAACACTCACAACTTTTTGGCAGACAAATAAGGCTTTGGAATGATCAACACAACGGCTCTGGAGGAGAACACAAACTGAAAAGAGGTTCAAAGGAGCAGTGACACATCAATTGAAATTATTATACGTGGAGTCGTGACAGAAATTGATCCCAATGCATGCTAAAACATACACTTGTGCGCCTGCGTAATCTAATGAGAGCTATCACGAGGGCTGCGGCAATATATCTGCAAAGATAAAATTGCTCATTTTTGAGCGCAACTGTCAGAAAGGCACTCCATTAACTTTACAATGTTTATTATTGTGGTTGTAGAACTGCAGCTGTCTTATTTCACTAATGAGAGTTACTCTTCTGACATTGAGTAGGGTTATTACATTAGTGGCTGGTGACGAGAGATGCCGTGATCCGATATTAATATCAAATATTGATCCGATATCCGTAAAAAAACAAGTACCAGGTGAGATGGGCTAGCATCTAAAATCTATTATATAAGCTCTGATACAAGCCGCCCTGCAGCGTGCTTACTTGTGCAAAGCTTAGCTTATCTAAATGTTTTTTTGATTGACTGAAACTTTTATTAGTAGATTGCACAGTACATATTCCGTACAATTGACCATTTAATGGTAACACCCCAATAAGTTTTTTAACTTGTTTAAGTCGGGGTCCACGTTAATCAATTCATGGTACATGAATGTCCTCCAATAAGCACACAATTTGTTTTTTGTTGGTATTTTGCAAAAGGTAACATGGTAACACTAAGAGCTATCAGCTACACATCAGCAAAGCATAAAATAGCACACAAGTTAGACCAGTGGTTCTTAACCTGGGTTCGATGGAACCCTAGGGGTTCGGTGAGTTTGGCTCAGGGGTTCGGTGGAGGTCAAAACACACCCGATTCATCGTGTAAATAAAAACTTCTCCCTATCGGCGTATTACGGATACGGCATTCAGACTGATTTGCAGGTGTGTAATTTGTTGTGAGTTTATGCACTGTGTTGGTTTTGTTCTTAGAACAAGGTGATGTTCATGCACGCTTCATTTTGTGCACCAGTAATAAAACATATTCACCATTATTTAGTTGCTTATTAACATGCAAATTAGTAACACATTGGCTCTTAACTAGTCATTATTAAGTACTTATTAATGCCTTATTCGGCAAGGCCTTATTATTACCCTAACCCTCTAACCCTGGCCCTAACCCTCTAACCCTCACCAAATAACTCTAAATTACGTCTTTGTTACTTGGAATATGTTCCCCATACTAAAGTGTTACCAAAAACATATAACTTTGTCTTGAATTTGAAAAAAAAAAAACATTTTATTTTTCACTAAAGAAGGGTTCGGTGAATGCGCATATGAAACTGGTTAAGAACCACTGAGTTAGACATATGTAATTATTGTCCTTCATTTAACAATTTTATAGTGTAAAACAGCAAATTTGTCAAAATAAACAAGTATCAAAATATTATAGATGCATATTACTTACACATACGAAGTCTCCAAGGCAGAAGCATATTAGAAAGTATTCAGTAACAAGCGTGTCCGCATCATTCATTTTACAGTAACTCATGACTCTTGAATCGCTCTCGCTCTTGAATCAACACCAGTAGTTAATACTATGATCGATGTTTGTTATAAAACTAAATGTGGGACATAAATAATAATGGAAGTATAAGTGTATATTATAAGTGCCTATTATTGTTACAAATGTTTAACCAACACGTGTACAGGGATATTTCACAACTGTTAGTCTATACCAGGGGTCGGCAACCCGCGGCTCCGGAGCCGCATGCGGCTCTTTGACCACTCTGATGCGGCTCAGCTGCATTCTTGCCAACCCTCCCGATTTTTTCGGCAGACTTCCGGATTTCACTGCCTCTCACAGGGCAAACATTCTCCGATTTTCACCCGGACAACAAAATTGAGGGCGTGCCGTGATGGCACTGCATTTTGCGTCCTCTACAACCTGTCGTCGCGTCCGCTTTTTCACCTAAGAAACCCAGTCACATTTTGTCTGCTCACACACTAAGTGACAGCAAGGCATACTTGTTCAACAGCCATACAGATCACACTGACGGTGGCCGTATAAACAACTATAACACTCTTACTAATATGCGCCACACTGTGAACCCACACCAAACAAGAATGACAATCACATTTCGGGAGAACATCCACACCGTAACACAACATAAACACAACAGAACAAATACCCAGAATCCCATGCATCCCTAACTCTTCCGGGCTACATTACACACCCTGCTACCACCAAACCCCGCCCACCTCAATCTACGCACAGGGGGTGGGGGGGTGTTGTTGATGTGTGGGGGGGCAGGGTTGGGGTGGCGGGCTTTGGTGGTATAAAGTATAAAGTAGCCCGGAAGAGATAGGGATGCATGGGATTCTGGGTATTTGTTCTGTTGTGTTACGGTGCGGATGTTCTCCTAAAATGTGTTTGTCATTCTTGTTTGGTGTGGGTTCACAGTGTGGCGCATATTAGTAAGAGTGTTAAAGTTGTTTGTATCGCCACCCTCAGTGTGATCTGTATGGCTGTTAACCAAGTATGCATTGCATTCACTTATGTGTGTCTGCAGAAGCCTCATATAACATGTAATTGGGCTGGCAAGCTGTTTGTTCAAGCAGTAGAGGGCGCTAAAGGTAGTGACATCACGGCACGCCCTTATTATTGTTGTTTGGGTGAAAATCAGCATACATTCGAGAGAATAGTTCCCCTAAAATTCGGGAGTCTACCGGAAAAATCGGGAGGGTTGACAAGTGTGACGCTGTCAAGTGCCCTTCATATAAAACTCGCGGGCCGCACTAACGTTACATTTCCATATTAAGGTGCAGGCCGCGTGTCTGAGACCCCTGGTTTATACATAGCACAAAGCAAAAAAAAAAACTTTGTATGTAGTGTTATTTCATTTTAAATTTCAAAAGAGTTTTGTGGCTCCCATTGTTTTCTTTAATTTGTGGAAACGGGTCAAAATGGCTCTGAGTGGTAAAGGTTGCCGACCCCTGGTCTATGTCTTTACTGTGTATATATTTGAACAGTGTTCATTTTGTGTTGATAATATGTTGTGTAAAGGAAATTTCACATTTCTATGAAGCTCAAGATCAGAGCCTGATGTCTCGTGATTTCACTACGTCTTGTGTTTGAGATTGTTTATAGGGTTATTCGAAATAAGTGCTCAACTTCAGCCTCAACCCTTTCGGTCTGTAAAAATGCCAATTTATGCATGTAAAACTGTTTGTTTATTTTGTTGACCACTGACCGAAGAAGTAATAAACCATCTTAACTTATTTGTTGTGGCTACTCGGTGAACTGTGACCACTCCACTTCAACTTAAGGACAGCATGAATCCATTCCAGATAGTTCGTAATAAATAGGTGCACGTTTTTCATACCTGCCATTGTTCTCTGAGTAATTTCACTCAACCAAACCTTTTCTTACATTCCACACTACAAATTAATAGAAGTATGTATGGTACCCGCTGATTGTCGTATCTGATCAATTTTAGTATCGACCGATACGCAAGGTTATAATATCGGAAGTAATAACTCATCATGAATTGATTAACGTGGACCCCGACTTAAACAAGCTGAAAAACGTATTCGGGTGTTACCATTTAGTGGTCAATTGTACGGAATATGTACTGTACTGTGCAATCTACCGTATTTTTCGGAGTATAAGTCGCACCGGCCGAAAATGCATAATAAAGAAGGGGAAAAACATATAAGTCGCACTGGAGTATAAGTCGCATTTTTTGGGGAAATGTATTTGATAAAAGCCAACACCAAGAATAGACATTTGAAAGGTAATTTAAAATAAATAAAGAATAGTGAACAACAGGCTGAATAAGTGTACGTTATATGAGGCATAAATAACCAACTGGTATGTTAACGTAACATATTATGGTAAGAGTCATTCAAATAACTATAACATATAGAACATGCTATACGTTTACCAAACAATCTATCACTCCTAATCGCTAAATCCCATGAAATCTTATACGTCTAGTCTCTTACGTGAATGAGATCAATAATATTATTTGATATTTTACGCTAATGTGTTAAAAATTTCACACGTAAGTCGCTCCTGAGTATAAGTCGCACCCCTGGCCAAACTATGAAAAAAACTGCGACTTATAGTCCGAAAAATACGGTACTAATAAAAGTTTCAATCAATCAAATCAATCAATCAATCAGTTTTGGAAGTTTGAGTCAAATGTTTGACTGTCATTGAGAATGAATGGCAACTGGTTGAGAAGCAACAACAACATCTGAAAAGTATGAAGAGGTAATATTCAGATTATAAAGGAGTGACTGTCTCGGAAAATGTGGTCAAATGAGTTAGGTTAATCCCAAATTGCCAGAAGCACTAAAGATAGCATCATGATTATGGTCATAACTATTAACATGCATATGCTTGGTTGATAATTGTCCACATGACGGTCGTCTCGATGGTGTTTACACACTTTCAATTGCTAATAAAACAATACCCTGCAGCTGAGGCTGACATAAATCTCATTAGTTTGGAAAATATTTGGTGATAAAACATTGACCATACACCAAACAGGATTATCTTATTTTGCAAGCGCCAGAAATTAAAACTGAACACCCAAACAAACCTCAAGGACACAAACATCTGTCCTGTTTAGGAAGGACTTGCATGTCAATTTGTTTAGCCACGCATAATAATTTGTATGCTTTTCCGCCGCGTGTGCTCGCCTACGAGTGTTGCAACATAAATGTATGCACGCTCTGATTTTAATATCAAGGCAAACAAAATGAGCTGGTTACACGTATCTGGGAATGACTTTTCCATTTAACGAGAATTAGACTGTGTGCCAATTCCGCCCTAATTGTAAACATCGCACTAATCAACATAGCGCCCTTATTTGCATTTAGTACACAACAACTCAACATGCTTCATTTGTTTTACGTAAGCAGGAAATTGAACAAAGTTTGTCGTACATTTGTAATCATGTTGTTTCAATTTGATTGGCATATAGTTTTTCTGTGGTTCTCAGCCAACATTCTCTCTTTATTCTCTACATTAGCGCTCCGTTTCCTTGGTGTATTGTATCTGTCAGAAGTCTTTTTACAACATCTTTCAAATTGTATCAAATAGAGATCAACCGATATTTGGCATTTTGACGTATATTGATATTTATCTCTCTCTTTTTTTTTTTCTTTTTTTTTTAAACAACAACAGAACTACATCATCGGATACAATACATACACATACCAGTATTTAATATAAAAAAATAAATACTTAGTGAAGTAGATAGTAATAAACTCGGCTTTTTTTTTAAATAATAAAAAATGTAAGAATAAAAATTACTCTTGTTGTCTATAATTTTCCTCAAAAATGTTTTGATACCTGACAGGGCATTTATTTGAGTTCTTGGGAGAATTGTCGAAGTGTTTCAAACTGCTTTCACCGCAGCGCTAATGCAGCCACACCCCCCTTTATTTAGGAAATTACATTTCCTTTCAGTGAATTGAATTGAAACTTTTATTAGTAGATAGTACAGTACATATTACGTACAATTGACCACTAAATGGCCACACTCGAATAAGTTTTTCAACTTGTTTAAGTTAATCAATTCATGCTATTCATGGTGCTGGTCATCTATTTTGCTTACCTATCAAAACCTCTCAGTTATGCCACTAAATTCTGTTTTTGTTCTTATTTCAGGGCATCTGAAATAACTTTGAGACCTACAAATTTGGGAGATTAGGGGAGTGGGGTTAAGGAGTATATTTATAGGAAGAATTCACTGACATTCAAATATTTCTTATGTGTATATATATATATATATATATATATATATATATATATATATATATATATATATATATATATATACACACAGGTAAAAGCCAGTAAATTAGAATATTTTGAAAAACTTGATTTATTTCAGTAATTGCATTCAAAAGGTGTAACTTGTACATTATATTTATTCATTGCACACAGACTGATGCATTCAAATGTTTATTTCATTTAATTTTGATGATTTGATGTGGCAACAAATGAAAATCCAAAATTCCGTGTGTCACAAAATTAGAATATTACTTAAGGCTAATACAAAAAAGGGATTTTTAGAAATGTTGGCCAACTGAAAAGTATGAAAATGAAAAATATGAGCATGTACAATACTCAATACTTGGTTGGAGCTCCTTTTGCCTCAATTACTGCGTTAATGCGGCGTGGCATGGAGTCGATGAGTTTCTGGCACTGCTCAGGTGTTATGAGAGCCCAGGTTGCTCTGATAGTGGCCTTCAACTCTTCTGCGTTTTTGGGTCTGGCATTCTGCATCTTCCTTTTCACAATACCCCACAGATTTTCTATGGGGCTAAGGTCAGGGGAGTTGGCGGGCCAATTTAGAACAGAAATACCATGGTCCGTAAACCAGGCACGGGTAGATTTTGCGCTGTGTGCAGGCGCCAAGTCCTGTTGGAACTTGAAATCTCCATCTCCATAGAGCAGGTCAGCAGCAGGAAGCATGAAGTGCTCTAAAACTTGCTGGTAGACGGCTGCGTTGACCCTGGATCTCAGGAAACAGTTGATCAAGTATGCCTTGATCAACAGGCATACTTATGTGTGTAAAAGCCGCATATATTATGTGACTGGGCCTGCACGCTGTTTGAAAAGTGGACGTGACGACAGGTTGTAGAGGACGCTAAAGGCAGTGCTTTTAAGTCATTGTTGTCCGGGTGGAAATCGGGAGAAATTCGGGAGAATCGTTGGCCCGGGAGATTTTCGGGAGGAGCACTGAAATTCGAGAGTCTCCCAGGAAAATCGGTAAGGTTGGCAAGTATGCTACAAACCTCCATCCGCAACACTCTGAACGTCGCGCGGAGAGTTTCATGCTCCGTGATTCAATCGATTAACGCGCGACAGAGACGACAAAAAAGATATCTCTGACAAAAATCCAAACTTTGTCTTGACTAACAGGAGATTATTATATAAGTAGAGAGGAGCAGGCAGCAGCTCACACATTCTCATACTTTCTGTAACATCCAGGAAGACATGATGTCAACCGGCTTAAAAAATGTCTCGATTTTCCTAGGAGATTTGCAATGTCTTGAAGGGGGATGTTGATGCTCGTCTTAGACCGGGGGACTCAAACTCAATTTAACTGGGGGCCGCTAGAGGCAGAGTGTGGGAGGGGCCACATTAGGTATTCCACAAGAAAAGCTTTGTTAAAACAATTCCAATCTGCTTGCATGTCTTTATTTTTTAACACAAAATAAGATAAAACAATAAATAAACAAATTAATAAGTAATACAAATATAGTATTATAATATTATGATTTAAGTATAGCTAGGATAGTCTCCAGCTGTATTTAAAATGGATGGATTTAGTATAATATAATATATATTGCTGATGGACAGGTGTCGCTAAGTGACTGCAGAGTGCATTAAGCTACAATGACTTCCTTACTTTTCTATTATATTGCCAGGTATGTATTACTTTGATTTATTTTGTCAGAGAGAGACATATATACATATGATTTACTGCTGGGGCAGCAAATTAAAAAAATTTTTTGGAAGAATGTCCCCGTGTGCCCAATAGAAACAAGGCCGGGCACGCA
Organism: Nerophis lumbriciformis; assembly: GCF_033978685.3. Classification (NCBI taxonomy): domain Eukaryota; kingdom Metazoa; phylum Chordata; class Actinopteri; order Syngnathiformes; family Syngnathidae; genus Nerophis; species Nerophis lumbriciformis. The sequence continues at coordinate 33,753,873 of NC_084568.2, read as the reverse complement.
AGAAAACTCTCCATGGCAACATTGCTGTAGCTTTCACTCATTGACAAATGTTTCTCTGCTTGCGTCAATCCCGTGGATGTCCCGCCCCCTACAGCCATATACTCCACCATGATTGGTAGGTTGGTTCCGCTGCGCACACAACATTGTAAAGTACTATTCATATAAAAGTCTCGGGCTGCGCTAACATTAACATTTCATATTCAGCTGGAGGCCACAAAATATAGTATTGCGGGCGCCAAGTGGCCCTCAGGCCAGAGTTTGAGGCTCTTGTCTTACTAAAGGTGTAAGCACAACATTACCACCGCATAAAACATGATGTACAAACCCCTTTCCATATGAGTGGGGAAATTGTGTTAGATGTAAATATAAACGGATTACAATGATTTGCAAATCATTTTCAACCCATATTCAGTTGAATATGCTACAAAGACAACATATTTGATGTTCAAACTCATAAACCTTTTTTTTTTTTGCAAATAATCATTAACTTTAGAATTTGATGCCAGCAACACGTGACAAAGAAGTTGGGAAAGGTGGCAATAAATACTGATAAAGTTGAGGAATGCTCATCAAACACTTATTTGGAACATCCCACAGGTGAACAGGCAAATTGGGAACAGGTGGGTGCCATGATTGGGTATAAAAGTAGATTCCATGAAATGCTCAGTCATTCACAAACAAGGATGGGGCGAGGGTCACCACTTTGTCAACAAATGCGTGAGCAAATTGTTGAACAGTTTAAGAAAAACCTTTCTCAACCAGCTATTGCAAGGAATGTGGGGATTTCACCATCTACAGTCCGTAATATCATCAAAGGGTTCAGAGAAACTGGAGAAATCACTGCACGTAAGCAGCTAAGCCCGTGACCTTCGATCCCTCAGGATGTACTGCATCAACAAGCGACATCAGTGTGTAAAGGATATCACCACATGGGCTCAGAAACACTTCAGAAACCCACTGTCAGTAACTACAGTTGGTCGCTTGTCAGTAACTACAGTTGGTCGCTACATCTGTAAGTGCAAGTTAAAACTCTCCTATGCAAGGCGAAAACCGTTTATCAACAACACCCAGAAACGCCGTCGGCTTTGCTGGGCCTGAGCTCATCTAAGATGGACTGATACAAAGTGGAAAAGTGTTCTGTGGTCTGACAAGTCCACATTTCAAATTGTTTTTGGAAACTGTGGACGTTGTGTCCGCCGGACCAAAGAGGAAAAGAACCATCCGGATTGTTATAGGCGCAAAGTTGAAAAGGCAGCATGTGTGATGGTATGGGGGTGTATTAGTGCCCAAGACATGGGTAACTTACACATCTGTGAAGGCGCCATTAATACAGGTTTTGGAGCAACATATGTTGCCATCCAAGCAACGTTACCATGGACGCCCCTGCTTATTTCAGCAAGACAATGCCAAGCCACGTGTTACATCAACGTGGCTTCATAGTAAAAGAGTGCGGGTACTAGACTGGCCTGCCTGTAGTCCAGACCTGTCTCCCATTGAAAATGTGTGGCACATTATGAAGCCTAAAATAGCACAACGGAGACCCCCGGACTGTTGAACAACTTAAGCTGTACATCAAGCAAGAATGGGAAAGAATTCCACCTGAGAAGCTTAAAAAATGTGTCTTCTCAGTTCCCAAACGTTTACTGAGTGTTGTTAAAAGGAAAGGCCATGTAACACAGTGGTGAACATGCCCTTTCCCAACTACTTTGGCACGTGTTGCAGCCATGAAATTCTAAGTTAATGATTATTTGCAAAAAAAAAATAAAAGTTTATGAGTTTGAACATCAAATATGTTGTCTTTGTAGTGCATTCAATTGAATATGGGTTGAAAATGATTTGCAAATCATTGTATTCCGTTTATATTTACATCTAGCACAATTTCCCAACTCATATGGAAACGGGGTTTGTAGCTACTGCTCCGACATTTCCTAAAATATTACAAAAAACAACAACTTACAGCCTTGTCCAGCTATTGTCATATAGTATTCATGTATAAATAACTTTAACTGCAAATTAAAGTATATTGAGTCCAAATATCGGTTATCGGCCTCCTTGACTACTAATAATTGTTTTTTTGTCCTGTCCAGCTCCTCAAGCGAGTCATATTGTTGATGTAGATGATTTACTTTAGAAAAGAGAAGTGTGGGATACTTCTCTTGTTGCCTTATTTGCACTGGACTTTATTAAATGGTTTTGTATTATTATTTGGCGCAGCCGGGCCAGAGCAGGAGGGGATTGAAAGAGAAGAAAAAGGAAGATAGAGGGGGAAATTGCGGGGACAAGAGAGCAACAACAACAACAAACACAACAATAACAACAGAACAGCATCAGCAAATACAATATGTACAAACATGATAGTAAAAGTGATAGCAGAGAAGCAGTTAAAAGTAAATATTAACAACACTGAAATGACAATGAACATTATTATACTACAAATGGTGCTATACATTGATAATGTATAACAACAATAATTACCTCTATTATCAACAATACAATTGTTTCAACAATAACAATACATATATGTAATAATAACATGCAACAATACTAGAGATGTCCGATAATGGCTTTTTTGCCGATATCCGGATATTGTCCAATTCTTAATTACCGATTCCGATATCAACCGATACCGATATACGCAGTCGTGGAATTAACACATTATTATGCCTAATTTTGTTGTGATGCCCCGCTGGATGCATTAAACAATGTAACAAGATTTTCCAAAATAAATCAAATCAAGTTATGGAAAAAAAATGCCAACATGGCACTGCCATATTTATTATTGAAGTCACAAAGTGCTTTTTTTTTTTTAACATGCCTCAAAACAGCAGCTTGGAATTTGGGACATGCTCTCTGAGAGAGCATGAGGAGGTTGAGGTGGGCGGGGTTGGTGGGGGTGGCGTCTCGGAAGAGTTCGTGCTGCAAGGGGTTCTGGGTATTTGTTCTGTTGTGTTTATGTCGTGTTACGGTGCGGATGTTCTCCCGAAATGTGTTTGTCATTCTTGTTTGGTGTGGGTTCACAGTGTGGCGCATATTTGTAACAGTGTTAAAGTTGTTTATACGCCCACCCTCAGTGTGACCTGTATGGCTGTTGACCAAGTATGCGAGGCATTCACTTGTGTGTGTCAAAAGCCGTAGATATTATGTGATTGGGCCGGCACGCAAAGTTTTATTGGCACTCTGTACTTCTCCCTACGTCCGTGTACACAGCGGCCTTTTAAAAAGTCATACATTTTACTTTTTGAAACCGATACCGATAATTTTGAAACCGATACCGATCATTTCCGATATTACATTTTAAAACATTTATTAATTTAATTCGGCAGGCTGATATTATCGGACATCTATAAACAAAACATATGTAATAATAACTTGAAATACAAAAGAAAGCAGATAAATAGAGGGGAAGAAAGACAAGCGGACTGTATTAACCTTGTAGATTGTTATAGTAAACATTAAGTTAAGCTTTGTCAGTGTGCCGAGTGTTACCCAGTTTGTCCGAGTGGAACAACGTTAATATATGTTTAAAGAAACATGATTAGATGCGTGAACATATGTATGTTTCTACAGTGAATCATTTAAATAACTTTTACTGCAAATTAAAATAATAATGTTTATAGGTCAGAAAAAAACATATCGGTCAATCCCTATTATCAAAACGCCAATTCGTGTACAGTATATAGCATAGGAGCCAGATAACTTGAACATGAGGTGCTACTCACTGGGATTCCTCGTGGACCCACAGGACCTGGGGGACCCGCCTCTCCCTGAAAGAAAAAAACAAGTCACCTTTAAATGTCAACTATTAGGCATTAATGTCAATTGTAAAAATGCATATATATATATATATATATATATATATATATATATATATATATATATATATATATATATACATACACTCTTAGAAATAAGGGTTCCAAAAGGGTTCTTCTACAAGGGCTGAGGTTCTAACTGGAACCATATACTTCTGAAAAACCCTTTCCCGAAGAAAGGGTTTTTCAAGGGTTCTTGGTAACGCTAATGGTTCCAGTAAGAACCATTTTGATCCAGAGAACCCTTTAAAACCCTTTTTCTGAATAATTGGTTTTAAAAGGGTTCTCACTAACACTAAGGGTTCCAGTAAGAACTATTTTGATCCACAGAACCGTTTTTGGAAGAAAGAGTTCTTCAGGGATTGTTGAAAGCATGGGCAAGATCCTGTGGCACCAGGGACATACTTCCTGATAACATTTGCCAATAATGGTGCAAAATACATTTCCTTGTGACTACTGATACAAATACTTTTCATATACAATTTATTTGTTTATTTTAAAGCAAGCTCTTCTTTCCCAGATCCTGTTGATCAAACTGTAACATAATTGCCCCTCTTGGGATTTGAGCACCTGCCACCCAGCCTAAAGTCACTGGCAATAGTGATTGAGCTAACCAGCTGGCTGCCTTCAGTCATCAGGTCCACCATTCTAGTCTATTACCTTACACCTTCTGATCAGACATACAAATAATGGCAGTCCTATAACTGAAATGTTCTGTTACCAATTTATTTCCACAACCATTAATTATAAGAAAGCAAGATCTTCATCAGCAAATCTTGTTGACTCAGGCAAAGATTAGCTGTGACTGGGAGGACCATTTTTGAAATCTGCCTTGACAACTGCTGTCTGGCTGGTGATTCTGTTTGAGAAATAGCTCAGTGATTTAGGAGCTGGTTCTTGGTGCCAAAGAACCTGGGTTCAAGCCCTGACAAAGGTGGTGATGACAGCTCATGAAAATGCCAGATGGTCTTTGTGAAGCAAACATATACATTTTAGAGTCATGATAGATTAAACATCAGTTATTAACTTATGGAGCAAATCGAATCAATTAAAAAATCAAATTACCAATATCTCCATTCTGTCTCGATGCAATATGTGTATTTTCAGATTTTTGTCTTGATAACTGATATATTTACAGTGGTTTCAAATCTGCATGCACAACAGTGAATGGCTTAATCAATTTGTGAAGCCACTGTTGAATTGTCACTTGTCAATTAGCTCAGCATAATAGACCACAGTCTTTGGTTCTATTGTGGATTTTAGCCTCAACTCGTGCAAAAGGAACATTATAATGTCAACTGTCTTGCCTTCCTGTTCTCCTGTTTGTTGCTCAGAATTTCCTTAATTTGCCAAAAATCGCCCGGACCCGACCCATTGCTGCGCAGCAGTTATAATTGTGTTAATTTAGTTAAGTTAGACTACTCCCTTCTTCAGGAGGAAATTACACACAGCAAAGAACAAGCAAGGGGTTCCCTGCAGCAAGGATATAACCCCTCTTTCTGGGGCATCTAAGTGAGCTATACGACTCACTGGACAAAGGCTTTTGAAAGTTTGTTACAAGTCAGGTGATCTTGGGATACAGTTTGAAGTTGTGAGTTCAAGGCCTGGTTGATGCAGAGTGACCATGTTAATGCATACTGAGGTGATGTGTGGATTAGTGACAGACAATTTAAAAAATATTAAACATTTATTTTACAGACAATTTTACTCATGTATTTGTCTCCTCCTCATACGTTTCCATGATCGGCCTCATCCCATGGCTGCTGTACCCTGCTGACTGGCTTAGTCGAGTTGTGAAGCTGCACATAAGTTCATTGACAGACAACGGTCTTTGATGTCAGAGGCCAAGCCTTAACTGATGCAAAAATCACACTGTAATGCTGACTTTTAGGCTACTACATCAGGGTTTGTTGATGCTGGGAATTGAACCCTGATCTCCCAGGGGAAAGGGCAAGGTTTGGTGTGTTGGGCCAGGGAGCTGGCATGATGGTGGCTGTCATGTGTGAGTTAAGAGCTGGTTGCCCCATGGATTGCACCACATGGTCTGGTCTTCCCTGCCTACAAACCAGGTGTGACATACCAATAGTGATTACTGTGAACAGAACAGAACAAAGAAGAACAGGAGAGAGAACAGAAGAAACTACCGAGAATCAAGGTGAGCTAAATATAATAACTTATTTCAGCATGCTTGACCCTAGCTGAGGACTTTTATGGTAAAAGGTGGACTAAGCATTTGTTTCTTGTTATGTTTTGTTCGTTTGCTTATTTGTTTGTTTTCTTGTAGAAAACAAACAAACAAATTGTATTGTGGTCAAACAATACAATACCTGACAAAGCTCTGCTGAGAGCTGCCATAACAAAATAGGTTACAATATATTTGTACAATTAATCTTGAATCATCCTAAAAAGGTTATCATAGTTGTTATTTTAATGAAATATTATAGTATAAATTGTCAATGTTAGAAGGAGCTTTAACGTTGTCGGTAGCGGCGTTGCGGTCGCCATCCAGCTCGTCTTTGGAGGGATGGGTGGGCTGGTGAGCACCATGGATCTAATACATCCATATGAGCACACACTAATGTGCGGGTAGGAGGAGCAGGGAGACTGGGCTTGAGCTTGGTCTCCAACATAGGGGTAGCAGAAAGATAACACAAGACGAAGGTTACAGAGAGGATGATTCTTCCATATTATATAACTTTTAAAAAAAACATGTACACCTCATCTTAATGGTTACCTCTTGCTATATTGCTTGTCATTTTTCTTGAATGCATATAGGCTCAGGAGAGTGAAGAATGTAGAGAGGATGAAAGGAGCATTGAAGCTCATACCAATGAAATGTCTACAGAGATGCTTAAGGTACATCCAGATCTGAACTCTTTTAAAGGAGAGAATGAGACGAACTTATGCATACCAAAAGACCTTCATGGCAACTGCCAAGGCAGAGGAAATCATCGAAAAGTTTCCCGCACTTAAGCTTCCTAAAATAGTTGGTATCTTCAAGCATTGAATTGATCATATTTAATTGTATGTGTATTATTTCATTTATGATCATCAAGTATTTTGAGATGACACTTTTTATCCCTCCTTACAGCTTCTGTGGGAGATGAAGGAGCAATTCCTTGTAGATGCTGATCGCAGAATGGTCACAGAGCTGGATTGAATGGCAACGAAGATGGTTCAAAGAGCATCTATGTGTGACCTAAAGGACTGCTGCCAGTGGGCAATCAATGCCTGCCTGGATGATTCAGTAAGACGAGGTATCTAGGCCTATATGTGTATCTATAGGAGCCACAATCTGTATTTCTGAAAAACAAAAAATATAACAGAATAATTGTATTTCCTCAGGACTCTTAGGGATGCAGCAATTCTACTGCTGCCTTTCATTTTCAGAGAGGACTCATCCTTTCTATACACTCTACTGGCGGTAAATACTGCATTTAAGGTCAAGATTTAGGAATTGGCATTATCCATATTATGGCAACATTGAGTCATTTTGCTGTTTTCACAGCAGGTTGTATTTACTGACATGTATCTGTTTTTATTGCATAGGAGCCAAGCGTGCCTACTCCAGCAATCATGCTCCATAACACACACGAGAGGAACCCTTTGCAGGCACAAAGGATAACCCTATACCTGGATGGTATACAGGTTTTGACTGAGGACAGCAGCATGGACATATCATATGCTATGAGTGCATTAATGTCACTCTATATTGTTTTTGCTGTCCAGTACCCAAAGGAACTGAGAAAAACTCTTATTTTCATTGAAAGATTTGTGTTGGGGATCAAGGACCACAGTGTTGTACCCATTTCAGTGAAGAGACTATACAACTGTGTCGGAAGTGGGGAGTAGTGAGTAGATGTGTTGCAGCATGGGATTTCATGCTTTATGTTCTTGTTAATGGTCAAATTCCTGCTGCTGCCCTTTGGTTGTACATATTGATAAAAAAAATATCCCTTTTTAATACATATTTTGGACCAATACATTTTGTTTGGGTTTGGCATAGTGACGTCCCTAGACTTCCATTATTGTTACAATACGTACCATTTTGAGTACTTGTTACATAACACTGAAAAGTATTTCAACATTATTTAAATCAATGTGAAAACTTTGTGGGATTCCCTCACTTTCTCATGATTCTGTTCCACTGTCACAATTAGTACATACAGTATGTACACTGATTCTTTTCATTGGACCATGCATTATTTTATTGTTTGTAGATAGCTTACAATAAGGCGCAGTAAATGCAGTAAGTGCACCTTGGATTGATTGAACTAAAACTATTTTGTGTCTCTTTCTGCCATGTCACCATTGCTGGAGATTTATTTACACAAATTCACCTACTGAGGACAGCATGATGTGTCTGGCCTGTCATGTTGCTGATTCCACTGGACCTATGCTGACTTTTGACCTGTTCTCCCCTGGGACCTACACAGCCTCTCCTGTTTTGTTGGACTATCTTTAAATAAATGTTTTTCACATTAAAATGTTTTGAATGTTTGTTCAATGTCAACATGATAAATGACCACAATATAATATGAACTAAACTGATCTGTAGAATACAATATGGTTCTTTATAGAACCCTCAGAAGACAAGACGGTTATCGGTGAAAACCTTTGAAAAGGGATGTTTTTAGAACCCCCTGTGTCAGGTCTAGATGAAACCTTTGAAACATGAAAGAGTTCTTAGTGGAACTCTCTGTGTGGGTTGTAGATGAAACCCTTGAAACATGAAAGGGTTCTTAGTGGAACTCCCTGCATGGGTTCTAGATGAAACCCTTGAAATACGAAAGGGTTCTTAGTGGAACTCCCTGCGTGGGTTCTAGATGAAACCCTTGAAATACAAAAGCGTTCTTAGTGGAACTCCCTGTGTGGGTTCTAGATGAAACCCTTGAAATACGAAAGGGTTCTTAGTGGAACTCCCTGTGTGGGTTCTAGATGAAACCCTTGAAACATGAAAGGGTTCTTAGTGGAACTCCCTGCGTGGGTTCTTTGTAGAACCTCTCATGGGGGGTTCTGGGTGGAACCTTACACACACAGTTCTAGGTATAACCCTTCATGTTGGGTTCTAGGTAGAACCCTCCAAAAGGGTTCCAAGTGGAACCTTTATAAAAAGGTTCTACCTGGAGCCAAAAAGGGTTCTCCTATGAGGACGAGCCGAAGAACCTTATATGGTTCTACTTAGCACTTTTATTTCTAAGAGTGTATATATATATATAACTTACCCGAAGTCCTGGCTTTCCGTCTTTGCCATCTATTCCTTCTATACCGGGAGGACCCTGTGATTGCAAGCACCGGCAGTGAAATAAAAAAAAAAAAAGCAGAACGTATAATCTTATATTGGAATGTACATACCATCAGTCCTGGGGAGCCCGGCGAGCCTGAAGGTCCTGTTGGTCCTTGAGAACCTTGGCTACCACCATTGCCCTGTGAGCCAGGGAATGAAGAGGAAATATTCAACACAAATACTGTACTCTTATTCCGAGATATTGAATCCATAGTTTGTACTCACCTTTTCACCCTTGAGCCCTGGGAGTCCTTCCCGTCCTGGTTTGCCAGCGAGACCTGGTGCACCCTGAGTATGAATTAGTCATGTATTAGTATGAACTGAATCAAGGGAGAATGACAACTGTACACTAGATCATTTAGTTGCAATTATAATTGCAAGCAGGCGATAATTAAAGGATTTGAAAACAACGCACGTCAACTGTCTAATAAAACGTATGTTTGGTTCTTATGTGGAGAAAGCAGGAACAATGTGTAACGATATATCAACGGTTTGTTGCGGAAACAGCACAATTGCGGTCCTCTCGCATAGCTCACACTTTTTGTTTCTGTCTACAGAGCAAAGCCTGCTGGGTAATGTAGCATATAAACATTTAGCAACAGATCGGCATCCTAACTTCCAAGTGTTTGATGTATTTATTTAAGTTTTACTGATTCAGGGTAAGAGAAATAAGAACATATTTTTATTTTCAATGCTGACCGAGCAAAGAGGCAGCATCTGCATGTTAGAGATGTTGAAGTGTGATGATAATGACTCGTCGTCACACAGTTACCAACAAAAAAAGCGCTATAGGTCACTCTCAACAGTTCACAAATGCTCTTAATGTGTGGGGGTAAATGTGTTGGAACATAAATGAATGCTTAAGATAGAAAAACACTTTTCACACGGCAAAAACTGAAATCTAAGTAAGATTAAATATCTCAAATAAGGGTGATATTTGCTAATTTTCTGTCTGATAAGATAATTCTTCTCACTAAGCCGATTTCATGTTAGAGTGTTTTACTTGTTTTAAGTGTGTTGGTCCTAAATGATCTCAGTAAGATATTACAGCTTGTTGCTGAGATGTGATGACCTATATTGAGTAAAACATGCTTGAAACTAGAATATCAAGTGTTGCAAAGCTGTGTCATCAACACTCACAAGTATAAAACTACTTTTTTAAAGTAATAATTTCTTACTTCAAACATGAAAAAAAAATCATTATGTCAATTTAATCATTATGTTAATTTAAGAATATTTTTCAACATATTGAGCAAAAAGGTCTCTTTTTTTTCTATCAAGAAAAGTGCACTTGTGAGAATATAATTATTTTAAGGTATATTTGGGTTCATTGAGGTTAGCTAATTTTACTTGTTTTGGAAAGTCTTGACAAGCCGAATGTTCTTGTTCTATTGGCAGATAATTTTGCTTAGTTCAAATAAAATACCCCTAATTTTTTAAATTTTTTTAATTGTTTTTGAACACTGACTTTTTGCAGTGCAGGCGTAAAACAAACAGAATGTCTGCAACTTGTGGACGACAGAGCAGACAGCGGACAAAAAGGAAGTCTTTGGTGGTGTTTCTTTCTGTAATTGGAACTAATTATTGCTATTATTAGTTATAATTAATGAATACAGTAATTTGACAATGAGCTCTGAAAATGTGCTTTTACAGCCCTGTGGTATAAAACAAGTAAAACATCAATAAAGTATTTGTTTTCCAATCGTTGTTGAAATCATGTGGTTACAAGGATCACTTAAATGGAAAAGTTAACATTGTTAACGAATGTATGAAACAGTACAGTTTGATTTGGTAAAATTGCAAACAGCTAGATGTACAAAGGAAACTATAACCTGCTACCAAAGAATGTACAACAATTCTTCTCTACTAAAGAGGAGAAATATAACCTTAATTTAAAACATTTGTATGCACGTACAACACTTAGAACAGTGGTTCTTAACCTGGGTTCGATCGAACCCTAGGGGTTCAGTGAGTCGGCCTCAGGGGTTCGGCAGAGCCTCCGCCGCGGAGGTCAAGACACACACGACTTATCGTGTAAACACAAACTTCTCCCTGTCGGCGTATTATGGATACACCCAAACAATGTTCCTCTAATTTTCCATATGTGTGAGCAAACGCAAAAACACCTTGAGCATTCATGTGGAGCACATGTGAGCGACGTCAGACCTGCAGCACACCTGTCCCAAACCTGACTAAATAAGAAGTTCAATGTTTTATCATTATAATCAAATGACAGCAGTCATTTCCATGAAATTATTTTTTAATATAAGTGTTTTGGCCCACTTACAATGACTATAACATATTGTTTTTCATGAGCTGTGTACTAGTATTATATTTCTGGGTGGGGGTCCTGCTTTGGAAATAATTTGTACCACTTTCAGATATCACATTTAGTTCCCACTAAAACATTCACATGTTGCACAATGAGATGTAAACATGGGATCATGTGTACATTCCTGTAACTTTCTGTTTGTAAAATATATCTTCATTAGTATTTCTTTAATATAATAAATCATTTTATGATTATGGTTCGGTGAATGCGCATATGAAACTGGTGGGGTTCGGTACCTCCAACAAGGTTAAGAACCACTGACTTAGAACCTTTAGCATATCAGTATGTGGAATTAAATGATGCAATGGATTAACATTGTACTCATATGATCCAGTTTAAGAGGTTGTTCAAATTAAAAGTGCTTACAAAGTACAAAGAAGAATTATGAGAAATACTTACAACCTTATTGAAAATAAGATATTCTTCATCTCAGTATGTTAATAATGACTGACTTAATTATATATTACAAAACTGTTGTATTACTCATTCACGGATGTCATTTTACTATAAAAAAAAAGTCATTAAATGAATGTATATAATTGTAAACGCTCTGAAGTGGGAAAGGGGTAGGATTAAATAAGATTTGCTTCTTCCTACTCCTTTTTGGACAAAGTGAAATGATATGAAATTGTGTGATGTATTATGCTGTAAGTGTGTTCATGTTCGAAATAAACTAAAGAAAGAAAGAAAGAAAATTATATAAAAAATGAGCCTCAAATTTCTAAAAAATAAATTTGTAGCGACATTTTAGGCCGCGACAATCCCACAAAAAGCCAGCAAAATCCTGGTGGGAGTGTCAAATGTAACTTTGGAGTTAATTACAATTAATGGGGGAAATGGCATTCACAGTGGTAATTAGAGACCATGCCAGGGTTTTAACTCACGACTATAGGACACTTGGTGGTTAGCAGCATCAATAATTCAAACACAAAATGTATGTATGAGTGAAAATATGAAATCATACCGGTGGTCCTGGGAATCCTGGTTGTCCTTGAAAGCCCTTCAAAGAAAACATAAAACAAGTGAAATAGTTGTAATTCAGCTTTGGTATACTATTTGACCACACTCACCTGATCTCCCTTTGGTCCATCAGGTCCTGCTGGTCCAGTGTCTCCTTTACCTCCCTGCAAACAAAGAAGAGGTCAGTTACTTTGCATATGCTCAAAACAAGCAAACAAACGAAAGACTGACTGCTGCGCCCGCCTGTCCTTGGTACCCGGGGAGACCAGCAGGACCCTGCAGCAAGGGTGAGAATGTCAAACACTACCTGCAGCTACATTGCGTTTAACGAGACACACGGCATTAGTGTCGGGACGTACCGCTTCTCCTTTCTCACCGGCGGCTCCTGGGCTCCCACGCTCAGCCTTCAATCCCTGCAGGAAAAAAAAGAAAGGAGCAGTTAGTGAGTGAAAGTAACCACCAATGTTTCCATCCCAGGTGTCGGACCCCTGTCAATCCCACCGGTCTTTTATAATGAGGCTAGCAAAGTTGCTTACAGGCATTCCAGGAGGCCCCATGGAACCTGGATACCCAGGAGTCCCTGAAGGGCCCTAAGGCAAAGATGGTGGAAAAAATTAGTTGTCTACATGATATCATTGCAGAGGTATCGATTGGCAGATACTTTCCTGTTCACCCTTGAGTCCAGCTGGTCCTGATGGCCCTTGCTCACCTGGCTGACCCTAATGAGGTGAGGGAAGGGGATGTAATATGTATGTTTGGAGAAAACTAGAGATGTCCGATAATGGCTTTTTTGCCGATATCCAACTCTTAATTACCGATTCCAATATCAACCGATAACGATATATACAGTCGTGGAATTAACACATTATTATGCCTAATTTTGTTGTGATGTCCCGCTGGATGTATTAAACCAGGGGTGCTCACACTTTTTCTGCAGGCGAGCTACTTTTCAATTGATCAAGTCGTGGGGATCTACCTCATTCATATATATAATTTATATTTACTTATTTATGAAATATATGTTTTTGTTAACAAGTTAAAGGTATTTAATGATAATGCAAGCATGTTTAACACATATAGTTAATATTGTTAAAAAATGAAAGGTGTTTAAAGATAATACAAGCATGTTTAACACATAGATTCCTTTCTTTCATGAAGACAAGAATATAAGTTGGTGTATTACCTGATTCTGATGACTTGCATTGATTGGACAGTGGTGCTGATAACATCCGCATTTTCGAATGGAGGAGAAAAAAAGTCCTCCTTTCTGTCTAATACCACATGAAAGTGGTTGGTTTTTGGCATCTTATTTGTCCAGCTTCCGTACTCCTTTGTATACACTTTACAAGAAATACATGGTCAGCAAACTCCGTAGCTTGCTAGCTTGTGCACGCCAGCTTTCTGAGACTCTTATTTTGTTAGCGCAACTGTGTCTTTGGAGTTTTGACGACAGGTACGGCGCCAGAGTCTGTTGAAATAAAGTGTTTCTCGCCTTCCAGTCGGTAATTTTAATGAGCTGGCAGCAGCCAGCGTCATCTCAGAAGACCCTTGGGTGCCGTGAATGTCAATCAAGTGACAAAAGTGACGTCATAGTGAAGATTTATGATCGCTCATTTTTAGGACTATTTTTTTAATGCCTGGCTGGTGATCGACTGACACACCTTCCGAGATCGACCGGTAGCTCGCGATCGACGTAATGAGCACCCCTGCATTAAACAATGTAACAAGGTTTTCCAAAAGAAATCAACTCAAGTTATGCATTATTTTTTATAACATGCCTCAAAACAGCAGCTTGGAATTTGGGACATGCTCTCCCTGAGAGAGTATGAGGAGGTTGAGGTGTGTGGGGTTGAGGTTGGGGGGGGGGGTTATATTGTAGCGTCCCGAAAGAGTTAGCGCTGCAAGGGGTTCTGGGTATTTGTTCTGTTGTGTTTATGTTGTGTTACGGTGCGGATGTTCTCCCGAAATGTGTTTGTCATTCTTGTTTGGTGTGGGTTCACAGTGTGGCGCATATTTGTAACAGTGTTAAAGTTGTTTATACGCCCACCCTCGGTGTGACCTGTATGGCTGTTGATCAAGTATGACTTGCATTCACTTGTGTGTGTGAAAAGCCGTAGATATTATGTGATTGGGCTGGCACGCCCCCAATATTGTTGTCTGGGTGGAAATCGGGAGGAATTCGGGAGAATGGTTTCCCCGGGAGATTTTCGGGAGGGGCACTGAAATCCGTGAGTCTCCCGGGAAAATCGGGAAAGTTGGCAAGTATGACTGCTCTGTACTTGTCCCTACGTCCGTGTACCCCTCAGTACAGCAGCGTTTTAAAAAGTCATATATTATACTTTTTGAAACCGATACCGATAATTTCCGATATTACATTTTAAAGCATTTATCGGCCGATAATATCAGCAGTCCGATATTATCGGACATCTCTAGAATAAACATGCAAGGACAAGTCAAGTCGATATTACAAATATAATGTCTCCTTCTGGAATCACTTTCATTTTAATGAGTTTTGCTAACTACATGCAGTATGTATCATCCTTAAACAATCCAAGTCCACCATTTATTAAAGTGAAGTAGTAGTACTGTGTTATATACAAGGTCTACTACAGTAAAGGCTCAAAAAGCCAAACAATCCACTGTGTTGTTCTGGCGAGACACGCTCCCCAAGGCATGCGGAAATGTAATTACACTAAATAATGCTATATTTTTGTAGCCCGTTCATTTGATATACAACTTTCACACTGCACACAACCAAATGTATGTTTGATTTGGTTATGTTTTTTCTGCTGAGAAAGGCGCCCAGCATGCCTTGTGGCACTTGATTTCCAACATATTTATATGTGTACCATAACCTAATACATCATACATTAGATCCTTTAACAGTTTGAGGCGTGAAACGTATGTATATTAAAAGACAAAACTACAGAAATATAGCATGAGAGATTCCTTCAATGCGCAATTAGATTTCCACATTCCTTGGATTCATACACATGCGCGGGTGCAAGAATTCCAATGGGGAGCACGCCTCGTAAAAATGTAAATGGGCAGTGAAATAATTGGTTTCAGGTTCTAACTGTTGCCGTCGTGAAGACGAGACATTGCACAGTTAGAGATATTACACTCTAAAACTCTAAACTCTAAAAATTAAATACTGTATAATACAGGGGTCGGCAACCCAAAATGTTGAAAGAGCCATATTGGACCAAAAATACAAAAACAAATCTGTCTGGAGCCGGAACAAATTAAAAGCCATATTACATACAGATAGTGTGTCATGAGATTTAAATTGAATTAAGAGGACTTAAAGGAAACTAAATGAGCTCAAATATAGCTACAAATGAGGCATAATGATGCAATATGTACATATAGCTAGCCTAAATAGCATGTTAGCATCGATTAGCTTGCAGTCATGCAGTGACCAAATATGTCTGATTAGCACTCCAACAAGTCAATAACATCAACAAAACTCACCTTTGTGCATTCATGCACAACGTTAAAAGTTTGGTGGACAAAATGAGACAGAAAAAGAAGTGGCATAAAACACGTCCTAGAAAGTCGGAGAAAGTTATACAAGTAAACAAACTACGGTGAGTTCAAGGACCGCCAAAATTAGTAGGACAAAACGGCACTCGCCAAATACTCGAATCAGTGAAGCATGTTTAATATAAACAGTGTGCTTTATAACAATTAGGGAGGTTTGTGTCATGTTTGTCCTCCTACAGAAACCATATTAAAACAAAATTATTATTTTTTTCCCCTCATCTTTTTCCATTTTTCATACATTTTTGAAAAAGCTCCAGAGAGCCACTAGGGCGGCGCTAAAGAGCCGCGGGTTGCCGACCCCTGGTATAATACAACTAAAATAATATAATACTCATTCTTGTAAGATAATTACGATAGAGATACTCCAAGCAACATTTACACGTTTTAAAATACTAAACAACTAAAACAATCCATACTTACTAAACCGTCCCATGTGTGATGTCTGTAGGAGTGTTTTTATACATATTTGTACGGGCTATCGCAATGTAATCAATATGTTAACACGCTTACAAGTGTCTGTGTTAGTATTATTCTTTTTGTATTGTTTCAGTTTCATAAATTCACCAAAACATCACAGTATTTGAGTCTGTTTCGCTGATTGTAAAGCTAACTTCCGCAGCCCTGGTTAAAGTTAAAGTTAAAGTACCAATGATTGTCACACACACACTAGGTGTGGCGAGATTATTCGCTGCATTTGACCCATCACTCTTGATCACCCCCTGGGAGGTGAGGGGAGCAGTGGGCAGCAGCGGTGGCCGCGCCCGGGAATCATTTTGGTGATTTAACCCCCAATTCCAACCCTTGATGCTGAGTGCCAAGCAGGGAGGTAATGGGTCCCCTTTTTATAGTCTTTGGTATGACTCGGCCGGGGTTTGAACTCACAACCTACCGATCTCAGGGCGGACACTCTAACCACTAGGCCACTGAGTAGGTTCACCATGAATTGATTAACGTGGACCACGACTTAAACAAGTTGAAAAACTTATTGGAGTGTTACCATTTACATATTGTACAGAATATGTACTGTACTGTGCAATCTACTAATAAAAGTTTCAATCAATCAATCAATCAATTCCCTTGTTTAATTAACCGTTTTACTGCAGTGTTACAGACACCGTTTGAAAACAATTAGGGTATGTAAATAAACATTTACAAAATCTTTTGTATCAGTATAAATTTGCGGCTTATGGTCCGGTGCGGCTAATATATGTAAAAATAATTACCGTATTTTTCGGGCTATAAGTCGCAGTTTTTTTTCATAGTTTGGCCGGGGGTGCGACTTATACTCAGGAGCGACTTATGTGTGAAATTATTAACACATTACCGTAAAATATCAAATAATATTATTTATCTCATTCGCGTGAGCGACGAAGAAAATGTCCGCAATCGTCTCACACGCCAACCAATAAGAATTTGGCGGGGGCGGGTCATGGCAGAAGTGCATTGTGGGATGCTAACTGCTATATGCAAAAGTGAAATCTAAGTAAGATGAAATATGTCAAATAAGGGTGATATTTGCTTATTTTCTGTCTGATAAGATCATTCTTCTCACTAAGCAGATTTTATGTTAGAGTGTTTTACTGCTGGAGCTATTAAAATGGATCACATCAACATTAACGGTAACTTATAAAAACTGAGAAGGACTGAACTAAAATGGCACCGAAAAGGAAATCATATACTGCAGATTACAAGAGTCGACACCGGGGAGGAAGATTTCATGGGATTTAGCGATTAGGAGTGACAGATTGTTTGGTAAACGTATAGCATGTTCTATATGTTATAGTTATTTGAATGACTCTTACCATAATATGTTACGTTAACATACCAGTTGGTTATTTATGCCTCATATAACGTACACTTATTCAGCCTGTTGTTCACTATTCTTTATTTATTTTAAATTGCCTTTCAAATGTCTATTCTTGGTGTTGGCTTTTATCAAATAC
Organism: Nerophis lumbriciformis; assembly: GCF_033978685.3. NCBI lineage: Eukaryota > Metazoa > Chordata > Actinopteri > Syngnathiformes > Syngnathidae > Nerophis > Nerophis lumbriciformis. The sequence continues at coordinate 33,735,993 of NC_084568.2, read as the reverse complement.
ATTTACCCAAAAATTTCGACTTATACTCCAGTGCGACTTATATATGTTTTTTCCTTCTTTATTGTGCATTTTCGGCTGGAGCGACTTATAGTCCGAGAAATACGGTATTTCTTCTAAAATTTGGTGGGTGCTGCTTAAATACCGGCGCGCTCGATAGCCCCGAAAGTAAGATGTATATTTTGTTTTCTTTTTTGATTGTGTTACAAATAAGTATGGAGCATGTACGTGTGAACTACAACTGATAAATATTTGATTATTAGTGGCCTAGTGGTTAGAGTGTCCGCCCTGAGATGGGTAGGTTGTGAGTTCAAACCCCGGTCGAGTCATACCAAAGACTATAAAAATGGGAGCCATTACCTCCCTGCTTGGCACTCAGCATCAAGGGTTGGAATTGGGGGTTAAATCACCAAAAATGATTCCCGGGCGCGGCACAGCAGCTGCCCACTGCTCCCCTCACCTCCCAGGGGGTGATCAAGGGTGATGGGTCAAATGCAGAGAATAATTTCGCCACACCTAGTGTGTGTGTGTGACAATCATTGGTACTTTAACTTCAATTATTAGGGTATGTGGAATTTTGGGGTGTTGAAAAGATCAACAATGTACACCAAACAGAACTGAAAACCGAACCATGATAAGATCTGAAGAGTTGGTTTTGGGACCCTTCCACTCTGAACATGTACTATTGAAGAAATGACGACACTGCAAAAAGTGAAATCTAAGTAAGATTAAATATGTCAAATAAGGGTGATATTTGCTTATTTTCTGTCTGATAAGATAATTAAAAAAAGTTAAAGTTAAAGTACCAATGATTGTCACACACACACTAGGTGTGGCGAGATTATTCTCTGCATTTGACCCATCACCCTTGATCACCCCCTGGGAGGTGAGGGGAGCAGTGGGCAGCAGCGGTGGCCGCGCCCGGGAATCATTTTGGTGATTTAACCCCCAATTCCAACCCTTGATGCTGAGTGCCAAGCAGGGAGGTAATGGGTCCCATTTTTTTATAGTCTTTGGTATGACTCGACCGGGGTTTGAACTCACAACCTACCGATCTCAGGGCAGACACTCTAACCACTAGGCCACTGAGTAGGTTAGCTCACTAAGCAGCTCACTAAGCAGATTTTATGTGAGAGTGTTTTACTTGTTTTAAGGGTTTTGGTCCTAAATGATCTCAGTAAGATATTACAGCTTGTTGCTGAGATTTGATGACCTATATTGAGTAAAACATGCTTGAAACTAGAATATCAAGTGTTGCAAAGCTGTGTCATCACTCACAAGTATAAAACTACTTTTTTAAAGTAAGCATGGAAAAAAAATCATGATGCCGAGGGCATATCATTATGTCAAGATAATGGCACTAACATTTACTTAATTTAAGAATATTTTTCAACATATTAAGCAAAAAGGTCTCTTTTTTTTTTCGACCGAGAAAAGTGCACTTGTTATTAGTGAGAATATACTTATTTTAAGGTATTTTGGGTTCATTGAGGTTAGCTAATTTTACTTGTTTAAAAAAGTCTTGACAAGCCGAATTTTTTTGTTCTATTGGCAGATAATTTTGCTTAGTTCAAATAAAATACCCCTCATTTTTGTATTTTTTTTTTCTTGTTTTTGAACACTGACTTTTTGCAGTGTAGTCTAATTAATTGGTTGTGAATATAAATACATGGTCGCAATGCAGTAAAAATGTGCTCTTTGTTTACCGATGTTGGGGGGAAAAACAACAACAAAACCATTTAAAAAAAAAAAAAAACCTTGCAGAGTTATATTTAGATGCCCATGAGGTGGCACACATTGTTGTTGTTGTTTTAGAGGTTCCACTGTCTGTGTTGACATAAAGGTTGGGAATGATCAATTTCGATTTTTAATGTTGAAACTTTTGAAGGAAAATAAACATGCATGTGCTGTCTAATTGCCTTCATCACAATGTGATTACTGATGATCGTCATTTAGAGAAAGTGATTGCTAATTGATCGTCTAGGAGGACTGGCAGCTGGCCATTGTGAGCAATTTCTGAAACAATGATGATGACTAATGCATTAGGCGAAGCTTTTCACACAAGCGGCGCAAACCGACACACATGCAAGCCAAAGCTAGCACCTGCTTTAAAGTGCTACTACGCTGCAAATGACTTCCACTCTCCCAGCTCATTCATTTGCGCTACCAACGCTATAAATCTGCATCAAGAGGGGGACGGACTGGAGGGGCTCTCGCTCTCATCAGGAAGAAGACTCAATCAGTGCTTCGTCTGAAATAACTTTTCATTAAAAAGACGCACGGAAAGGCAGAAGATGGAGTGATGCAACTGCATAATCAAGGGCTGCTTGATTTTAAATGGAAAATGACCAGTATTTCTGGTGCAAACAAAGATTATACAGGCTGCATGTAGATGAAGGATTTGTTCGAGTTTTCCACTGTGAAGTCCATTTTTCGATATGATCATTTTAGCACCTTTGAAGCAAACTTTTCAGAACATCGCCCACACAGACTTTCACTGCTGTGGTTAAAGGGGAACATTATCACCAGACCTATGTAAGCGTCAATATATACCTTGATGTTGCAGAAAAAAGACCACATATTTTTTTAACCGATTTCCGAACTCTAAATGGGTGAATTTTGGCGAATTAAACGCCTTTCTAATATTCGCGTGACGTCACATCGGGAAGCAATCCGCCATTTTCTCAAACACTGAGTCAAATCAGCTCTGTTATTTTCCGTTTTTTCGACTGTTTTCCGTACCTTGGAGACATCATGCCTCGTCGGTGTGTTGTCGGAGGGTGTAACAACACGAACAGGGACGGATTCAAGTTGCACCAGTGGCCCACAGATGCGAAAGTGGCAAGAAATTGGACGTTTGTTCCGCACACTTTACCGACGAAAGCTATGCTACGACAGAGATGGCAAGAATGTGTGGATATCCTGCGACACTCAAAGCAGATGCATTTCCAACGATAAAGTCAAAGAAATCTGCCGCCAGACCCCCATTGAATCTGCCGGAGTGTGTGAGCAATTCAGGGACAAAGGACCTCGCTAGCACGGCAAGCAATGGCGGCAGTTTGTTCCCGCAGACGAGCGAGCTAAACCCCCTGGATGTCTTGGCTCACACCGTCCCTTATGCCAAAGAAGATGATCAAGAGAAGAATATCGACCCTAGCTTCCCTGGCCTGCTGACATCAACTCCAAAACTGGACAGATCAGCTTTCAGGAAAAGAGCGCGGATGAGGGTATGTCTACATAATATATTAATTGATGAAAATTGGGCTGTCTGCACTCTCAAAGTGCATGTTGTTGCCAAATGTATTTCATATGCTGTAAACCTAGTTCATAGTTGTTAGTTTCCTTTAATCCCAAACAAACACATACCAATCGTTGGTTAGAAGGCGATCGCCGAATTCGTCCTCGCTTTCTCCCGTGTCGTTTTCGTCGGTTTCGCTTGTATACGCTTCAAACCGATATGGCTCAATAGCTTCAGTTTCTTCTTCAATTTCGTTTTCGCTACCTGCCTCCACACTACAACCATCCGTTTCAATACATTCGTAATCTGTTGAATCGCTTAAGCCGCTGAAATCCGAGTCTGAATCCGAGCTAATGTCGCTATAGCTTGCTGTTCTTTCCGCCATGTTTGTTTGTGTTGGCTTCACTATGTGACGTCACAGGAAAATGGACGGGTGTTTATAACGATGGTTAAAATCAGGCACTTTGAAGCTTTTTTTAGGGATATTGCGTGATGGGTAAAATTTTGAAAAAAAACTTCGAAAAATATAATAAGCCACTGGGAACTGATTTTAAATGGTTTTAACCATTCTGAAATTGTGATAATGTTCCCCTTTAAAAAGGAGATAAGATGCACTGGAAGTGTGAATGAACCTTACAGATGAACCGGGTGGGCCTTGGGGTCCTTGGAAACCTGGTGGTCCCTGTGAAAGATGAAATGAAGAACGTTTAACGTCAACACATGCCACAACAATTTCAAATTGTGCTTGTGTTTGTGTGAATTATAAAGCCTAGTACCACATGCAGGCACATTGGAGGGTGGAAAAAGGGCCGTGTTTTTACCATGTGACTGCTTAAGTCGTATCTGGTTCGTACCAGCACCATTTTGAAGTAGGTACGAAAGAAAAGCCCAGCACATTTGTTCCTTTCCCATTTTTCATCAAGCTCTTCCCATTTTCAAGCATACAATCGAGAACGCACGTTTCTCCGGTGGCTGTTCGCACATAATGAAGTCCACAGGTCAAGGAGCCGAACAACCAACGGGACACGGGTGAAGTAGTTTATTTTGGAGTTCTAGCCTCTGGATGCGTGGAGGCAGGCTCCATTCCAACATCAGCTAATAATCCAAGTTTAGATTTGGCGTTCATTGATGCTGACTTGGCATATATTCAAGTCACAGAGGATGCCAGATATTTCAGTTCTCATCCACGAGTTGAATCCCTATGGGTTTCACTGTTTGCTGCCACTGAATTTCAACTTGAATTGAGTCATTGTCTTGAGTGCCACCTGAAGGCATTTCCAAAGTGCATGGAAATGTCCAAAGTTGTTGATGAAATGCAATGATTTAAATACTAGAGGTGGGGGAAATAATCGATTAGTAAACATCAATCAATCAATCAATGTTTATATATATAGCCCTAAATCACAAGTGTCTCAAAGGGCTGCACAAGCCACAGACATCCTCGGTTCAGATCCCACATCAATAATCGGTTCATTTATTGTAATTAAAGTAATGCAGACAGTTCTAAAATTTGGCAGACTTCAGCAAGCCGCCTCACCGAGAGATCCAACCAGCTCATTTATTTTAGGGCACTTATGTATGTTCCAGTTTTGCACACATTTCCATTCATGTAATAAATGTGATTGGAATTCATGAACTATTTTTATTACAAACGCACTGTTTTTAAAACTTTCAAGTGATAAACGCGTATTTTGCTAAACAAAAATAAATGTAAAACTGCATTAATATACAGTATAGGCCAAATGTTTGGACACACCTTCTCATTTCAATGTGTTTTCTTTATTTTATTTTATTTAATGGAGGCATCAAAACTATGACACCTGTGAAGTGAAACCCCTTTCAGGTGACTACCTCTTGAAGCTCATCGAGTTAATGCCAAGAGTGTGCAAAACAGTAATCAGAGCGAAGGGTGGCTATCTTGAAGAAACTAGAATATAAAACATGTTTTTTCACCTTTCTAAGTACATAACTCCACATGTTCATTCACAGTTTTGATGCCTTCAGTGACAATCTACAATGTAAATGGTCATGAAAATAAAGAAAACACATTGAATGAGAAGGTGTGTCCAAACTTTTGGCCTGTACTGTATCTGTGTATATATATATATATATATATATATATATATATATATATATATATATATATATATATATATATATATATATATATATATATATGAATCCAATAGAGTGTTTTTAAAGTGACAATGCAAATATTCAGAGTAACAATTGTAATCTAGAATCTAGAATATAAAACATGTTTTCAGTTATTACACCTTTTTTGTTAAGTACATAACTCCACATGTGTTCATTCATAGTTTTGATGCCTTCAGTGACAATCTACAATGTAAATAGTCATGAAAATAAAGAAAACACATTGAATGAGAAGGTGTGTCCAAATTTTTGGCCTGTACTGTATCTGTAGGCAGATATTTACATATATCCGAATTTAAGTATTACTTCTTTTTATTTCATTGTCATATTACAAAACAGCTAGTGTTTTTCTTCCAAATGTGGTCTTTTGGTTGTCTGCAAAACTGTGTGCTTAACCTTGAAGTGAGGAATGTTAGAGAGAGCGATAATAAGCATTTGTTTTGGCTAGAGAGACATGACTGCCAGGGGGGGAGGAAGAGAGACTTAAGAGGAGAGGGGTTTTGGTCGAGGGGGGACAGACCATCTTGGCGGCTCGATAGAATGTTCTGTACTGGACTGGTCTAAATGTATATATATATATATGCAAAGCTTTGCAAATATATTACAAAATACCTATTCTGTCTCTGGTGGTTTTTCAACTCAGCTTTAAGTGTCGTAAAGAGCTTGGGAGCGACTTGTGACTTGAATTCCCTGGGAGGAACAACTGGTCCAAAACGCAACACTATATATATATATATATATATATATATATATATATATATATATATATATATATATATATATATATATATATATATATATATATATATATATATATATATATATATATATATACACATATATATATATATATATATATATATACATATATACATATATACATATATATATATATATATATGTGTATATATATATATATATATATATATATATATATATATATATATATATATATATATATATATACATATATACATATATACATATATATATATATATATGTGTATATATATATATATATATATATATATATATATATATATATATATATATATATATGAATCCAATAGAGTGTTTTTAAAGTGACAATGCAAATATTCAGAGTAACAATTGTAATCTAGAATCTAGAATATAAAACATGTTTTCAGTTATTACACCTTTTTTGTTAAGTACATAACTCCACATGTGTTCATTCATAGTTTTGATGCCTTCAGTGACAATCTACAATGTAAATAGTCATGAAAATAAAGAAAACACATTGAATGAGAAGGTGTGTCCAAATTTTTGGCCTGTACTGTATCTGTAGGCAGATATTTACATATATCCGAATTTAAGTATTACTTCTTTTTATTTCATTGTCATATTACAAAACAGCTAGTGTTTTTCTTCCAAATGTGGTCTTTTGGTTGTCTGCAAAACTGTGTGCTTAACCTTGAAGTGAGGAATGTTAGAGAGAGCGATAATAAGCATTTGTTTTGGCTAGAGAGACATGACTGCCAGGGGGGGAGGAAGAGAGACTTAAGAGGAGAGGGGTTTTGGTCGAGGGGGGACAGACCATCTTGGCGGCGCGATAGAATGTTCTGTACTGGACTGGTCTAAATGTATATATATATATATGCAAAGCTTTGCAAATATATTACAAAATACCTATTCTGTCTCTGGTGGTTTTTCAACTCAGCTTTAAGTGTCGTAAAGAGCTTGGGAGCGACTTGTGACTTGAATTCCCTGGGAGGAACAACTGGTCCAAAACGCAACACTATATATATATATATATATATATATATATATATATATATATATATATATATATATATATATACATATATATATATATATATATATATATATATATATATATATATATATACATATATACATATATACATATATACATATATATATGTGTATATATATATATATATATATATATATATATATATATATATATATATATATATATATATACATATATACATATATACATATATATATATATATATGTGTATATATATATATATATATATATATATATATATATATATATATATATATATATATATATATATATATATATATATATATATATATATATATATATGAATCCAATAGAGTGTTTTTAAAGTGACAATGCAAATATTCAGAGTAACAATTGTAATCTAGAATCTAGAATATAAAACATGTTTTCATTTATTACACCTTTTTTGTTAAGTACATAACTCCACATGTGTTCATTCATAGTTTTGATGCCTTCAGTGACAATCTACAATGTAAATAGTCATGAAAATAAAGAAAACACATTGAATGAGAAGGTGTGTCCAAACTTTTGGCCTGTAAGGTACATACATTAAAGATGCACCAATAATTGATTTTTAATCACATCGTAGCTCCTGAATAGTAATCATACTCGAATCGTGAGGTGCCCAAAGATTGTCATCTCTATTAAATAGTGTGTGTTTGCAACCCCTTCATTAACTGTGTGAACTGAAATAATCACACTGCAACCCACTTTGCACAATCCTTGACTGTGGAATCCCCCAAGGATTCATTCTTGGGCCCATCCTGTTTGCACTTTATATCATTCCCCTTGGTGCAATATTCAGAAAGCAAGGCATTTTTTATCATTTTTATGCAGATGAGTGCCAAATATATTTGTTAATTTCTAAAAATAATCTTACCCCCGTGGCAGCCCTACTTGATGCGCCTGGTTGGCGCATAATTTTTTTGAAGCTAAACGAGGAAAAAAGTTATGCTGCTGGGCAACAGTGATCCTCTGCTGGACTTGGACTTTCTTAAGAACTCTGTACGTCCCACAGCCACAAGCCTTAGGAGTCTTTGTAGACCATGGTTTTAAAAACCCCATCCTTAAGGTCAGCTGCTGTTGACGGTCCCTGACACAAGGCTGAAGCTTAGAGGTGACAGAGCTTTCGCCGCTGCTGCTCCCAAGCTCTGGAACGACCTACCTCTGAGTATTAGACAAGCCTCCTCTCTTCCTGTTTTTAAATCTCTCTTAAAAACATACTTTTATTCCATGGCTTTTAATACTGAGTGATATCCATCCTGCAATGGCGCCCCATAATACACATGCTGTGAACCTGTTTTTTGTTTTTATTTATTCTATTTTATTTATTTATTTTTTATCGTGTTTTGTTTGTGTTGTGTTGTGTTTGCTTGATACTCGTATTATCTTTTAACCTGCCCATTGTACAGCACTTTGGCTACCCCTGTGGTAAATTTTAAATGTGCTTTATAAATAAAGTTGATTTGATTTGATGGTTTTAAATTTGGTAAATTAAGTTTGTGTCACCTTTGGCTTTTATCAAAGATGGCATCTTTTTTTATCTTTTAAACAATTTGAACAGGTCACGCACGCTTTTATTTCATAACGTCTGGACTACCGCAATGCACTTGACACTGGAATAAGTCCAAATGCACAGTCACACTTACAGTTAGTCCAGAACTCTGCAGCACGACTTTAAAGGGGAACCAAAAAAAAGAGAGCACATCACCCCGATTCTCGCTTCTCTGCATTGGCTTTCTGGTCGTTTTAGAATTGATTTTAACATTTTACTGTTTGTTTTTAAAACTTTGAATGGACCAAAAGTACAAACCCCGTTTCCATATGAGTTGGGAAATTGTTTTAGATGTAAATATAAACGGAATACAATGATTTGCAAATCCTTTTCAACCCATATTCAGTTGAATATGCTACAAAGACAACATATTTGATGTTCAAACTGATAAACATTTCTTTTTTTTGCAAACAATCATTAACTTTAGAATTTGATGCCAGCAACACGTGACAAAGAAGTTGGGAAAGGTGGCAATAAATACTGATAAAGTTGAGGAATGCTCATCAAACACTTATTTGGAACATCCCACAGGTGTGCAGGCTAATTGGGAACAGGTGGGTGCCATGATTGGGTATAAAAACAGCTTCCCAAAAAATGCTCAGTCTTTCACAAGAAAGGTTGGGGCGAGGTACACCCCTTTGTCCACAACTGTGTGAGCAAATAGTCAAACAGTTTAAGAACAACGTTTCTCAAAGTGCAATTGCAAGAAATTTAGGGATTTCAACATAAACGGTCCATAATATCATCAAAAGGTTCAGAGAATCTGGAGAAATCACTCCACGTAAGCGGCATGGCCGGAAACCAACATTGAATGACCGTGACCTTTGATCCCTCAGACGGCACTGTATCAAAAACCGACATCAATCTCTAAAGGATATCACCACATGGGCTCAGGAACACTTCAGAAAACCACTGTCACTAAATACAGTTCTTCGCTACATCTGTAAGTGCAAGTTAAAGCTCTACTATGCAAAGCGAAAGCCATTTATCAACAACATCCAGAAACGCCACCTGCTTCTCTGGGCCCTAGATCATCTAAGATGGACTCATGCAAAGTGGAAAAGTGTTCTGTGGTCTGACGAGTCCACATTTCAAATTGTTTTTGGAAATATTCGACATCGTGTCATTAGGGCCAAAGGGGAAGCGAACCATCCAGACTGTTATTGACGCAAAGTTCAAAAGCCAGCATCTGTGATGGTATGGGGGTGCATTAGTGCCCAAGGCATGGGTAACTTACACGTCTGTGAAGGCACCATTAATGCTGAAAGGTACATACAGCTTTTGGAGCAACATATGCTGCCATCTAAGCGCCATCTTTTTCAAGGACGCCCCTGCTTATTTCAGCAAGACAATGCCAAGCCACATTCAGCACGTGTTACAAAAGCGTGGCTTCGTAAAAAAAGAGTGCGGGTACTTTCCTGGCCTGCCTGCAGTCCATACCTGTCTCCCATCAAAAATGTGTGGCGCATTACGAAGCGTAAAATACGACAGCGGAGACCCCGGACTGTAGAACGACTGAAGCTCTACATAAAACAAGAATGGGAAAGAATTCCACTTTCAAAGCTTCAACAATTAGTTTCCTCAGTTCCCAATCGTTTATTGAGGCCATGTAACACAGTGGTGAACATGCCCTTTCCCAACTACTTTGGCACGTGTTGCAGCCATGAAATTATAAGTTAATTAAATCAAGCAAATCTTTCTCCTTCTCCATTTAGTTTCAATGTGGCCACTCGGTGCTCGGCTGTGTTTTGTCAGTTTGAGCCTGTGTCCATGCCTGAGCTTACAGGAATAGTCGACAAATTAAAACCCTCGTCCTGTCCCACAGACCCAGTCCCCCCTTGCTTTTTTAAAGAAGTTTGGGACTCTATTGACTTATCTGTTAGGGACATCATCAACAGCAGCTTGATTTCTGGCAGTGTGCCCTCTTTTCGTAAAGGAGCTGTTGTTGAGCCTTTGATCAAAAAAACAGGTCTTGATCCTACAAGTTTGTCAAATTATCGGCCCATTTCTAAATTACCTTTTGTGTCAAAAATTTTGGAGAAATGTGTTTTGGCGCAACTACAACCTTTTTTAGATGAAAATAGCACTTTAGATCCATTTCAGTCTGGATACAAAGCTTTGCACAGTACTGAATCTGCACTTTTAAAGGTTTTTAATGATTTGCTTTTAATATCTGATTCTGGCAGCTCTGCCATTTTAGTGCTTTTAGATCTTACAGCTGCCTTTGACACAGTCCACCACACAATTCTTTGAGAGCGCCTGAGAGACTGTGTGGGTGTCAGGGGGACTGCATTAGAGTGGTTCAGATCCTACCTGTCAGAAAGGTCTTTCTCTGTCAGGCTGGGGGACGCCACTTCTTCTTCTGCTCCGCTTTACTGTGGTGTCCCCCAGGGATCTATTCTAGGCCCCATCCTGTTTGCACTGTACCTTCTTCCTCTTGGAGAGATTTTTAAGAGGCATGGAGTGTTTTATCACTTTTATGCAGACGACTGCCAAATTTATATGCCTATTTCAAAAGGCCACGGCCCCCTGACACTCCTTCTCAACTGTCTATGCGACGTCAAGGGTTGGTTAGCCCAGAATTTTTTAATAATGAATGAGGGAAAAACGGAAATTTTAGTGTTTGGTCCGGCCCTCACTGACTTGGGACCATTGCAAAATTATGTGCGTCCCAAAGTCACCAGCCTTGGCGTCACTATAGACAGCGATTTTAAACTCGACAAACAAGTCAATGGCGTTTTAAAATCGTGTTTTTATCATCTTCGTCTTTTAGCAAAGGTAAAACCGTTTTTATCTTTTAATCTTTTTGAACAAGTCGTGCATGCTTTTATTTCAAGTCGCCTGGACTACTGCAATGCACTTTATGCTGGCATTAGCCAAAAAGCTCTCTCCCGGTTGCAGTTAGTCCAGAATGCGGCAGCACGACTTTTAACAGGGGCCAGGAGACGCCAGCATATAACCCCAATCCTTGAGAGTTTGCACTGGCTCCCTGTTCATTTTAGAATTGATTTTAAAACCTTGCTGTTTGTTTTTAAAGCTTTACATGGACTGGCACCTCAGTATATCTCGGACCTCATCCAAACTTACAATCCTGCGCGCGCTCTGAGGTCCGAGAGCCAGCTCCAGCTCGTGGTGTCCAAGACGAGACTTAAAACCAGGGGAGACAGGGCCTTCTCTGTGGTCGGCCCTAAGCTCTGGAACACTCTGCCCCTCCATATTCGAACTGCTCCCACAGTGGAGTGTTTTAAGTCTCGTCTTAAGACCCACTTTTATTCTCTGGCTTTTAACACTACGTGAGTTGTGTGGTCCTCTGTTGTCCTCTGTGTTTTTAAAATTTTGCTTTTGCTTTCTATTTACTGTTTTAATTGGTTTTACCCTTTGAAATTGTTTTTAATCACATTTATTTTATATTGTTTTTAATTGTGTTTAATATTGTTGTGCAGCACTTTGGAAACATTTTGTTGTTTAAATGTGCTATATAAATAAAGTGGATTGGATTGATTGGATAATTATTATTTGCAAAAAAAAAAATAAAGTTTATGAGTTTGAACATCAAATATGTTGTCTTTGTAGTGCATTCAATTGAATATGGGTTGAAAAGAATTTGCAAATAATTGTATTCTGTTTATATTTACATCCAACACAATTTCCCAACTCATATGGAAACAGGGTTTGTACACCACGGACCTCATCCTAATTTATACTCCAGCTCGCGCGTTGAGGTCCGAGGGCCAGTTCCAACTCGTGGGGCCTAAAACAAGACTTAAAACTAGGGCAGAGAGGGCCTTCTCTGTTGTCGGCCCTAAACTTTGGAATGTTCTGCCTTTAAGTCTCGTCTTAAAACACACAAGACTCAACGTCGATTTAAAAGCCAGAGAATAGAAATTCTTTGGCTTTTAAATCAACGTTGAGTCTTGTGGTCCTCTGTGTCTTTTATTGCTTTATTCTATTATATTGATTTGTTTTTTTTGTTTTATTCTATTTCATTGATGTCTTTTATTATTTTATTCAATTATCATTATTTGTTTGTTTCATTTTAAAAGCTTGTAATTTGATTACTTTTATGTGCAGCACTCTGGAGACAGTTTTGTTGTTAATAGTGCTATATAAGTAAAGGGGATTGGATTGGTAGTGGAACGGCAAATGTGTAACAGCAGTAGTTTTTGGTAGAAGTAGAATGGTCAGCCTGTTGATATGATGTAGAAGATTGAGGATTTTCACCACAACTCTGCATGTTTTCATTTAGTGCCTTAGAGAGGTTTTTTTCAGGTAAAAACAGACAGATCGAAAATGTTAAACTGATCCTGATTTTGGCATTGAATACTCTGATAATATTGTTCTGGCTCGAGTGCAAAGTATCCCTGACTATTGCTGACACCTTCTTTTGTGGAAGAATACAGCGTAGAGAAGACATCTCATGTCGACATGTTTTGTGGAGTGTTTCATTAACATGCTCATTCTCTGGCAAGGTGTGATGATTAGTGCTTCGAAAGAATATTGTTATTTCATTTGAGCTAAGCGGTTTGCTGGAAAGACTGCAAAAAAAAAAAACATTTTCCGAAGCAAAATCAAAGAATAAAATTAAAAAATGAGCAGCATCCACAGCATTTTGAACTTCACTATCTGTAAATCAGTGTTATATTCACAAATAACCATTTCAGCAGGATTTAAAACGACGTCCCTCGCCACATCGCGCTTACAATCTTGTGGCTTCACAACTGTGGATTTTTAAAGCACATTCTACACATTTTGGCCTGAATTACCGTATTTTTCCAACTATAAGGCGCACTTAAAATCCTTTCATTTTATTCAACTATGGAATAATTCTGGTTGTGCTTCCCGACCTCAAAGCAATTTGTTTGGTACATGGTGTAATGATAAGTGTGACATAAGAGATACGTGCAGACTGCAATATGACGCCAGTAAACAACACCAAAACTTTAAATGTTCCAATGAAAATAAAGAACATTACACACGGCACTCAAAAATCTGTCAAAATGTTTTAGTATGACAAGTATTACTATGGTGTGTATAAGGACCGCAGCCCTTTGAGACACTTGTGATTAAGGGCTATATAAATAAACTTTGATTGAAAATGGCACCCATTAGCAGACATATTATCTGGCGTTTTGTTTCACAATATTATGCCAAAGAAATTTTTCTTACATTCTGGTACCTGCTGATGTGTATTTGAGATCTGCATAGGTCCTGAAAATTTGCGCACTTCCGCCATTGTAGTCCGTGCCAATGCCGTAGTCGATAAGCTTCTTCTTTTTCTCTATCTTCTTGTTATGGGACATTCACCCTCCGCTGTTGCCATTTCTAATATAAAGATCTAACTTATATCTCGCTATGGAAGCACTAAAACATACCGGTGTAGTGAGTTCACATAATTCACCCAAGGAACTTTAGTTATTAGAGAGTTCCGGTCGGACGGTTTTTCACAGGACACATTTCCTGCGTTGTTGTTGCACTAGTGAGCCACGGATGAGGAGATGCTCCTCCGTTATTGATTGAAGTAAAGCATGAATGTCATTAAAACAGTTTGCTCCATCTTTTGACACTTGTTCCACTCCCATCCTTGCACGCTACACCGCTACAACAAAGATGACGGGGAGAGCCACGTAAATAAGACCGCCCACAAAACGGCGCGTCCGGAAGCGACTGTCAGAAAGCGGCTTGAAGATGATGCATACTTGCCAACCTGGAGACCTCCGATTTCGGGAGGTGGTGGTGGTGGGGTGGGGGGGGGGGGGTCGTGGTTGGGTCGGGGGCGTGGTTTAGAGGGGAGGAGTATATTTACAACTAGAATTCACCAAGTCAAGTATTTCATATATATATATATATATATATATATATATATATATATATATATATAAATAATACTTGACTTTCAGTGAATTCTAGCTATATATATATATATATATATATATTTATTTGATTATATATATATATATATATATGTATATATATATAAATAAGAGAAATACTTGAATTTCAGCGTTCATTTATTTACACATATACACACACATAACACTCATCTACTCATTGTTGAGTTAAGGGTTGAATTGTCCATCCTTGTTCTATTCTCTGTCACTATTTTTCTAACCATGCTGAACACCCTCTCTGATGATGCATTCTGCTTCGTCTCCTTGTTGTGTGCGCAGTTGTGCATGTGCACTGCACTCTCTAAAAGCCGTAGATGTTATTGTCACATATGCATGTCCAGTAGATGGCAGTATTGTCCTGTTTAAGAGTGTCACAACATTGCTGTTTACGGCAGACGAACTGCTTTACGGTAGACAAAAACGTGACTGCTGTTGTTGTGTGTTGTTACCGCGCTGGGAGGACGTTAATGAAACTGCCTAACAATAAACCCACATAAGAAACCAAGAACTCGCCCTCGATCATTCTACAGTTATAACGTCATTGGGCAGGCACGCTGTTTATATTGTGGGAAAGCGGACGTGAAAACAGGCTGTCGACACGTCACTCAGCTCCGCCTGAATTTCGGGAGAAAATTTGTCCGGGGAGGTTTTCGGGAGAGGCGCTAAAATTCGGGAGTCTCCCGGAAAATCCGGGAGGGTTGGCAAGTATGAGATGATGTGTAAAACATCATCTATGCAACATTTCGACCAAAGAACCACCATTACATGTTATGTAGACTACAAGGAAGTCTTTTATATTTATAAAAAAATTATAATATGACTCCTTTAATGCGCCTTACAATCTGGTGCGCCTTTTGTATGAAAATATACCTGAATAGACCCGCTCATCGGCAGTGTGCCTTATAATCCGGTGCGCCCTATGGTCCAGAAAATACGGTAAGTACTAAATAATGTCGTATTTATGTTATATGTATTAGAGTGCAGTGTTTGTCTTATTTTCTACTAGAATGTTGAATATATTCACCATGTGTGACTCCAGTTTTCTACTTAAAGGTGAACAATGCTCATAACAACACAGCGGCTAATCTGGCACTACTGTACCGCCACTGTAACAATCCCCTTGACCTACTTTTGGCAGAACAACATTTTGAGGCACTTCATATTTTACTCATGCTTCATCAATAACACATCTCCACATTGCTGAGCCTTTGACGTGAGCGATGTCAAAAGACGATACGAGACGTACAGGACTCAGTGTGTGTGTGGTCTGTGACATCACTTTTCGCCCGTACATGTAAAATTTTAGCCTCTAACAGATAACAACTGGACATTTTGCCATTAACACCACTGAATGGAATGCTAATGATGGTGATTCCATCCTAACGACTGATTTTGTGCCGGAAGCAGTCTTTTTACAGTGATTGTTTCACCACATAAATGCTACTTAGGGTGATTTCCATTCTAATGACTGCTGTTGGCATTGACAGAGGTGTCAGTCACTCTTTTGCATTTTTATAGTTGTTACTTATACCACAACAGAGAAAAAATATTCTTGCCTCCCTCCTGATAAAGTATAAAATGTTTGGGCCTCGGCACCACCTCTCAGACTAGAGCTGACTACAAACCCCGTTTCCATATGAGTTGGGAAATTGTGTTAGATGTAAATATAAACGGAATACAATGATTTGCAAATCCTTTTCAACCCATATTCAGTTGAATATGCTACAAAGACAACATATTTGATGTTCAAACTCATAACATTTTTTTTTTGCAAATAATTATTAACTTTAGAATTTGATGCCAGCCACACGTGACAAAGAAGTTGAGAAAGGTGGCAATAAATACTGATAAAGTTGAGGAATGCTCATCAAACACTTATTTGGAACATCCCACAGGTGAACAGGCAAATTGGGAACAGGTGGGTGCCATGATTGGGTATAAAAGTAGATTCCATGAAATGCTCAGTCATTCACAAACAAGGATGGGGCGAGGGTCACCACTTAGTCAACAAATGCGTGAGCAAATTGTTGAACAGTTTAAGAAAAACCTTTCTCAACCAGCTATTGCAAGGAATTTAGGGATTTCACCATCTACGGTCCGTAATATCATCAAAGGGTTCAGAGAATCTGGAGAAATCACTGCACGTAAGCAGCTAAGCCCGTGACCGTCGATCCCTCAGGCTGTACTGCATCAACAAGTGACATCCGTGTGTAAAGGATATCACCACATGGGCTCAGGAACACTTCAGAAACCCACTGTCAGTAACTACAGTTGGTCGCTACATCTGTAAGTGCAAGTTAAAACTCTCCTATACAAGGCGAAAACCGTTTATCAACAACACCCAGAAACGCCGTCGGCTTCGCTGGGCCTGAGCTCATCTAAGATGGACTGATACAAAGTGGAAAAGTGTTCTGTGGTCTGACAAGTCCACATTTCAAATTGTTTTTGGAAACTGTGAAGAAAAGAACCATCCGGATTGTTATAGGCGCAAAGTGTAAAAGCCAGCATGTGTGATGGTATGAGGGTGTATTAGTGCCCAAGACATGGGTAACTTACACATCTGTGAAGGCGCCATTAATGCTGAAAGGTACATACAGGTTTTGGAGCAACATATGTTGCCATCCAAGCAACGTTACCATGGACGCCCCTGCTTATTTCAGCAAGACAATGCCAAGCCACGAGTTACATCAACGTGGCTTCATAGTAAAAGAGTGCGGGTACTAGACTGGCCTGTCTGTAGTCCAGACCTGTCTCCCATTGAAAATGTGTGGCGCATTATGAAGCCTAAAATAGCACAACGGAGACCCCCGGACTGTTGAACAACTTAAGCTGTACATCAAGCAAGAATGGGAAAGAATTCCACCTGAGAACCTTAAAAAATGTGTCTCCTCAGTTCCCAAACGTTTACTGAGTTTTGTTAAAAGGAAAGGCCATGTAACACAGTGGTGAACATGCCCTTTCCCAACTACTTTGGCACGTGTTGCAGCCATGAAATTTTAAGTTAATTATTATTTGCAAAAAAAAAAAAAAGTTTATGAGTTGAACATCAAATATCTTGTTTTTGTAGCATATTCAAATGAATATGGGTTGAAAAAGATTTGCAAATCATTGTATTCCATTTATATTTACATCTAACACAATTTCCCAACTCATATGGAAACGGGGTTTGTATTTTCAGTCTATGAGCGTGAACTTCATCACACTTCATTACAAGTTTGAGTAATTCCAAATGCGGGAACAGCCAGACAAGTGTGCTTAGAAGTTGAAGATGAGAGGAGCTTGATGAATAAGGAGAAAGGAAGGTTAGACGTCAGAGTGAAGGAAAACCAAACATGTGCTTGTGTCATCAGGAATTTCTCATTGTGGGACCAAAGCTGACTCTTAAAATAATCCGCTGAGGGTAAAAGCCAGAGTCAAAACTTTAATACTTAAACTCCTACACACTAGTGAGGGTCAATTGTTAGAGACATAAGAATCAACTATAAAAGGGGGTCAACAGATTAGCTCTTAAATGAATAATATCACATAAGTTCTGGGCAAGCTGGTTTAAAACATGCACCCTTTTCACTCAACAAATTCCTCATTCACCTCTCCCTTAAAGGGGAACTGCACTATTTTTGGAATTTTGCCTATCATTAGGAAAGACATGACGACGGATGTATTTTTTTCATGCTAAATAGTAAATAAATGTGATCCAAAGTCTGCTTACAATAGAGCCTATGGGAGCCGCTCTATTCCGCCTACAAAGCCCTTAAAAACACTAACACATCCATAAAGGTTATATATACATGCTTTAAATATGTATGTAACATTTAGAATAACATTTAATATTTACGTGTTATGATCATTTTAAGCATTTGCGGCGCATTACTTTCAAAAACATGTCACAATATTTGCAATTTCTTTTCTAAAACATTACTGATTATTACTCACGGCAGACTTTATGAGAGCCAACAAACATAATAAAACATCACTTATTGTACGATGTCTGCTGTCATTAGGATGCCGACTGCTAGCATGTTCATATATTTCCAGTTAGGTTAAGAATGACTTATAATCCTCGCCAAGAAAAGGAGGGGTGGAACCAAGCGTCTTTTCCTGTTGCTTTCACCATTTCCGGGTCTAAATTGGCTGTCAAAGTGTACCAACTTGTGGGTATACGTCCTCATTCTCGTACTATATGTATCCATTATTTATGATCTACGATAGAGTTTGCCGAGCAAGAAAACGAGGAAGCCGCTGATCAGTGGATCATGCCAACATTACACACAAGCTTGTGGTCACGGCGCCGCTATAAATAGTTTGTCTGCATTAACGTTTATAATAATACTAATACTTGGTTAATATATAAGTCACAAAATGTAAATTAAGTTTTGTTGGTGCTTTTGGATGGTTATTAATTGGGCTTTGTGAAAGGAATAAAGGACCTCCCATTGGCTCCGCTGTAAGCAGACTTTTATTTAGTTCACTTCAGTAGTCAGTATATTTCAAACATGCAGACGATACAATGTGATGCATCGCATATTTCCACTTGTTTCATTACAGCACGTCCGAAAAGGAGTAAGAAGAAGCAGATGTTATTTATTTCTACCCTTTTTCATATTATTATTCTATTTCCTTGTTCTCTGTCTGTAACAGAACACTGAATAAATAAATATACCATAAGTAAGTAAACAAATATTTAAAAACCTAAATAATAATTATCTCGGTTTTTTTTTTAAAGGTTTAAGATGTTCATCATAATTGTTATTCTTTGTACTTTGTGAACATTTGTAGTTTGAACAGCCCACTGTTTCCCACACATTCATTTATTTGTGGCGGCCCGCCACGAAAGAATTACGTCCGCCACAAATAGATTGTTCGGCTTTTGACTCGCTCATAAAAGCAATGGGACTTTGTCTGTGAATGTAGCTTGTAGTTACAATTCCGGTGCAGTAGGTGGCGGTAGCCTACTATGCATTGTAACTCCGCCAATAGCACTTAATTCACCTGGTGGGCCAGAAGAAGAAGAAGAAGACGACGACGAAGTAAAAGAAGAACGGACCGACCGGATCAAAATACGAGGGTAAGACGTCTTGGCAAACAAGTTCAAAAGTGGTCCGAACCTGTGCAGTGTGCAGCACCGACTCGGATTGACGCGGAGCAAAGCGACTGTCAGGTGGGATTGAACTGGGTCGCCGCAGCGGGTGCTCTACCAGGTGAGATAGGTTATAGCTGCATCGCTCGCGGCTCGTCATATATTTAACGTTAATCCGCGATTTCACCGAGCGTTTCACTGACGGTGAGCAGCCTGACGCTGCTTCATTAACACCGCCGCTGTTTGACTCGGGGGCCGGGGCAGACGCACGTAGTAACAGTCACCTGTTTTCATACCGACGAGCTAACGTGTCCAGGTTATAACCCTGTTGTCAATAAACATACGTGGAGACGGTGCTTTAGATACTGCATTAATACTGAAGCTAAATTGTCCACTGTCCACTGCAGCATGTGAATGCAATGAAAAGAATAAAATCTGAGCCAACCAGCTGTTAAAATGTTGTCCAGGTTAATGTTTTGGCCATTAAAGGCCCTTCATTTCAAGATTTCAACTGTGATCGGGCTTTTAACAGGTGGCTGACCTGTTCAGATGGGTGTAACTGCTACTGGTCAAATAATGTGAAATAGCATTTCATTTTACATGTATGCAATGCCATTTAAATGTAATTATAGATAATAATAATAATAAATACTGTGTAGTGTTGTAAATAGTCAACGGGAAGGATTTTAGTAAGATATAAGCCATGAGCACTACACAGCCAGAAAAAAGCCTAGGCAGGACAAGTAAAAATATTGGGGCAAGTAGATTTGAGAAGTCGGGCAAGTAGAAAAAAACCTTAACGTTGAACCCTGCATGTGTTGAGCTGCTGCCGCTTAAGGTTAGACGGCACTGTACATAGAGCGCTTCTGCTCGTTTAGTAATCAATTCTAATGTTGGATGTTCACTCCTTCACACAGATGATGTATGCACTAATTAAAGGGGCAGAGCTTTAAGAGACATTTTAACTTTTATATTTTATAACATATATTTTTTGTAAGAACCACAATTAATAATTATATTTCAGTGAATAACTAATTGTTCAAATCTGTATATAAATATGTACATAAAGTGTTGTAATTATATTCCAACTCCGCGTTCTTCTTGGTCATCGCCGCTGCCGCCGCCACCCCCGCCCCCCGACCACACCATCACAAATAGATGCCTGTCCCGTGGGAAACCCTGCAGCCTCTTAAATTGAATCAAATTGGTGCTCTTTTTGATGTCATTATTTAATCCATTCCATAATGAAATTCTGCATACGGATATGCTAAAGGCCTTAAGTGTTGTACGTGCGTACAAATGTTTTAAGTCAGTTTTTCCTCAAAGGTTATATTTCTCCTCTTTTGTTGAGAATAATTGTTGTATATTCTTGGCTAGCAGGTTATAGTTTGCTTTGTACATCATTTTAGATGTTTGTAAATGCACCAAGTCTTAGAATTTAAATATTTGTGATTCAATAAATAAAGTGTTTGTATGTTCTCTATATCCAACATTATGTATTATTCTAACTGATCTCTTTTGTAACACCGTTAATGAATGAAGTGTACTTTTGTAGTTATTTCCCCACAATAACTCAGATATGGTAACACTCGTGAGCAGTAGAGAATATGAAGTGATTTTTGGTCTCGAACATATTTTGCTTTATTCATTATTGACATGTTTCTCGCCACTTTATGTTGTATATTTTTACATGAGGTTTCCAGTACATTTTATCCTCTATCATTACACCCACTCGTTTATTTATGAGTTAGAAGGCATTAAAAAAATCCATCTGTCGTCATGTCTTTCATAATGATTGTGAATGATAGGCCAAATTCCCCAACAAGTGCAGTTCCCCTTTAAAGATGGGGGTTGAAGGTCTAGTTCCTTTTTACATCAACCTCCCCACGCCCCTTCTACACAAGCCCCCTCATACTACTTGGGGGGTTGGGACACTTTCAAGAGGCCAAAACATAGGATTGAGGTGACATCTGCCCAGGGAGCTAAATGCAATTTTTTCTGTAACAGATATTACTGCAATATATATCACCCAACTTGGACATATTTTTACATTTCCTTTATCTGCTATATTTTACCATGATTCCTGGAACTCCAGCATGTCCTCTCTCTCCTGGTATGCCCTGTAGCAAAGAATAATAAATGCAATACAATGTTTTCAATGTAATGTAAAGGCACATGTTTAACATGTAAAGCAAGCACCAACTCACAGGCTCCCCACGTGTACCCTGGGATCCAGGTACTCCTGGAACTCCAGGTTGTCCCGTGCAGCTACAGTCATCCTGTAATACACAATTACTAAATACCAAGATATTCTGTACACAGTATAGTCATGTGTTTGTGTGACTTGTGTGTCTTATCTGACCCTTGCTTGTGTTGCCTGCAGTTTTTCCGCACACTGCAAGCAGATAGGTTAGCACAGTGAAATAAACATTTTTAACAAATACATCTTAAAGCATTAATACATATCCTCTCTTTCTTACACTGTCACAGTTTTCCACGGGGGTGACACCAGGCTTGCCCTGGTCTCCCTTTTCTCCTTTGGCTCCTGCCGTACCTGGAACCCCTGGCATCCCTTGAGAACAGTCCCCGACACATGTCTTCTGTTTTATAAAAGAGAAGAATCAAATTAAGAAGAGTTTATGCCATTATGCATGCAAAAGGGAGAAAAAAAATGGTGCGCTTACATCTTCTTCAGAGGCATCCTGAGGCAGCATCTGCAGGTCAGCTTTCTGCAAAAATGGAAAAACAAAACACAATTACAACTAAATCAACTCATTTGACTCAACGTGACAAACAAAACAAAGTTAATTAGCTTATGAATTACTTCAAATTAATTGGATTTGATTTACCATGTTGTTATTTGAAAAGTTTAGTGATGTGTTGGAAAATTACATAAAAAGGCGGACAAAAATTAAACAGCATCTTAGTCCATTTGAAGAGGACCTATAACGCTATTTATTTACATTATGACACGTCCTTGTGCTTTAGATTAGTGTTTTTCAACCTTTTCTGAGCCAAGGCACATTTTTTGCGTTCAAAAAATCCGGAGGCACACCACCAGCAGAAATCATAAACTCAGTTGACAGTTAAAAGTCATTGTCGCAATTGTTGGATATGCCTTTAAAGCATAACCAAGCATGCATCACTATAGCTCTTGTCTCAAAGTAGGTGTACTGTCATGACGTGTCACATCACACCATGACTTATTTGGAGTTTTTTTGCTGTTTTCCTGTGTGTAGTGTTTTAGTTCTTGTCTTGTGCTCCTATTTTGGTGGCTTTTTCTCTTTTTTTGGTATTTTCCTGTAGCAGTCTTCCTTTGAGCGATATTTCCCGCATCTACTTTGTTTTAGCAATCAAGAATATTTCAGTTGTTTTTATCCTTCTTTGTGGGGACATTGTTGATTGTCATGTCATGTTTGAATGTACATTGTGGACGCCGTCTTTGCTCCACAGTAAGTCTTTGCTGTCGTCCAGCATTCTGTTTTTGTTGACTTTGTTGCCAGTTCAGTTTTAGTTTCGTTCTGCATAGCCTTCCCTAAGCTTCAATGCCTTTTCTTAAGGGCATTTGCCTTTTGTTTATTTTTGGTTTAAGCATAAGACACCTTTTTACCTGCATTTACAAAGCAATTAGCTACCTGCTGCCACCTACTGATATGGGAGAGTATTACACGGTTACTCTGCCAAGCTCTAGACAGCACCGACACTCAACAACAACAACACATAATTTGCAGACTATAATTACTGATTTGCAAAAATGTTTTCAACCCAAATATGTGAAATTAGATATTCTCCCACGGCACACCAGACTGTATCTCACGGCACACTAGTGTGCCACGGCACAGTGGTTGAAAAACACTGCTTTAGATAATATATAATTGTATGCTTTTGTGTAAATTTTGTTCCACAGTCACATTCATAAGCCACTTTTTGCGTTTGCAAATGGTTTGTTTATGTAGAACCCTCCAAAACTTTTTTTTCCCCCAAAAGTATCAGAACTTGAAAATGTACACTGTCTAAATATATATCCTGAAGACGATAATCAACATTATTTTTTTCATACACGGTCCAAAATAAACTTTAAAAATTCACAGGCCACAACATTAGGTACACCGTTTCGCAAACAAGTGCTGCATTTGCCAGCATTTATCTTACTGGATGTCACCATGAAATGACAATAATTTGTGGTGGCTCGTGCACAATATTCAATATATTTGTTTTATAGACATCAAATCAGGTTGGAGGGCATGAGACGTGAAGGAATGACATGGTGCTGGCTGACATCATATACCGTATTTTTCGGACTATAAGTCGCAGTTTTTTTCATAGTTTGGCCGGGGGTGCGACTTATACTCAGGAGCGACTTATGTGTGAAATGATTAACACATTAGCGTAAAATATCAAATAATATTATTTAGCTCATTCACGTAAGAGACTAGACGTATAAGATTTCATGGGATTTAGCGATTAGGAGTGACAGATTGTTTGGTAAACGTATGGCATGTTCTATATGTTATAGTTATTTGAATGACTCTTCCCATAATAAGTTACGTTAACATAACGGCACATTCTCAGTTGGTTATTTATGCCTCATATTGTCATGTCTGTGTAATCATGTTTTGTTTTAGTCATGTTTTGTTTTGTTTAGTTATTGGACTCTTTAGTTTCTGGCTTTTCAATCCCTTGTCTTGTTTCCATGATTACCCATTAGTTTCACCTGTTCCACGTTTGGACTCATTGTGGACTCTTGTTTGTTTGTCACAATAGCAACCCATTAGTTTTCACCTGTCACGTCACGCACCTGTTTCACGTTTTGAGTCACGCACCTGTTTTCGTTAATCATGTCGATAGTATTTAAGTTAATTGTTTTCAGTTTGTCGTTCTGGTGACATCCCGGATTCATACCCCTTTCACACTTTTACCTCTGCGCACTTCATAGTCCATGCCAAGTAAGTTTTTTGTTTATTAATGCCACAGTTAGTGTTTTTGTTTAACTGTTCACAGTTTTTTGCCCACGTGCAAGTCTTTTTGCTTCGTTAGTCAAGTTTGTACATCCAACTTGAGCGCGCTTTTTGTTCCTTTGAGTGTTATAAATAAATATGTATTCACCTTCACGCCATGACCAGTCCAGCTTTACTTGCATCTCGGGAAAACAAACACACCAGAGTCCTCGTCTTGACACATATAACGTACACTTATTCAGCCTGTTGTTCACTATTCTTTATTTAATTTAAATTGCCTTTCAAATGTCTATTCTTGGTGTTGGCTTTTATCAAATAATTTCCCCCAAAAATGCGACTTATACTCCAGTGCGACTTATATATGGTTTTTTCCTTCTTTATTATGCTTTTTCGGCCGGTGCGACATATACTCCGGAGCGACTTATATTCCGAAAAATATGGTATATAAGTATAAGTAGTCCTGAGTTCAATCCCGGGCTCGGGATCTTTCTGTGTGGAGTTTGCATGTTCTCCCCGTGACTGCGTGGGTTCCCTCCGGGTACTCCGGCTTCCTCCCACCTCCAAAGACATGCACCTGGGGATCGGTTGATTGGCAACACTAAATTGGCCCTAGTGTGTGAATGTGAGTGTGAATGTTGTCTGTCTATCTGTGTTGGCCCTGTGATGAGGTGGCGACTTGTCCAGGGTGTACCCCGCCTTCCGCCCGATTGTAGCTGAGATAGGCTCCAGCACCCCCCGCGACACTGAAGGGAATAAGCGGTAGAAAATGGATGGATGGATATAAATATATATATATATATATATATATATATATATATATATATATATATATATATATATATATATATACATATATATCTATGTATATATATATATATATATACATATATATCTATGTATGTATATATGTATGTAAGTATGTATGTATGTGAAGGAGGGAATTGGGAGGGAACCCTGGTTCATACTCCAATACAGTAAGTAGCAGTTATGCACCTTTAACATTGAATGTCCTTCTATAAAACAACAAGATAAATAAGAGTCGTTAAAAACCGCAAACAAGCTCATGCCAAAATGCATGAACCTTATGAATTGACGCTTTAGATTGTTAAAGGGGAACATTATAAACAGACCTATGTAAGCGTCAATATATACCTTGATGTTGCAGAAAAAAGACCATATATTTTTTTAACCGATTTCCGAACTCTAAATGGGTGAATTTTGGCGAATTAAACGCTTTTCTATTATTCGCTCTCGGAGCAATGACGTCACAACGTGACGTCACATCGGGAAGCAATCCGCCATTTTCTCACTTTCGTCGGTGTGTTGTCGGAGGGTGTAACAACACGAACAGGGACGGATTCAAGTTGCACCAGTGGCCCAAAGATGCCAAAGTGGCAAGAAATTGGACGAAATTTGTTCAAAATACGAGGGTGTGGGAAAGCCGACGAAATGGTCAGTCGTTTGTTCCGCACACTTTACCGACGAAAGCTATGCTACGACAGAGATGGCAAGAATGTGTGGATATCCTGCGACACTCAAAGCAGATGCATTTCCAACGATAAAATCAAAGAAATCTGCCGCCAGACCCCCATTGAATCTGCCGGAGTGTGTGAGCAATTCAGGGACAAAGGACCTCGGTAGCACGGCAAGCAATGGCGGCAGTTTGTTCCCGCAGACGAGCGAGCTAAACCCCCTGGATGTCTTGGCTCACACCGTCCCTTATGCCACCGAAGATGATCAAGAGAAGAATATTGACCCTAGCTTCCCTGGCCTGCTGACATCAACTCCAAAACTGGACAGATCAGCTTTCAGGAAAAGAGAACGGATGAGGGTATGTCTACAGAATATATTAATTGATGAAAACTTTATTCATTACTCGCGGTTTTACGTAAATTATTATACATAAACTGTGTTTACCAATAATTTAGCTTGAAAACATTTATTTTTTTCAATCATTCGAGTACATTCGGGTAGTCTTGTGTAATGCAGTATTTTGTGTCTATTTAGGTATGGTTAACCTGAGTGCTGAAATATATATATGTTCTTAGCCCGCCTGAAATGGGCTGTCTGCACTCTCAAAGTGCATGTTGTTGCCAAATGTATTACATATGCTGTAAACCTAGTTCATAGTTGTTAGTAATTATCTTATCAGACAGTGTTAAGCCGCTGAAATCCGAGTCTGAATCTGAGCTAATGTTGCTATACCTTGCTGTTTGTTTGTATTGGCATCACTGTGTGACGTCACAGGAAAATTGACGGGTGTATATAACGATGGTTAAAATCAGGCACTTTGAAGCTTTTTTTAGGGATATTGCGTGATGGGTAAAATTTTTAAAAAAACTTCGAAAAATAAAATAAGCCACTGGGAACTGATTTTTAATGGTTTTAACCATTCTGAAATTGTGATAATGTTCCCCTTTAAAGGCGAGTATCCAACATTGTAACATCAAGTCAAAAAAGAGGAAAATCATCATAGATTCTCTTTAAGTTTAAATGGAAGCACTGTAAAATGTTGCAAACTAAGTAAAAAAACAACTATTTGTAATCTTGAGGAAAACGTTTGGGTCCCAGTTTTAATGAGTCTTGCTATTCATTTAGAGCTGCTAAAGGTTATGTTTGACTTGAAAATGACATACAAACAGAAAATAATTGTTAATTGCTTCATTTTTAGTCAGAACACTAATAATGCTGTAATGTGGGTTGATTGCTTTTTTTCGCCTTATCTTTAGGAACTTGGCAACCAAACAAAACTGAATCAACAGCCTGAATAGGGACGCATAGAAGAGTCTCTAAAACACAACTGGTAAAAATAAACCCCACTTTTACTTTTACTGTTTACTGTTTGCAAAGTTCTGTGTACTGTAAGAGGCCCTTTTCAGCTTAGAGTGTATCAGTAGCTTTTGGCTTGCCTACATACCATAACGAACCCATTTGACATTGTTCGAATTCAGAGCAGGGCTCTTAGCCAGACATTTTTTTATAGCACACGATTCAGTGTTAAGTGGCTAACAATACGCTTTTGTGAAAATTGACAGCTCAAATGATGTTTCTTTGTTCTGCTGGAAATGACTAATTGCTACAACTAAACGGATTTATTTTCACCAATTTGATCCCTCTTAATTATAATGTAGATGGGCATGTACAGTCCACATGTCAAAGCAAACAGGAAAAGAAGAGGCTCTTCAGTTACACACTGTGTGTGGTTGTCTGACAATTAAGTTAGATGTAGCAATGTGACGTTTGCGAACCGGTCTTTTGAACGGCTCATTTAAGTAAACAGTAAGAACCGATTCCCAGTTGGGACTTTTCACATGAAAATTGCACACCCTGCCACTTTTACAGCTGTACTATATTAGTGCCTGAAAAAAAAAATCATCAGATAGGGTAGTACATTTTTGCACTCAGCCTTTTATACTGTGTATATTTCTTATTGTACCGTATTTTTCGGAGTATAAGTCGCACCTGCCGAAAATGCATTACAAAGAAGGAAAAAAACATATATAAATCGCATTAGAGCCCTGCCAAACTATGAAAAAAACTGCGACTTATAGTCCGAAAAATACGGTAGTTGTATTTGTATGTACAGTGGAACCTTGATTTACAAACTCAATTGGTAGAACATAATTCTTCAACCGAAACGTCCCTATTTTATATTAAAATGCACACTTTGAGGACATTATAATGTGCATAATATGCGTATGTCAAATCAACATAAGCGGTTAATAGCTTAACTATCTTTTTAAATCCAAACAGCCTGCTTAAAATTTGTTAATTTGCACACAACAACATTGTAAGTGAAAGTGAAATATATTTATATAGCGCTTTTATCGAGAGACTCAAAGTGCATTATCTACATCTTTGAGCTACATTAAAGCCACTGGGAGCAGGTGGGTAAAGTGTCTTGCCCAAGGACACAACAGTGACTAGGATCGAACCTGGTACCTTCAAGATGCTGGCACGGCCGCTCTACCAAGCGAGCCACGCCGCCCCAAGTGCACCTGAAAGAGAGAGATACCCGTCGTGTCCTTTCCTCTCTGTCAAGTAAGTCTGCTCTGGCATTGTTTTCCCATTAAAAAAAATATTTCCCATGAAATCAAAATTTGATTTATAAAGTATAAAAACTGTTTAACAATAGTTAAAAAATAAAGTATGAAAAATGTATGGAACGAAACCCGGACTCAAAAAAACGCTGCTTCGGGCCCCAATTTAGCCCTGCTCAATGACATCTGCGATCATATTTAGAAACTAGGATAGGATGTGAGTCTTTTGAGTAAACATGTACACTGTCATGGGTGTCTCTTGTACATAAGAACCAGTACAATAAATGAGTGCCACCTCTCCTCCTTTGATCACTAATTTTACTTACGAATCTTGGCAAACCCGGTTTCCCATCGTTTCCAGCGACACCCTGAAAGAAGGAACTGAGGTTGAACTGATTGTTGCCCATTGAAGGATAGCTACCAGAAGTCCAGGCAGAGTCAAAGACAAAGTTTACACTGCAGGCCAAAGTGGCCCAAATCTGATTTTTTTTCCCCAGCTGACTGTTTAGATTGCAAGTAAAAAGTGATCTTCATCAGAATGCAGTATAAACGCGCACAGGCCCCAATGTGGCCCCAATGTGGCCTCGACGTCACTTGCATGCGCAATTCGATTAAGTAAAAACAAAGGAAGTTGAGTGGATTCTGAAAATGAACAAGTAACTACTTTGCAAAATAAAAGTCGCCTTAAAAACCTCTAAAGGCTTAGTGGCCACATGCGTGGACAGCACCTTTTAGCTCTTATTTACAAAATTGTGTACACTACTGAATTGGGGTCTTATGGCCGCTAACGTGGACACTTATACTGTCATCTGGTGGTGTCAGAAGAGTATAACATACAATGGAATTTTGGAAAAGAAAAGTGTAAAAATAAGAATTAGCATGTCACTAAACATGAAGTACACGTTTGTGTACTTATGGACTAAGTACATCATATCAAAAGATGATTCTTAGTTTTTATTCTAATTAGGGTCCAATAAATCCAAATAGCAAAGAGAAATCAAAAAAAGCATGTAAACAAACAGCTTGGGCCTTAAGAGGTTAAAAATGTGTTTTATTTTACGTGGAAATAAATTAAAGTGACATAATGTATGAAAGGATATATGTATAGTCTGATGTATTTGAGAGGGTTCTAATATTTTTATGGCTGTTAAGTAGAGGAGATGCGGACATTAGCGTAGATTTATGTTAGCTTTATTTTCCCCTCTCTTACGTAAACAACTTACGCAATGTTCTTAACATTTAAGCAAGCGTCAATTCCGGTCCTCCAACAATCGCTATTAATTCGAAATCAAAGTATAATATATATATATAGCCTATTATTTGCATGTTATTGACTACTGATGCACCGAAAAACAATGCTGTTGTAAAAACTTTGCTCACCGAAACTGGATGTTGTGATAACGTCACGTCTTTGCCTGCGCACACCAATTATGTAGCTCGCTCAAAATGTCGCAATCAGGTCCAATTTCCGTTTGGACCGAAGTCTCATTTGAAAAGATCCGATTCCAATCAGATTCAGACTACCTCCTGATGTGGCTCAAATCTGATGCGTAAAGTTCAGATTTGAATCATTTTGGAGCGTTTGGACTGGCAGAAAAAATATGGATCTTTGTCACTTGAGGGCAAAAAAATCAGATTTGGTGTGCAGTGTAAACGGGGCCATAGGGTCAGTGTGAACAATGATTAAACCTGTTCCTTCTCTTAAGGGTTATAAAAAAATGTTTTTTTCAGTCATTTAAACAGTATATACTGTATTTGGATCCCATAGTCATTTCAATTCAGTACTCATTTAAAAACAACACTCATGTCGCCACTTGTGCAGTTTTTCCTACACCTTTGACTCACCACAGTAACACTTTATTTGAAGGCATTTCAAAAACCAAGCAAACTATGACAGCGACAACTAAACAATGCTTTTTGCCAGCGTCTCAGAGGGCCTTCAAATAGCTGTTTATGTCTTGACTGACATCTCTTAAAGTTGCCTCAATTGCTGTCTACGTGCATTATAGCATGAAGCACCAGATTGGTTAGTGCATTTTTATAGTTCCAGCCTGTTTATACTAAATGAAGCTGCGGCCCCCACCTATGTACAAATTAGCCAAGTCAGTTCAACATGCATATTATGAACCATCAATTTGCAAAGCATGGCAATCCTCCGTTAAAAACACCACGACTACAAAGCAAAACCAGTCAGCTGTAAAGTTCAAGTTAGGAGAATGGACTGGCTGCTAAATTGAACTTTATCACCACCCGAACGTCCATGTTTCCTACCTGTGGCCCTTGCTCTCCATCGAAACCTTGAGGACCTGGTGGACCAGGGGGGCCTGGAGGTCCTGCAGGTCCCTGCAACACGTACACATATGGCCAGACATGACATTGCATATTTAATCGTAAACCAAAACAAAAACATTGAACTCTGATGGGGCAGGAATCAGACCTGAGGCCCAGGCTGCCATGGGCTTATTACAGCTCCTGGAGCTCCCTGGAAGGTAAGAAGGATTCAACATTTAATACTTTCACAAAAAGATTGCTTCTCAAATCAAATCAATCGCCCACGGGGGGGGGCACAGTGCGATGTCATGGAGGCGCATGTGACCCCTAGAACATGCTTTATCAGTATCATGCTTTGAGAAGCTGTGCACTCCAAAATGTGCTCAAAAGAGCCAGCCTTCCTCATTTTGATAAAACATGTGAATAAAGAAAAAACAGCGCAATTTTTTGAAATTATTTTTTGTTCTGTAGGTTAAAGTGTTTTTTATATAGTGCTGATCAATTTGAATGTATCATTATTTGAGTTCATTTGATTTGTTTTTTTCAGTAAAAATGGTTAAAGTCGGTCAAAAAAAGGTTATAGATTAAATTAGGATTTTTTTTTATTTTTTTATTTAAGGCAAATTAATGCACGTTAAATCTTTTCTGTAGTTACAGACTACATTTTGTTTAACAAATTAATAATGTATTCTTTGTTATAAGTTGATCTATATTTATTTAATATTATACTATTTTATAAATAATGTTATGGATTAATGATACTATTCATAGTACATTTGGACTACTGCAACTCCCTCTACTTAGCAATGAAGTAGGCCTCAATCGCTTGATTGTAATTAGTCCAAAATGCTGCTGCTCGCCTTTTAGCTGTCACTAAAACATGAACACATTACGCCCATGTTAGCATCCCTTCCCTGGCTCCCAGTTCATTTTGGAATTCATTTAAAATATTGTTGTTGGTTTTTAAATCTCTTAACGGATTAGCACCACAATATATGTCAGACCTTTTAAAAATGTACCAAGGTCAGCTGATCAGTTTCTTCTTGTCGTCCTAAAAAGCCTTTTCTGCTGTGGCTCCAAAACCTTGGAACAATATCCCTCTTGCTATTCGGACGGCTCCCTCTTTAATGAGTTTTAAATCCATCCATTTTCTACCGCTTGTCCCGTTCGGGGTCGCGGCGATGAGTTTTAAATCACGTCTTAAAACATATTTTTACTCTTTGGCTTTTAAACCAGCATGAGAGTTGTGTGATTTTAGTCTATTTTATTTTCTCTGATGTATTTTAAGTATTTACCGTATTTTCCAGACCATAGGACGCACCAGATTATAAGGCGCACTGCCGATGAATGGTCTATTTTAGATCTTTTTTCATATAAAAGGCACACCAGATTATGGGGCGCATTAAAGGAGTCATAATATATATTTTTTTTCCTAAATGTAAGAGACTTCCTTGTGGTCGACATAACATGTGATGGTGATTCTTTGGTCAAAATGTTGCATAGATGATGTTTTACACATCTTTAAGTCGCTTTCTGACAGTCGCTTCCGGATGCGCCGTTTTGTGGGCGGTCTTATTTTCAACAGCGTCTCCTCCCCGTCATCTTTGTTGTAGCGGTGTAGCGTGCAAGGACGGGAGGGGAAGAAGTGTCAAAAGATGGCGCTAACTGTTTTAAATGACATTCAGACTTTACTTCAATCAATAACGGAGCAGCATCTCCTCATCCGGAAACTACCAACAAAACCGGAAATGTGTCCCATGAAAAAAAGTCCAACCGGAACTTTCTAATAACTAAAGTTACTTGGGTGATTAATGTAAACTCACTACACCGGTATGTTTTAGCACTTTCATGGCGAGTTTACTGACAGATATAAGTAAGAACTTTACACTACTTTATATTAGAAATGGCAACAGCAGAGGATGAATGTCACATAACAAGAAGATAGAGAAAAAGAAGAAGCTTATCGACTACAGTGTCGGCACAAACTACAAAGGCGGATGCGCACAATTTTTTAGGACTTATGCAGATTCCAATTACAGATCAGCAGGTACCAGAAGGTATGAAAAGTTGCTTTTGCGTAATATTGTGAAACAAAACGCCAGACAATATGTCTTATCTATACACACACCATAATAATACTCCTATGTTGAAGCACAGTACAATCCATCAAGCGGTGCGGCTTCATAGCTTACCAATGTCGTACTAAAACATTTTGATGGATTTTTGAGCGCCGTGTGTAATATTTTATATTTTCAATGGAACATATAAAATGTTAATGTTTACTTGAGTCATATTGCCATCATATTGCAGTCTGCACATATCTCTTATGTTTGACTGCCGTCTACTGGTCACACTTATCATGTACCAAATAAAATTGCTTTGAGGTCGGTAAGCAAAACCAGAATGATTCCGTACATTAGGCGCACCGGGTTATAAAGCGCACTGTCGAGTTTTGAGGGAGAAAAAAAGGATTTTAAGTGTGCCTTATAGTCCATAAAATACGGTATTTTTTATAGTTCAATGTTTTATATTACTGACTCTCCGAGTATGTATGTCTGAACTTCTGGGCAGCACTTTGTGAAACTTTTGTTTTTTGAAAAGTGCTATATAAATGAAGTGGATTGGATTGGATATATTCATATTTATATTCTCTTTAAAAATATTTTCCAAAAAGCAGCCCTAACAAAAGAAGGACCTGTAGGTCTTATAGTTGGTCAATACGGTAAACGGACTGCTGGTGCTGGGTAACACTTTTGCAAAATAAATGCTTGTGAGGATACTCACTGGTCCACCTACGCCTGTGTGCATTGGCATTATGCAGTTGCACTCTCCAGCGTCGCCCTGAAATGTAAAATACATAAATATGGATGAGGGATGCAACACTATGAAAACAGTTATTTTGACCAAAATATCATTATGGTATTATCAGTTTTGTTGAATCAGCTCAAAAAGTACTTGGTCACACAATACAAACCTTTAACCTAGCTGTATTGCAATAAAATAATTGATAATTAAAAGGGCTGTCAAAGTTAACACGATAACGCTTTAACTACATATTTTTTGCACGCATTCGTCCTGACTCCTTTTGGACCCTCAGGCCATTTCATAGTGTGGGGAAATGGAGCTGCTTTCACTATTTACTGATGAGCCACAAACGGAAAAATAGCGATCAGAAATGGACAAAGAAACAGGTACATTATGGAAATATCAGGTCCAAAGCCATGACATGTTGTTCTCCCGACAAGACAACACCATTGTTTTAGATTCACCATCGCCGTATGACGTACCATTGGAGCAACAGCCTGCTGCTGAGCTTGCATTTCGATAGCTGGGTGGAGCTTCACATACATTAATAACAAACATAGATTGTTACTATGACTGAGTAAAATTACATTAAAGCTCAACAGAAAGGACAGACGGCGGGCAGGAAGTCAAAAGTCACTTTTTATCTGAGACGTTCACACACTGTAAAGACATCTCTTCTTTTAATTAATCACACACTTCTGACTTCACAATAATTGCGCTACATGTCACATCTAGTCTAACGACATAACAAAACAAAAACATGTTTTACATTACAATCATGCTTGGTCAAAAACGTTCTGTAATGTAATCTGTGATATTTCCATCATAATCAATGCGAATACAAAAATGAAGGAATAGGATATTTTCTGTCAGATATTTTTTTTATACAATATTCTGGTTGATAGTCCTCAAAGACAGAATGATTAGTAGGCTGAATGCTACATTTAATTAATAAATAAACCTTATGAACACCATTAACTTGCCCAAGCTGTAATGTACAGAATATCAGAAGCATTTATTCAGGTAGAAACATCCCATTTTAAATGACCAAACATCTTTGACAATCAAAGCAATATTGTAACAATCCACATTTTGTATATGAAACTGGAAGTGTAGCTCCTCCTCTGAATGCAAGTGCTTCTACAGCAAGAATACAAATGATGTATTCCTACAAAATACAACATCTGGCAAGATATCAATGCAACTCAGGTAATCCTTAAAATCATGTGTATGTCCTTTTTGTGTTGAGCTTTTTAAAAAAGCATAATGTCAAAAACCTTTCATGTCATGGTATTAAAAATATATTTTTGTAGGGTACACTTATTAATGATGAAAAATCTATCTGCGATTGAGATTCATTTTGAGTTAACTATGAACAACATCAACTTGTGGGGGTCTTGAGAGAGAAATTAGCCATTGGCTATAATCGCACATATTAACATGTCTAAAGTTCATTAATATGTATTTTACTTTTAAATAAACTAAATTTCAAATCTCAAACAAAATGTGAATAACCTCGATTCAATATTTCAATCGGGTAACAGCTCTAATATTTGAGTAATTTAACAGACACAACACACTTCCCTTGGCAGGATGTATAAAATATTGATCTGGCTTCTTATATTATTCTTATTTGTGTGTTTAAATATGTTTATAGTCTTCTGTTTTATTTTGTAAATGAGTGTCTATCAATGATAAAGGCAAAAGTTGTGGCTTATGTGACGTCACATGGCTTCACCGCCTGTTGTTACACTTCTTGTGTATAGACCTTTGCAATTTACGTCTTTCACGTTGTCCTAAAGCAGGGGTCGGCAACCCGCGGCTCCGGAGCCGCATGCGGCTCTTTGATCACTCTGATGCGGCTCAGCAGCTTACTTGCTGAACCCCCCAATTTTCCCGTGAGACTTCCGGATTTCAGTGCCTCTCGCAGAAAACTCCCGGGATTAATATTCACCGATTTTCACCCTTACGGTTATAATAAGGGCGTGCCATGATAGTACAACATTTTGGCGCCCACCACAATCTGTATTACCAGCGTACCAGTACAACAGTTGTTGTACAATATACATCTTCAGCTTCCACACGTACGTGACAGCAAGGCATACTTGGTCAACAGCCACACAGGTTACACTGACGGTGGTCATATAAAACAACTTTAACACTCTTACTAATAATGCGCCACACTTTGAACCAAAACCAAACAAGAATGACAAACACATTTCGGGAGAACATCTGCACCTTAACACAACATAAACACAACAAAACAAACACCCAGAATCCCATGCAGCCCTGACTCTTCCGGGGGGTGGGGGTGTATAATGTATCCCGGAAGAGTTAGGGCTGCATGGGATTCTGGGTATTTGTCCTGTTGTGTTTATGTTGTGTTACGGTGCAGATGTTCTCCCGAAATTTGTTTGTCATTCTTGTTTGGTGTGGGTTCACAGTGTGGCGCATTATTAGTAAGAGTGTTAAAGTTGTTGTTTTTTATACTGCCACCGTCAGTGTAACCTGTGTGGTTGTTGACCAAGTATGCCTGGCTGTCACCTACGTGAGCAAGCGGAAGCCCCATACAACGTGTGGCTGATCAGGCACGCTGACTATAGTGGCCGCTATACGCTGTACTAACACAACACGCATGACGCTGACAAGCGCCATTATTTTAAAACCCGCGTGTCGCACCAGCTTTCAAATTCCACATAAATGTGAGGGCAGCGTGTCTGAGACCCCTGGTCATACATAGCACAAAGCATAAAAAAAACTTTGTGTGCAGTGTTATTCCATTTAAAATTTCGAAAAAAATTTGCGGCTCCCATTGTTTTCTATAATTTGTGAAACTGGTCAAAATGGCTCTTTGACTGGTAAAGGTTGCCGACCCCTGTCCTAAAGGGACGTTCACACATTGCAGTTCGGCAATTCGCTATGCTCCGAAAAAGACTGTGTTAACACTGAACACAAAACCTAGTCACCTGTCACTTATCAGCCATGTGCACAAAATGACAGTATTGTGCTTAGAATCCAGAGAAAATGTGAATAAAGCAATACGAATGTGGACATACTGTCAAAGCGCTTTGAGTACCTCGAAGGTAGAAAAGCGCTATACAAGTATAACCCATTTATCATTTATTTATTTACAAACGTGTTTTAAGGATAACTGTTACCAATGTCTAAATTTATCTGTATTGATGTATCTTTGTGAGTTCTACTTGGAACATGTGCTTGTGGAAGGTTTGCAAACACAACAATTACATTTTTGTCAAATGACAGTATTGTGCTTAGAATCCAGAGGAAATGTGAATAAAGCAATAAAAACATGTTTCAAGGATAACTCTTGAACCAAACATGCCAGATGTCTAAATTTGTGTCCCAACCAAAACATTTAACAATTTTGGTTCAAAAAGCCTTCCGGGTAGATCTGTGATACTACCGCGCCAAATCTTCATTGGCGCCGTGTTCAACTCATGTTTAAAAAG
Source organism: Nerophis lumbriciformis (assembly GCF_033978685.3). NCBI lineage: Eukaryota > Metazoa > Chordata > Actinopteri > Syngnathiformes > Syngnathidae > Nerophis > Nerophis lumbriciformis. The sequence goes on along the minus strand of NC_084568.2, from coordinate 33,698,745 downwards.
GCTTCCTGCCATTGTTCACGGCGGTTTGATAAACGCCATGATCTGCCATCCAAACCGGTAATGTGTGAATGCCCTTTGTATGTGCAAATTTAAATATCACATCTGTTTATATAAGTTTAGATTGGGGTATATTGTTTCTTGATAGGTGAAGGTGAAAGACAATAATAAGTCTTTTATTAATGTTAGCATATAAGCTAGCCAGCAATTAGCACACTAGCTGCTTCTACAGGAAATGAGCAGTATCTGTGAGTTTGTCAAAATGCCGTAATCAACCTTGGTTTTGCGATAATGAGCGATGTCCTGTTCAACGATACGATACGATTTTTTCGCTTCAACCTCAGATTTCGAATAAGGATCCAATACTTTGACAATGGATTTTAAAGTGAAAAAGTTCTATACAGCAGCAAGCAACTAAAGTCAACACACCACAGTTTTACAAAGTGTGTCTAATTAAATTTAGAATTTGCTAGTATTGTTGTAAATGTAGAATGGTTGTATTGAATGCTACATACATTTTTCTTTAACATAAAATGACGAGTGCACAATAACTAGGGTTGGCTCTCATTTAAATCATTTGGGTTTTGCCTAAATGATAGTTTTTGTTATTTCGTAATTATACAAACAAGAAAAAAAAATATTAATGTAATCACTTTGGTATGGTGTATATAAAGATATATATATATATATATATATATATATATATATATATATATATATATATATATATATATATATATACTTTTAAAGAGGATGCAGGATAAACTTTAAATTAATCCTGTGCAGAAATGGACATTTTTGCATTGTATTATACATCAGGAAGTGTAGTGTAAGACAGTGTTAAAAATAAAACCATCAAAAGCAATCTGCTTTTGTATAAAGTTAAATTAGGTTAAATTAAATTATTATTAATCATTATTATTATTATTATTATTTATCTTACGGTATATCAAAAATAATATTGAGCAAAATGTAATTGAAATATTGTCGATGTGGCCCTCCAGCAGTGCTCAGGTTGCTCATGCGGCCCCCGGTAAAAATTAATTGCCCACCCCTGCTCTAATGCGATCCCATAAACGGAATCAGAATTAAACGATAATCAAAATTTGATCGGGAATTTTACCACTTTATCATCAATACCGATAATCCCTTATATGAAGAGACGATATGTTACAGCGCAATATAGCCTTCAGAAATAGATGCATTCTTTTAAATAAACAACTCTGCACTTTAAAAAAAAAAGTAGTTTTTAGTCCTGCATTAGGTGGCACTCACAGCTGTGGAAGATAAAATGCTCTGAATATTTTTAACACTTCATTAACTCCCAGAGTTGTGTTAGATGAAATTGTCAACCAAAACTATGCTGTGCAAGCATGGAGCGGACAGAAAAATGCACTATGCAAAGGAGGTGTACACCCCCCAAACAGCTGCGTGCCTTCACAATACATCAAGTAAATGTATTAATGAAGAAACTTTTGCGCATTGCCTTAGTTTAGTGGACTTTTCGCCTCACAGAGAAGCTCACCCTTACAACTTCGAAAAGCACAACTTGTACTATTTTCTTGACTTACTCACAAACAGCCTAGACTGGGGCGTCTGATGAATATGGTAATTACACAATTGCTAATAACAGACCATGAAACTACTCCTGTCTGCCAGCGACAACACACTTGTCACCTTTGCTGCTTTTCTATCTGTGCCCTACAGCCAGAGTGTTTTTTCCCTGCGTGATTACCATCTGTTCCCGCCTCTCATATTCTAACCCCTCAGAGATCACTTCATCCAAACAACATGGTAGACTTACCTTGTCCCCCTTAGGTCCATCAACTCCCTGCAAGAGAAGAGACACACAAAGCGCGCACAAAATTGTTTGTTAATCCAGAAGACAGATCACAGGGCCGTGAGCCAAGCACAGATCAGGGGACACAGGATGTGATGGTGGAAGACATTACCAATGCAGCCTAAAATCAAGGGCAATTCTAACCTAAAAAATGCACTCTTGACAGAAACTAACACAAGGAGACAACGATTCAAACTACAAATAGCATCTTTTTTCAATTGCAGATGCACCCTCATAAAAAGATGTAAATATAACCTTAAATCAAAACTCACATGTCTTCCATCAGCTCCTGGCAACCCTTGAGAGCCGGGGGCTCCGTCTCTACCCTGTGAGAGATAAGCAAAAACAACACATTCATATGCAGCGGTGCAATGTTTACACTTGCAAAAAAAAGCAATTATGTCATACTGGGGGCCCGGTTATGCCGATGCCCATTGGCCCCTGCGGCCCTGGAGGTCCCACGGCCCCGCTCGTGCCCTGCGACCAAGAAAACACCAATGAAAACACTAATTCAATCAAACAGGGCTTACTAATAAATGGAAATGTGATGTAACCTGTTCCCCGGGAGGACCAGCAGGGCCTGGTAATCCTATTGAACCAGAAGGTCCCTAAACAAAACACATATATTATAAAACCAAACTATAAAGTATCAAAATGTTTCAGATTTACGAAACTCACAACGAGACCCGGAAGTCCTCTTGGTCCCTCAACACCCTGTAAGAAAATACTTGTGCGTTCATAACAGTAATTAAGCTAAATCTAGTTGCATTTGTTTGTTTTTTATCAAAATGCTTATGCAGTCGTCCCTTGTTTATCGCTGCCAAAACATGAAATAACACCCATAGAGGCACCTTTACACTCCTTTTACCCAATATAGTAGCCTTATAGGGGAAATGCACTTTTTTTGGAATGTTGCCTATCGTTCACAATCATTATGAGAAACAAGAGCACACGATTTTAAAGATGATAAAACAAACGCTGAAAGATGGGGCTCATGGGAGGTCACCGTTGTAGCCTTCAAAGCACTCTAAAACAACTTCAAAACCCTCCATCAATGTTTAAGTATATATATATATATATATATATATATATATATATATATATATATATATATATATATATAATGTACCGGTAGTAACAGACACCTTCATAACAATATGTAATATGTACAATATACACACTGCAAGTATATATATATATATATATAATGTAGTAACAGACACCTTCATAACAATATGTAATATGTACAATATATACACTGCAAGTATATATATATATATAATGTAGTAACAGACACCTTCATAACAATATGTAATATGTACAATATATACACTGCAAGTATATATATATATAATGTAGTAACAGACCCCTTCATAACAATATGTAATATGTACAATTTACACACTGCAAGTATATATATAATGTAGTAACAGACACTTTCATAACAATATGTAATATGAACAATATACACACTGCAAGTATATATATAATGTAGTAACAGACACCTTCATAACAATATGTAATATGTACAATATACACACTGCAAGTATATATATATAATGTAGTAACAGACACCTTCATAACAATATGATGTAATATGTACAATATACCCACTGCAAGTATATATATAATGTAGTAACAGACACCTTTATAACAATATGTAATATGTACAATATACACTGCAAGTATGTATATAATGTAGTAACAGACACCTTCATAACAATATGTACAATATACACACTGCAAGCATATATATAATGTAGTAACAGACACCTTCATAACAATATGTAATATGTACAATATACACACTGCAAGTATATATATAATGTAGTAACAGACACCTTTATAACAATATGTAATATGTACAATATACACACTGCAAGTATATATATATATATATATATATATATATATATATATAATGTAGTAACAGACACCTTCATAACAATATGTAATATGTACAATATACACACTGCAAGTATTTATATAATGTAGTAACAGACACCTTCATAACAATATATAATATGTACAATATACACACTGCAAGTATATATATATATATATATAATGTAATAACAGACACCTTCATAACAATATGATGTAATATGTACAATATACACACTGCAAGTATATATATATAATGTAGTAACAGACACCTTCATAACAATATGTAATATGTACAATATACACAATGCAAGTATATATATAATGTAGTAACATACACCTTCATAACAATATGTAATATGTACAATATACACACTGCAAGTATATATATAATGTAGTAACAGACACCTTCATAACAATATGTAATATGTACAATATACACACTGCAAGTATAAATATAATATTGTAACAGACACCTTCATAACAATTTGTATTGTTTTATATTTACCGTATTTTAAACATTTTAATTATTTCCGGGACTGATTTCTTTCACTCATTGATTTCTGTTTCCATAGCAACACACGTCTGACTTCTGAATCAAACACAAGTTTTTTTTAATCATGGCAGACTTGGTAACAGCCAAGAAGATGACTAATTTTGGACAAATTAGTATTTACAACCTTATACATTTGAAGCTGAATATACTGCTGCTTGTGGAAGCGAGCATGAAGGAAGAGTGAGACGTAGGAGCAGACGGAAGCCGAGAGAGAGGGATGAAAGCCATTTTTACACTAAACATATGGAACTTGGAGACAAGCTATTTCGACATAAATGGATTGCTTACCCATAATGAACAGGAAACGTCCCCGGCTGGTTGGACCAGACAAATAACTGTCCATCGAGTGAGTCACTTTAATATTGATCATGATACACGCAGCACGTCATGTGTGTTATTACAACTACAGTACCGGTACATACACTGTCTGGCTAGCTGTGTACAAACAAAACAGGAAATAATACTTTACAGATACTGTAATATGATTGTTTATGTTTTTCACTCAGTACAGATGGGTGTCCTGTCACAGTGTTGTGTATTACAAACTCAAATGTGTTTCATGTTGTTGTTGAAGCGAGCTTATCGCTTGCCGTAGTTAGCTTTTACGGCTAATACGAAAGCACGCCGATGTGTTACTACGCTAGAAAAAGAGTTCCTCAATGTTCGCTCTTACAATAACAATGTTGCTACAGCTTGGTTATTATACAGGTTACAGAACCTAAATGAAGTATTGTTGACGGTTTTAGAATGCATTTTTAAAGTGATTTTGAGGTAGAATTGATTGCTCCCATTAGCTGCATTGCTAGCCACCTAGAACGAGACCATTTTTATATGTTAGACATACTTGCCAATCCTCCCGGATTTTCCGGGAGACTCCCAAAATTCAGCGCCTCTCCCGAAAACCTCCCGGGACACATTTTCTCCCGAAAATCTCCCGAAATTCAGGCGGACTCAGGTCCAGGCGGACTCAGGTCAATGCGGACCTGAGTCCGCTTTCCCACAATATATACAGCGTACCTACCCAATCACGTTATAACTGTAGAATGATGGAGGGCGAGTTCTTGGTTTCTTATGTGGGTTTATTGTTAGGCAGTTTCATTAACGTCCTCCCAGCGCGGCAACAACACACAACAACAGCAGTCACGTTTTCGTCTACCGTAAAGCAGTTTGTCTGCCGTAAACAGCAATGTTGTGACACTTTTAAACAGGACACTGCCATCTAGTACAAGGATGGACAATTCAACCCTTAACTCAACAATGAGTAGATGAGTGTTATGTGTGTATATGTGTAAATAAATGAACACTGAAATTCAAGTATTTATTTTATATATATGAAATACTTGACTTAGTATTTCTTATATACATATATATATATATATATATATATATATATATATATATATATATATATATATATATAGATATATATATATATATATGAAATACTTGACTTGGTGAATTCTAGCTGTAAATATACTCCTCCCCTCTAAACCACGCCCCGCCCCAACCACGCCCCCCGCCCCTGCCCCCCCGCCTCCCGAAATCGGAGGTCTCAAGGTTGGCAAGAATGATGTTAGAAAGCATAAAAATAAAAACCTTTTGTCTTGTTGTCTCTCATAATGATTGTGAACAATAAATGAACACTGAAATTCAAGTATTTACTTTATATATATATATATATATATATATATATATATATATATATATATATATATATATATATATATATATATATATATATATATATATATATATAAAATAAAAGAAATATATATTTATAGCTAGAATTCACTAAAAGTCAAATATTTCTTGTATATATATATATACTGTATATATATACTGTATATATATATATATATATATGAAATACTTGACTTGGTGAATTCTAGCTGTAAATACACTCATCCCCTCTTAACCACGCCCCGCCCCCAACCAACTGCACTGTAATAAATAAATAAGACTTAGTTTAACACTTAATTTAGGCCAAAAATGTGTTGAATATGCTTTAAATAATTATTTTTTAAGTGGGGCAATGTGATGAAGCTGCAATATTTAAAGTGCGATATGGCGAGGGACGACTCATCGGTCATATATGGAATATGTACACACTGATATCATGGAGGCATGTGGTGTTTAGTAAAATATATCAGATGGGTTGCATTTACTTTAAATACATTTAAAAAACGTTTTTTTTAGGAATAAGTTTGCCTTACTTGAAGACCAGGAAGGCCAACACCTGCAGGTCCAGATTCTCCCTGGGGGGGGCCGCAGGACGCAAATAGTTAAAGAAATTATTGACATTTGAATGAAGTTGTCTTGTCAACTTTTTACCTTGTTAAGGTTTAAATTATTTTTGAACAATATATGGACAGTCCTACCTTGCTCCCTTTGATACCAGGAGGCCCCTGTGGACCTGGTAATCCTGGTTTACCCTGAAGAAACAGCAGATTTGTAATCTAGTTATCGTATACCCGCAAGGCACATGTAACAACTCAAAAACTTGCTTCGCTCACATTCCTGCCTGCCTTCCCTTGTCCTTGGGGGCCGGGCTCTCCTCTCTCCCCCTTTGTCCCGGGCACAGCTAGACCGTCACCCGCTGCAGTGCCCAGAGACGAACAGCTGGTACAAGCATCGCCCTGGCAAAACAAATGAAACTCAGAGCCAGAAACCTTCAGGAACAAACTATAGTTAGCAACCGCATTTAGCCTATCCGTGTCAAACATCTAGCATTGGCGTTTAATACCATTTTACCACAAAAAGTTACTATCAGGTATGCAATGGCAAAGGAGTGGTTCTACCTTCTCTCCCTTTAAGCCTATTGGTCCATCTCTTCCAGACTCTCCAGGCAGTCCTGGGACTCCAGGAGCGCCATTAACGCCCTTATCTCCGTGGTCTCCTTGGTCACCCTGACAATACACACATAATATAAAGAATATTTATCACAGTATGGTTATTGACACTGATGCCGGTAGCATCAGTAAGTCTTTTTTCATTAACGACAAATCTAACACGTTACTATTTCCTAACCAGTAGTCAGATTAAAGTTTATTTAATCCAAGTCACTGTGCGTTACTATTTTTTTATTTTCCCTCGTAAAAAGACGTTTTATTTCTTCTTGCCGTCTTGGAAAGTGACAAGTCATGTTTTTAGCATGAGGTTGACACACGTGTGCGACACCGAAGTAAACAACAATGGAGGGCGGCGAGAGAAGCGCCTTTTCAAGTTGGAAATAAAGTCATTATTTGGAGTTAAAGAAGTTGGTCGGGCAGAATGTTAAAGGCCTACTGAAACCCACTACTACCGACCACGCAGTCTGATAGTTTATATATCAATGATGAAATCTTAACATTGCAACACATGCCAATACGGCCGGGTTAGCTTACTAAAGTGCAATTTTAAATTTTGCGCGAAATATCCTGCTGAAAACGTCTCGGTATGATGACGCCGGCACGTGACGTCACGGATTGTAGAGGACATTTTGGGACAGCATGGTGGCCAGCTATTAAGTCGTCTGTTTTCATCGCAAAATTCCACAGTATTCTGGACATCTGTGTTGGTAAATCTTTTGCAATTTGTTCAATGAACAATGGAGACAGTAAAGAAGAAAACTGTAGGTGGGAAGCGGTGTATTGCGGGCGGCTGCAGCAACACAAACACAGCCGGTGTTTCATTGTTTACATTCCCGAAAGATGACAGTCAAGCTTTACCATTGGCCTGTGGAGAACTGGGACAACAAAGAGTCTTACCAGGAGGACTTTGAGTTGGATGCGCAGACGCGGTACCGTGAGTACGCATGCAGCTGCGGCTTCCAAACATTTGATCGCTTGCCCGTACGTGCGTGCCGCTATGTGCATGTCACGTACGTAACTTTGGGGAAATGTATGTGCTGTATGAACTTTGGGGAGGTGAACGGTACTTTGGGTTGTGGGATTGAGTGACATTCCCTTTAGCGCAGCTCCATCTAATGGATGCATAACGCAACCCAAGCCTCTACTGTAGCTTCTATTCTATGCGCCTTATAATGCGGTGCGCCTTAAATACGAACAAAGTTTTAAAATAGGCCATTCATTGAAGGTGCGCCTTATTATCCGGTGCGCCTTATAGTGCGGAAAATACAGTATATATGTTAAGTGCAGTTGTTGATGTTATATAAAGTGATTATTGGCAAAACCGCTTGTCATTTTTATGTTGAGGCGGCGGGGGTAATGTCGGTAGCTGCATTGCTGAATGTAACTAATAAAGTAACTTGTAATCTAACTTAGTTACTTTTAAAGTTAAGTTAAAGTACCAATGATTGTCACACACACACTAGGTGTGGTGAAATTTGTCCTCTGCATTTGACCCATCCCCTTGTTCACCCCCTGGGAGGTGAGGGGAGCAGTGGGCAGCAGCGGTGCCGCGCCCAGGAATCATTTTTGGTGATTTAACCCCCAATTCCAACCCTTGATGCTGAGTGCCAAGCAGGGAGGTAATGGGTACCATTTTTTTATAGTCTTTGGTATGACTCGGCGGGGGTTTGAACTCACAACCTACCGATCTCAGGACGAACACTCTAACCACTAGGCCACTGAGTAGGTAAAATAGGTTGAATGAGTAGGTTTAAAATCGACTAATCAGTAAAGTAACCAAGTTACTTTCTAAAGGAGTAATCAGTAGTCATTAATCAGATGAGTTTTTCAAGGTAACTGTGGCAACACTGGTTATTGAATCCTAATGTCTTCTTGGTCCAATGTCACTCGCCTGTTAAGTGCACAGGAATACAGGAATTGAACACATTTGTTCATGACTGATGAGGTAGGATTGGGTTTTAGTACAGAGTTCGGTACTTTTACAGGTAACAACCGAAGTTGCTCGGTACTACCAGGTACAGATTCACGTAAAATCCAATGATGGGAATTGAAAACCGGTTCTTACTCAGAACCATGTTTTCACACGATTACCCGAAGATGACGTCGTGCGCAACGTGCGTAGTGACGTCACACAGCAACATGGCGGTGCCGGGGCGGAAGAAGCGTACCGAAGTTTGCCGACATTTTACAAGAAATGATTGCGACAGCGCTACTTGTAATACAGTAATTGCAAGGTTGCTATTTCATCAAGAGGAGGATATAAGAGTAATATGCTGAAACATTTGAACACAGCATGCAATGAATGTCCCGTTTTTGAACCTGACGTAAATACAACAGGTACTAACACCGCCTATAATGTTAGCGCTATTGCCTGTTTAATTGAAATGAATGCCTTCTCGTTCAGATGAGTATAAGGAGACATATTCTGACTCGTTAGGAAACGGGCAAGTATAGCTAGATTTTGTCTAAGTTTGTGGTCAAAAGCTTGCAACGATTTGCCACATAGATGCTCTTTCGGTAGGTGAACGTTCAATTGTAGTCAGAGAAGAGTTGCATGTTCTCTTCCAACCACATTTTCGCTCAGTCACTATATTACACAGGTAGAATTCATAAAATTAGAATATCATGTAAAACTCCATTCATGTCGGCAATTCAACTTCAAAAGTGAAAATATATGGAATAAACTCATGACATGCAAAGTAACATATGTCAAGCCTTTATTTACAATAATTTTTAGAGATGTCCGATATTATCAGCCGATAAATGCTTTAAAATGTAATATCGGAAATTATCGGTATCGGTTTCAAAAAGTAACATTTATGACTTTTTAAGACGCCGCTGTGTACACGGACGTAGGGAGAAGTACAGAGTGCCAATAAACCTTAAAGGCACTGCGTTTGCGTGCCGGCCCAGTCACATAATATCTACGGCTTTTCACACACACAAGTGAATGCAATTCATACTTGGTCAATAGCCATACAGGTCACACTGAGGGTGGCCGTATAAACAACTTTAACACTGTTACAAATATGCGCCACACTGTGAACCCACACCAAACAAGAATGACAAACACATTTCGGGAGAACATCCGCACCGTAACACAACATAAACACAACAGACCAAATACCCAGAACCCCTTGCAGCACTAACTCTTCCGGGACGCTACAATATACACCCCCCGCTACCCTCTACCCCCTAGCCCCCTACAACCCCACCCACCTCAACCTCCTCATGCTCTCTCAGGGAGAGCATGTCCCAAATTCCAAGCTGCTGTTTTGAGGCATGTTAAAAAAAAAAAGCACTTTGTGACTTCAATAATAAATATGGCAGTGCCATGTTGGCATTTTTTTCCATAACTTGAGTTGATTTATTTTGGAAAACCTTGTTACATTGTTTAATGCATCCAGCGGGGCATCACAACAAAATTAGGCATAATAATGTGTTAATTCCACCACTGTATATATCAGTATCGCTTGATATCGGAATCGGTAATTAAGAGTTGGACAATATCGGAATATCGGCAAAAAAGTCATTATCGGACATCTCTAATAATTTTGAATAACATGGCTTACAGTTTAAATTAAAAAAAGTAATTTTCTGAGGTTTTCATAAGCTGTAAGCAATAAACATCAACATTATATCAAAAGAAGGTTTGAAATATCTTGTGTTGCATGCTATTAGCTTATGTCATTATATCAGTTTCACCTGGTAAATCGAAATAAACCTTTGCATGGTATAATATCTCAGAAAATGACAAGTATTTTTAAAAGTTAAAAAAACGTTACGAAATGTTACATTCTAGTGTAATTTCCACATGTTTTATTTTGTTAATTAGAACCGAAAATTGTTCGTCATAATCAGATACTTTTTTTAGGGTCCATGTACACAGAAACATTGTAATCCAAATGATTAGATTAAAAAATGTTGTCCATGTACACATGGCTAATGTTTGTCAAGTCATGTTAGCTCAAAACTAAACAAAATTGATGCTAATCCATCTTTTTGTTATCTTTTTTCCAAATAAGAATTGACAAGAGAACTGATAAAGAACCGAATCGTTAAGCAGAATCAAAAGTGGAATCGGAACCGGTAAAATGTTATTAATTCCAATCTCGAGCTTCGAGGTAATGTTACACTTTTCCAAACCAACAAAGCAAGAATAAATTGTCAAAATTCACTAGCTCAATGCTAATTGACATTGGATTTGCCATACATATGCTACCGATTAGAATTAGCAATTTGACATAAAGATTTCAACACCTCCAAATTTGGCAATCAAAAGTACAACTAAGATCAGTTCAAATCAAACACCTGGTGTGTAATAAATACAATACTTACAGTTTGAACAAAAGACAGGAATGGCATATTCACCTTAATGGCAAAGACTACTTCCCGACTAAGGGTAACATACCGTAGTCTATACACTACTGACATCGAGCGTCTTGGAATTGCAACTACATGCAAAGTTTACTGTACAGTACATGTAAATGAGACACAGAAGTGTAAGAAAACAAGATACCAACTGGACAGCACAGCTCAGAATTAAATCTTAAAAAAAAAAAACGGATTTAAAAAACATTTTAACATTTATCAACACATTTGAACACACATAAAAAGTACCCCAAATTGGTACTGTTGAGTCCTGGGAATTGGTACCGTATCGATTTAAATGTGAAAGGTATCCATCCCGAGGCGGGAATGAACAACCTCTGCATCTTCCTACTCCCTTTTGGCCATTGAAATATGAACTGCAAATAAGAGTTGTATATCAATGTAACCCTGAATGCATGTTTGAATAAACTAAACTAATAATCTGAAATAAAGCAAAAAATTAACATTAAATAAAACATACACAGCAAGAAAACTTATAAATATGTCTTACCTTTAATATCATGTCTGATGTTTTACAAAATAAAGGTCTTTCATTGACTTTTTACCACCCCCGTTATCAGTACTGGCAGATGACCAAAGGTTTGGGATAACTTTAAGTTCAAGGAAAGTCATTTATAGTAATGGAATGCAGCCTGACTCTGTTGATGGCAGATTTATTATTTACGAGTTGTTGGGTTGCACAGACAGGCTTTGACTATGACGGGCCAGGGTTTCTAGAAGCCTCATAAATCACCATTTAATGTTGTGAGTTTAGTTCAACTTAGTGCCTTTGATCCATTGTTATGTATTGCTAAGTGAAAAAAATATTTTATTCATGCATTGTGTTTGTCAAAACCTGCTTAATGTTGTGAGAAGTTGTTAATGTGTCTGAGAATACACAGGAAAAAAAGAATCTATTAGGGAGCTTACCTTATCTCCTTTCTCTCCATCAAAACCTGGGAGGCCCTGCGTGGGTGGAACACAATGATGTGGATGTTTTTATTGTATAAGCACACTCTTGACTTTGGAAATCTCTTAGCATTGTTGAGTTCTGTTGAGACAAAATAATATTTGAACCTGTATGCCATCCGCCCCGAGCCCGGGAAGTCCAGGGGAACCCGGAGGGCCTGGCTCGCCCGGGTTGCCTCGGGAGCCCTCGGGTATTTTAATGCTGGCCGGTCCGCTGCCAACCTCGTATGGTTGGCACACACCACACTCGCCCTGGAAATGAAACGAAGAAGATGGTTAGTTTGCATGACAATCACGAGTTCTTGCTGTAGGTCTTCTCTTACCCGTTCTCCTTTTTGGCCAGGAAGACTGAGACCAGGAAGTCCTGTCTCTCCCTGTCAATAACATTTTCAAGTCATTACCTGGGCTTTCAACCACGTTTGCAGCATTGCAGGTACGATTGAGTTCCCTACCTTTTCGCCTGTCTCTCCTTTCTTTCCAGCAGATCCTCTCGGCCCAAGTTTCCCCTGTTTCAAGCACCCTTTTAGGATTTGACTGAATCGTGATGTGAGGCAGAACATTCTATTTTAAAGAGCTTAATCTGAACTCACCGGTTTACCATCAGCTCCTCTTCGCCCTGCATTACCCTGCAGACAAGCCCCCCCAAAAATAATCCGAAAATTAATAAAAAGGGATGGGTCTTTTGAATTGGTAATTCATGTTTCATACTCTGATGCGCCCCACAGGCAACCATGTCAAATGCATTTAGTTCCCCACAGTCGAGGATGTTCACTGATATGCTCCCCACGCACTAAAATCCCTATAGCAGACTGTCTAGACTAAAAACTATTGCCACACAGTGATTATCTTGCTCCTGTAGTCTATTAAAAGACCCATTTAGCAACCGACTGAATGAATTCCCCCTACACAAGACTTAAGCGTGGCGTGCTATTGAGGTCAGGTACTCGGAGTCTTGTTTCTTATTTATGTTACTTGCCTTCTCCCCACTTGGGCCAGGTGGTCCTACATTTCCTGCCTCTCCCTGCGGTGGAGAAAAAAAAATGAAACAATGCATCATTTTAATGAAGGTCCTTATCGCGGCTCACACATGCAAGAAAAAGCACTGATGCAAACAAAAACAAAAAAATGCACATATAGTCCAACAAAGACAATTACCAAATCAATGCCATGCGACCATATGTCATTGTTTCTGGAAAGTTCCAAAATAGCAAGAGTAATTTCAGAGAACTCGACAAATAGACCTACCTGCTCTCCTTTAACTCCAAAGCCGGCTTCTCCTTTTTGACCCTTCACCTGTAGGGTTTGACTCAGGACACCTGGGACCAGGTTTGGGGGTAACTCTCCCAGGGTGGGGCACGCAGAGCAGGAGTCACCCTACAGACAAATCCGATGTGGGTAACATGCCCTTCAATAACAGGAACATGGCTACAGATAGGAGTGTCCCGATCTGATATTGGTGCAGGTCCTAAATCACGCCCAAAAAATATTGCTTACATCTAAAATCTCCTTTACTTGTGCAACGCTCTAAATGTCTTCCAATAAGCACACATGGTTGGTCTTTTCTTGTATTTTAGTCAAGTCATTTACAAAAGGTAAACATTGTAAGCTGTAGGCTACTTGGAGCTAGCAGCTGCACAACAACTAAGCACACAATAGCACACAAGCTAAACATCCGTAATAAAAGTCTTTAATTAAACAAATCTAAAACAGCACATAAACAAGCATCAAATAATTATAGTTGCGTGTTACTTACACATACAAAGTCTCCTGGAAACATCCAGTAACAAACATGTGCGCATCATTCAACTTACTGCGTTATAAGCTTAACTTAACCTCTTAAGGCCCAAGCTGTTTGTTTACATGCCTTTTTTATTTCACTTTGCTATTTGGGCTTATTGGACCCTAATTAAAATAAAAACTAAGAATCATCGATTGATATGATGTACTTAGTCCATAAGTACACAAATGTGTACTTCATGTTTAGTGACATCCTAATTCTAATTTTTAAACTTTTTTTTTCCAAATTCCATTGTATGTTATACTCTTCTGACACCACCAGATGGCAGTATAAGTGTCCACATAAGCGGCCATAAGACCCCAATTCAGTAATGTATGCAATTTTGGAAATAAGAGCTAAAAGATGCTGTCCACGCATGTGGCCACTAAGCCTTTAGAGGTTTTTAATGATTTATTGTGACCACTGCAAGTCCATTCCAATATTTTTGCCCATACGTGACATGTATCTGACTTTTTTCATGTAAATGTGGACAATACAATTCTGTTGTTTGTCTTTTTTTCAAATTAGACATCGGTCTCTTTCGTATGTGGAAATACAGTACAGGTGAAACTCAAAAAACTGCAAAGCTCATAATGTGCAACTCAAGATATTTCAAGCTTTCTTTTGATATAATTTGGATGATTGTGGTTTTTAGCTTATAAAAACTCTGAATTTAATACTCGGAAGTGAAGCACGGAGACGGACGTGTGTGCGCAGAGACAATATGTGGTGGAAATGGGCCGGTTAGCAAAAGATTGGCAATAAAAGTTAAAAAAAAGAGCGCCTTGACTTTATGTGGCTTATTCTGAAGGCTAAAATACATTATATTCCTTTTATTTGTTTTCATGTAACCCCCCCCTCTCATTTATAGGGTGTGGCAGCTTTTATTTTGCCGTGGCGAGCCACCACAATCAATTACATTAGGGAGAATCCTGCAGTATTGTGGCAGGCTTGCTGATATTGTATCAAATCAATACTGGTATCGGCCAATACACAAGGCTTTATTACTAGTATCGTATCGGACAGGACACACCTCGCTGCAGACTGCAACCTAATCACTGATTAGTGCTTAGTTTGTAATTAGGGCACTGCTCCACCAACAAAACTCTGATAAATAGCACGTTGATGGATCTTTAACCACAGGGAATCGTATTTCAAATTGAATTTCAATTCATTGGCCTGCCCCGAGTAACTAATCCCTGCAAGTCTGAAGGTGCTTGAGCTTGAATTTCAATTGATACAATGGATTAATTAGCCTTTCAATTTGCAGGGACTACATTTATGTCCTTCACATATACTATATAATTTAAGGATATTGTAGGCCCTTCTTAATATTCTTTAGCAATGTATTGTAACAAATTCAAATATGACAACACCACACTGACCTTTTCGCCTTTCGTGCCATCTGATCCAGGTTGTCCCTGTAGAAAGAAAAATCCGGCATATCATTTATCATCCCAACTTTCCCTCGATGAACATGTTTGCTTGGCGATGTCGTGTCTCGACATGGCATGGGAAGCGTAGTGGGGGGGTCAATGTAATTAGCCAGATGTGGGAGTCTGTGAGCATGATGAGTGGGCTTTGTGCACATGTGACTATATGTACTGTACATCTAGCAAGTCAGCCATATTTGAGTGCACTCAAAGGGAATGATCAGACTTTCCATCTGCTGGCAAAGAGACCCCCTTTGCAACATCCAATGCATATCTGAATGTGTTAGGATGCAGATGAGTGTGTTTATGCAGCACTTGCATAGAATATGAAAGAAGCATAATTGAACAAGTAGGAGCTATATACCTTCTGTCCGGCCTTGCCATCCGTGCCTCTAAGTCCCTGGTGCGTATTGACAAACATAAAGAAGATGTGTCATTTGTCAAAGTTTGTGAGTGAGGTCATATCACAACTTGTTCACCTTTTGTCCTACACCGCTATGACAAATGGATGCTTGCAATATTGGAAATCATTGCAGAGACTCTCCTAGGGCCCACACACACACCTATCATTTTCCATTCCATTCGGAAAGAGACTAAATGAGCAGAACCAGAAATGTCTTTCCCGAGAGCCGCTGCAATACTGTGAAAGTTACAAGGACAGGTAGCAGCCCAAGGCCAACATCCTACTGCAGTATGATAAGAAAAATGCAAAGCGTACGTTCCGGAGACGAGCGCTCAGCGATTCGCTTGAGCTGATTAGGTGTAATAAAAAGAGCAGAACGGCTGTAGACATGTTAGACAACACAGAAAGGGCAGGAGCAGAATACTGTAAATGCATTCCACTTACAGGTGGTCCTCTATCTCCAATGCCTGGTAACCCGGGCTCTCCTTTCTGGCCCAGCATACCCTGCAGAGCTACGTTGTTGCCGATATCAGCTGGCAGCGAGGGGCACACTTCGCATGGGTCACCCTGAAAATGGAAGTCAAACGAATTATAGGGAAGCAAAAAACACACCTCAAGATAAAGAGATTACAGACAATATTTACTGACTGCAATACCTTTGCTCCTTTCGGCCCTGCTGGTCCTCTCGGTCCCTAAGAGTTGGCAGAATCCAAGAATATTGTATTTTAGAAGCTAATGCATACATTACTGAACTTTAATCTTAAAGATATCTCACTGGATCTCCGGGAAATCCATCTCCTGCAGGTCCAATGTCCCCCTGTTAGACACATAATGATACATTACAGTGACGTGCAGTCACTAGAGGCAGGTGAGGCGGGGCCTCACCTGCCATCATGGAAAGAAAAAAAATGTAAAAAGAAAAAAATATATATTAAATTGTTAAATGTATCCAGTGATTATACTATAAAGTTATTTTCCATTTAACTTCACCCGTTTTAGATTATTTTTATTCAAAATCGCTGAATTTTCACATTTGCCGTTCAAATACTGAGAAGAGACGGTGCGGTGATCAGCAGCCAGTCGAGGCACGTCACTCAGTGCCTCAACATGGACGGACTCGGCTAACTGCTGGTCTGCTGTGCAGTAAGACTGTATTGCTATATGAACTATATTATACATTTCCATAGTTTAGGTAGCTGAGGTATATAATGTACAGTGTATTTTGTCAACAACTGTATGTGTGTAACGTATTTCTTGTGCTGAGTGATCATAAAACGGCTGCAAAAGACGCACTGGCTGAGGCTCGCCTCCTGCACCCCCGCTGTAGAATGCAAGGCAACCGCTGACGGGAGTGTTATATCAACTAAAGCCCACACTTAAGCTTTCCACGTGCAAGATTGAATCTATTTAAAAAAGTTATTTCATAAGAAGCCAAAAAGTGCAAAAACAATAATGTACATATACTGTATAACAGTATGACTACAGGGCCACAACATTAGGTACACCTGCAGACTGCAGGTGTACCTAAATCACAACTCCTCCAACACGAACATTATTGTTTTTGCACTTTTTGGCTTCTTATGAAATAACTTTTGTAACCTATTTTTATGGGCTTTCCTCTTTGTGATGTTAAGTTCCTGTTATGCGCTGTTATACAGTATATGCCTTGAGCTCTTATTTTGAAGGCGCTAAGAGCGGAATTTTGACACGTTGGAGTGGAGCGGAAGTTTTTGAAAGAAGGTAAAAAAAAGTGGTCCTCGTGTAAACTGGAGCCTCCGTGTTTGTTATTTTGTAGTTTCATACAGTATAGGCGACATTTATAAACCCTCGGTTACACTTTTTTAAATAGATTCAATCTTGCACGTGGAAAGTTGAAGTGAGGGCTTTAGTTGATATAACACTCCCATCAGGGGGTTCATTAATCCAACACAACAGCGGCTCATGGACTTATTTTATAAGTAAAGGTAAGACCATAATAACGTTTTTTTTAATTAAATGTGCTTTTTTGTGTGCTACAGTTTGTATGTGTAAAGTTAAAGTTAAGTTAAAGTACCAATGATTGTCACACACACACTAGGTGTGGTGAAATTTGTCCTCTGCATTTGACCCATCCCCTTGTTCACCCCCTGGTAGGTGAGGGGAGCAGTGGGCAGCAGCGGCACCGCGCCCGGGAATCATTTTTGGTGATTTAACCCCCAATTCCAACCCTTGATGCTGAGTGCCAAGCAGGGAAGAATGCTGGTATGACCTTTTAAACATAACCCGTTAACTGCTGCCAATCAAATGGTGAATAAGATACTCTTTAGGGTTCATATGTTTGTAAATCTGACTGTGATGAAGTCAGTGCCTCACCAGCCATCAACCTCACCGCACGTCACTGATACATTATGACACAAATTAAGGTGGAAGGAAGTGTCATGTTTTTGTTTGTAATGCCACTATAAATGTACATGGGATCTAATGAAATTAACCAGAAATTAGGAGTGTCCCAATCCAATATTGATATTAGTCTGATATCAACGAAAAAATAAATATCTAATGATATTGGCTTGCATCTAAAATCGTCGATACAAGCAGTCCTGCAGCGTATTTTATTTGTGTCAAATTGTACAGCCAATGAACATCTAAATGCCCTCCAATAAGCACACAAGGTGGGTCTTTTCTTCTATTTAAGTCAAATCATTAAAAAAGTTCAACGTGGTAGGCTATAGGCTACTAGGAGCTAGCAGCTACACAACAGCTAAGCACACAATAGCACACAAGCTAGACATACGAAATACATGTCCTTCACTGAACAATATTGCAGTCTAAAACAGCACATTTGTCAATATAAACAAGTATCAAAAAATTATATTTGCATATTATTTACACATAAAAAGTCTCCAAGGCAGAAACATATTAGAAGCTATCCAATAACAAATGTGTCCGCATCATCCAACTTACTGCACCATGAAAATAATTGAATGATACAAAAGCATAAATCTGTCATAAGGTTAGTGTTTTTCATACCTGTCATTGCTCTCTAAATAATTCATCTTGATCAAACCTTTTTCTAATTTTACACACTGCAAAATAAAAGTATGTATGATTTGTGCTGATATCGTATCGGATTAATACAGGTATCGGCCAATACTCAAGGCTCCAATATTGTTATCGTATCGGAGGTGAAAGTTTTATTGGGACATCCCTACCAGAAATGCAACTTACTGAGACATAGGAAAAGACGACAAATACCCGTAAATATAATTACATTAATTTGACCAAGCTGATGCAATGTTAAACATACCATGAAGGAAATAATACCTATACTTTACCAACAAAGCGACGACAAAGATCATGATGTGTTCTTACTCTGCCTGGCGACAAACACTTTATTTCAGAAATACCAAGGTGACAATATGCACACATGGTCCTGTTCCCTCTGGTCAAGTGGAAGCCGGATGTAGTTCTACTTTTAATCAGACCATACATATTTTGTTAGTTTTATACTGTGTAGGGATGGATACCGAATACAGTACTTTAATAAGTATCAACTGAATTCTATCGTCACTAGGGTGTAAGTAAAATCCATCCATCTTCTTCCGCTTATCCGAGGTCGGGTTGCGGGGGCAGCAGCCTAAGCAGGGAAGCCCAGACTTCCCTCTCCCCAGCCACTTTGTCCAGCTCCTACCGGGGGACCCCGAGGCGTTCCCAGGCCAGCCGGGAGACATAGTCTTCCCAACGTGTCCTGGGTCTTCCCCGTGGCCTCCTACCGGTCGGACGTGCCCTAAACACCTCCCGAGGGAGGCGATCGGGTGGCATCCTGACCAGATGCCCGAACCACCTCATCTGGCTCCTCTCCATGTGGAGGAGCAGTGGCTTTACTTTGAGCTCCCCCCGGATGACAGAGCTTCTCACCCTATCTCTAAGGGAGAGCCCTGCCACCCGGCGGAGGAAACTCATTTTGGCCGCTTGTACCCGTGATCTTGTCCTTTCGGTCATAACCCAAAGCTCATGACCATAGGTGAGGATGGGAACGTAGATCGACCGGTAAATTGAGAGCTTTACCTTCCGGCTCAGCTCCTTCTTCACCACAATAGATCGATACAGCGTCCACATTACTGAAGATGCCGCACCGATCCGCCTGTCGATCTCACCATCCACTCTTCCCTCACTCGTGAACAAGACTCCGAGGTACTTGAACTCCTCCACTTGGGGCAGGGTCTCCTCCCCAACCCGAAGATGGCATTCCACCCTTTTCCGGGCGAGAACCATGGACTCGGACTTGGAGGTGCTGATTCTCATCCCAGTCGCTTCACACTCAGCTGCGAACCGATCCAGTGAGAGCTGAAGATCCTGGCCAGATGAAGCCATCAGGACCACATCATCTGCAAAAAGCAGAGACCTAATCCTGCAGCCACCAAACCAGATCCTCTCAACGCCTTGACTGCGCCTAGAAATTCTGTCCATAAAAGTTATGAACAGAATCGATGACAAAGGGCAGCCTTGGCGGAGTCCAACCCTCACTGGAAACGTGTCCGACTTACTGCCGGCAATGCGGACCAAGCTCTGACACTGATCATACAGGGAGCGGACCGCCAAAATCAGACAGTCCGATACCCCATACTCTCTGAGCACTCCCCACAGGACTTCCCGAGGGACACGGTCGAATGCCTTCTCCAAGTCCACAAAGCACATGTAGACTGGTTGGGCAAACTCCCATGCACCCTCAAGGACCCTGCCGAGAGTATAGAGCTGGTCCACAGTTCCACGACCAGGACGAAAACCACACTGTTCCTTCTGAATCCGAGGTTCGACTATCCGGCGTAGCCTCCTCTCCAGTACACCTGAAAAATCCAACGCTACCATATTTTGATACTTTTGTCGCACGTAATCTCACGTATAGTGCAAAGTCTCAAACAATTGACGGGAAAACAAAAGCACTCAGCTGACTTTGCCTGACTACCTTGAGGTAACTTTACAATTTTTCAGGTCAACAAAGCAAGAAGAAGGCACTCAAAAATACAGTCAGGCTCCACTTTTGAAAATGTGCTAGCTCAATGCTAATTTATATTGGATATGCAATAGACATGCTACTCCCAACAAGCAGTTATCATTTTACATGGCAATGTTCACTTTTTCATATTTGGTAATCAAAAATACAACTAAGATGCATGTTACAATTAAACAGCTATCGTGCAATAAGTAATATTGATTTGTAGGCTAAAAAAAATGGCACATTCAGCTTAATGGCAAAGACTACTCCCTGACATCAGGAGTGTCAAACTCATTTTAGCTCAGGAAAATCTATTCCCATGTAAAATCATGCCATAATAACTTAAAAATACAACTGGGACACCTTCAGATAGTTTTCTTTGTTTTACTTCGGCCCAAAATAGAACAAGCAGATTGTGAAAATGTACAAATCACAAATAATCCTCGTGACAAAACACTTCAAGTTAGTTAAACATTCTGAGGGAAAAAAAAATGCTGCAGTTTTAAAAACACCATGAAGAACACAATGAATTTAGACTTCATCTCAGTGTATCTACAAAGCAATTCAACTTTGAGTCACAGCCCATCTAGAACTGAACAAAAAAAACAAAAAAACTATTCTATGTATCAACTCCTCGTTTGTCAATTCCACATATTAATCCTGTACTAACTCAACAGACTCTAACCTACTCAGTGTCCGTCCTGAGATGGGTAGGTCGTGAGTTCAAACCCTGGCCGAGTCATACCAAAGACTATAAAAAATGGGACCCATTACCTTAATGCCTGTCACTCAGCATCAAGGGTTGGAAATGGGTGGTTAAATTACCAAAAATGATTCCCGGGCGCGGCCACCGCTGCTGCTCACTGCTCCCCTCACCTCCCATGGGGTGATCAAGGGTGATGGGTCAAATGCAGAGAATAATTTTGCCACACCTAGAGTGTGTGTGACAATCATTGGTACTTTAACTTTAACTTTATACCAACTTTTAAGTGGGGTCGAGTTACCGTGTAACTCTTGTTTGGTATACTTGCTCGCCCCGGTATAAACTATTTGCTTGCCTAACAGAATTGCTACTGCGACATCCAGTGGACACGTTTAAAACAGCGCTTTTTTTAGTTTAAAAATACAGCTCAATTTACACTTAGCAAACTCATCTCGCGGGCCAGATTGAACCTGAGCCGACATCCCTGGTCTATAGTCTTACACACTACTGCCATCTAATGTCTTGGAATTACGACTGCATGCAAAGTCTAAAGATCAAGGTTCAAGGTTCAACTTTATTGTCCCCGCGAGGAAATTTGTTTTGGGCACAGTGCATCATTGCTTTCTTAACATACACAACAGAACAAAAACACAAGCACAGACACAACCACAACCAGACAATTAACATTTAAACATCAGAACATGGAGCTTGATAGACATAGGTGGCACTTTGATGTAGGCATAAAATCTACAGTATGGAGATAAAGATAAAGTACCAGTGTGCATTGCACTAGAGCTCATGGATAAAGTGCTGTGTGCTAAAGTGCTTAGTTCTAAAGTGCTATGTGCTAAAGTGCTATGTGCTAAAAAAGTGCTAACCTATGTATTAACATTCTATTGTACATTGTTGGTCAGCTTAATGGAGGCTAAAAAAAAGTCTACTTTATAATACTTGCAAATGAAGCTTAGTAGTGTACAAAAAGAAGATATAACAACATACTTGCCAACCTTGAGACCTCCGATTTCGGGAGGTGGGGGTTGGGGGGCGGGGCAGGGGCGTGGTTGGGGGCGTGGTTAAGAGGGGAGGAGTATATTTACAGCTAGGATTCACCAAGTCAAGTATTTCATATATATATATATATATATATATATATATATATATATATATATATATATATATATATATATACATATATATAAATATAAATAAAAGAAATACTTGAACTTCAGTGATCATTTATTTACACATATACACACACATAACACTCATCTACTCATTGTTGAGTTAAGGGTTGAATTGTCCATCCTTGTTCTATTTGTCAATATTTTTCTAAGCATGCTGAACACCCTCACTGATGATGCATTGCTGTGTGGCACGCAAAAAGTGCTTTCATCAAATGCACTAGATGGCAGTATTGTACTGTTTAAGAGTGTCACAACATTGCTGTTTACGGCAGACGAACTGCTTTACGATAGACAAAACATGACTGCTGCTGTTGTGTGTTGTTGCCGCACTGGGAGGACGTTAATGAAACTGCCTAACAATAAACCCACATAAGAAACCAAGAACTCGCCCTCGATCATTCTATAGTTATAACATGATTGGGCAGGTACGCTGTTTATATTGTGTGCCTGAATTTCGGGAGATTTTTGGGAGAAAATTTGTCCCGGGAGGTTTTCGGGAGAGGCGCTGAATTTCGGGAGTCTCCCGGAGAATCCGGGAGGGTTGGCAAGTATGTATAACAACCAGACGGCACAGTTAACATTATCGGCTCAATGCTAAATGTTAAAACATTTGGAAGCACAAAAGTACCAAAAATTGGTTACGTTGCGTACCCGGGTACCGGGTATTAGAAATGTATTGATTCAAATGTGAAAAGTACCTACCCCTACTTCTGGAATAAGAATGTTTACATGTACAGTACATTTATAGTAACGCTATTAACTATGGAAACAATTGCATCACCGATGGATGCTCCACTGTATCTTTTTTTTTTGCATCTGTACTACTGTAGAAGACTATGATAACTATAAGAATATATAGAAAACCTACCTTGTCTCCTTTTGCACCCCCAGGCTCACCAGGAAGGCCCTCAATTAGAAGAACACAAGTATTTTCTTTCAAATATGTATGCTCATGAGAAAGTGCAATGCAAAAATATACAGAAAAAAAATTATATTTGCTTTTTAAATTTACTCACTGGTGGACCTGGCTTTCCAATCCCGGGTAGGCCAGGACGTCCGGGCATCCCTGGCTCCCCAGCCAAGCCTTCAGGACCCACTAAACCGGAGACGCCCTGAGATGAAAAGTTCGACACGTCTGTTTCATGCTAATGCAACGGTGAGGATGTGGCACACGGGTTGATAGATAGGTGCTGTCGCTCAACGTGTCAGACTTAATGCACACAGACCTTCTGTCCCTTGGGGCCGACTACGCAGATGGTGCCTGCTCGACCCTGGGAGATGATGATGGACAGACAGAAAAGTGACAGCATCAGTACAGGTCGGTGACATAATGAGTGTCAGCTCGAGTCAGGGAACAGCCTCTCCAAACCTCAATCTCCGAAAACTGTGAAGGACATCTGTTGACTTTCCTCTTAAACGTAGAAACAGTGGTTGACTGCCTAATTCATACCACATCAACAAGCACATTCCTATTCGCCATGTTCGATGGATCGGGGCTTAAAGGGGAACATTATCACCAGACCTATGTAAGCGTCAATATATACCTTGATGTTGCAGAAAAAAGACCATATATTTTTTTAACCGATTTCCGAACTCTAAATGGGTGAATTTTGGCGAATTAAACGCCTTTCTAATATTCGCTCTGTGACGTCACATCGGAAAGCAATCCGCCATTTTCTCAAACACCGAGTCAAATCAGCTCTGTTATTTTCTGTTTTTTCGACTGTTTTCCGTACCTTGGAGACATCATGCCTCGTCGGAGGGTGTAACAACATGAACAGGGACGCACGCATTCAAGTTGCACCAGTGGCCCAAAGATGCCAAAGTGGTAAGAAATTGGACGTTTGTTCCGCACACTTTACCGACGAAAGCTATGCTACGACAGAGATGGCAAGAATGTGTGGATATCCTGCGACACTCAAAGCAGATGCATTTCCAACGATAAAATCAAAGAAATCTGCCGCCAGACCCCCATTGAATCTGCCGGAGTGTGTGAGCAATTCAGGGACAAAGGACCTCAGTAGCACGGCAAGCAATGGCGGCAGTTTGTTCCCGCAGACGAGCGAGCTAAACCCCCTGGATGTCTTGGCTCACACCGTCCCTTAAACTGGACAGATCAGCTTTCAGGAAAAGAGCGCGGATGAGGGTATGTCTACAGAATATATTAATTGATGAAAATTGGGCTGTCTGCACTCTCAAAGTGCATGTTGTTGCCAAATGTATTTCATATGCTGTAAACCTAGTTCATAGTTGTTAGTTTCCTTTAATGCCAAACAAACATATACCAATCGTTGGTTAGAAGGCGATCGCCGAATTCGTCCTCGCTTACTCCCGTGTCGCTGGCTGTCGTGTCGTTTTCGTCGGTTTCGCTTGCATACGTTTCTAACCGATATGGCTCAATAGCTTCAGTTTCTTCTTCAATTTTGTTTTCACTACCTGCCTCCACACTACAACCATCCGTTTCAATACATGCGTAATCTGTTGAATCGCTTAAGCCGCTGAAATCCGAGTCTGAATCCGAGCTAATGTCGCTATAGCTTGCTGTTCTTTCTGCCATGTTTGTTTGTGTTGGCTTCACTATGTGACGTCACAGAAAAATGGACGGGTGTTTATAACGATGGTTAAAATCAGGCACTTTGAAGCTTTTTTAGGGATATTGCGTGATGGGTAAAATTTTGAAAAAAACTTCGAAAAATATAATAAGCCACTGGGAACTGATTTTTAATGGTTTTAACCATTCTGAAATTGTGATAATGTTCCCCTTTAAGAAAAATATGTATTTTGCCAAATCTGTGCGTTCACGAAAACCACTTAGCTCGCTGAACGGCGGAACGTGACGCGGTCACCGAGGGGATATCTCATAGCAGAGGCACACGTCGTAATTTTTCCCCGAAAAACTTTCCATTGCGTTTGCAGGATCCCGGCTTTGAGCGGGGAAGATTAAAAGGTTTAAATCTTCTTGAATAGGAAGGCTGCCTGCATGCGAGATGAACAGCCCGGTCAATGAGGCACCATTGATTGTGCAAGCTTTGTTGCTCCAGTCTAATCTAACAGGCATTACCCAGCTGACTTAAAGCCGTGGCAGAGGGGAGTGCTGGGATATCAATGGGAGTCTGAGCTTAAAAGAGTAATGCCGAATAAGTTTAGCGACTATCCGCTCTTCGTCCGACAAAAGTGCTTGTGTGAGTGGATGTCTGCCTGTGTAAACAAATTGGTGTTGAAAACAAGGAAACTGACAAGCCATTAATCCCTGTGAAGAAATGTGGTTCAATTGTGCAATGTCCAAAGAAAATGTATGACATTT